>NC_090938.1:632157616-632460646 GCF_040938575.1 Ambystoma mexicanum | reverse complement strand
AACTCTAGATAGTTGATGTGGAGAGTTGTCTCCTGGTTCGACCACCTGCCCCCTGTCGACAGGTTCCCGCATCGTGCTCCCCAGCCCTATCTGCTGGCGTCGAATTCAATGATCAGGTCCAGGTATGAGCCAAATATGGCTCTCCCGTTCCATGCATCCATGTGGTGTAGCCACCATTCTAATTCTTCCCTCACTTCTTGGGAGACGATAACATTTGTTTCATATGATGCGCCCCTCCTGAGGTGTCTGATCTTTAATCTCTGAAGTGCACTGTAATGTAGGGGCCTGGGAATATAGCTTGGATCAATGATGCTAGTCGACCCACTAACCTTGCAATGTCCCTCAGCGGCATCTCCCTTCTTGCTAGGGTGTGTCTTAACTGTTTCTTGATATCGTTCACCTTGGTAATGGGTAGGCTGAGGGATCACTGCGCCGAGGCCACTATAAACCCCAGAAATTCCATTGTCTGTTCCGGCAATATCTTGGATTTCTTCCAATTTATTAGGAAGTGCAGATCCTGCAGTAATTTTACCATCATCTGCACCTGTACCTGAAGTGTCTTTCTGTCTTGACACATCACACACATCGTCTAGGTATATTAGGAGTCTGATTCCCTGACTCCTGCGGTGAGTCACCACTGGTTTCATTATTTTGGTGAAGCGCCATGATGCAGGGGCCAGACCAAAGGGAAGGCATCGGATTTCCCATGTCGACTCTCCCCAGAAAAATCTTAGGAATTTGCAATGATCTGTTGCTATGGGTATAGTTAGGTATGCGTCTTTTAGATCTATTCTGGCAAGCCAATCTCCTTGAATTAGTGTGTCTTAACAGGTGTATCCCTTCCATTTTGAAGTGCCTGCACACTACAAATTTGTTCAAACCCTTCAGATTTATAATTGGTCTTACCTTGTGTTTCCCCTTCACAAGGAACATGGTGCTTATGTAAACTCTTTGGGCATCTATTACCTGTCTTATGGCATATTTGCTTTCTAGCCCCTCTCAGTTCTTCCTCTAGTAATAGTCTGTCTTCTTTTATTTAGCTCTAAACACCTTGGAGGATCCCTCTGCTTTAGTATCTTGTGATAAACTATGTGAAAGCCTTGCACAGTTTCTAGTAGGTGTAGTTAAGCCCAGGCTGTTCACCCTCACCTGTGGTGTTTTGTTGATGCTCTTCGTGCCACCAGCCTCTTCCCCTTCCTCTGCCCCTTGATGGGAAGAAAGGGCTCTTCCTTCGATCCTCTTGGTCTCGCCAGTGCGTTCTATCATTGTAGGATCTATGGAATGGGAATCGGCTAGCCGAGCGACCCCTGCTTCTGTTGACCCTCCCGAAAATCTGCCTTCCAAACACTCTTTTGAGTGACGTTTGGGCTTTATCCAGCGCTGTATAAGACTTTGCAAACGTTGTTAGTTCCTTGATAAAAGAATCTCCGAAGAGCTTCCCCTTCGCTGGCGACGCTGAATCGGATGAAGCTAGTTCGGTTAATTTCGGATCTATCTTAACTAGAAGAGATCTTCGTTCTGCGGTAATCGCGTGATTAGCGTTACCTAGCATACAGATTGCCCTCTGGTCCTACCCGATCAAAATTTTCGGGTCCACTGGTTCCCCTTTTTCTCTCGCTTTGTAGTTTTTAAGATCAGTCTAGGAAGAAGTAAATGGACATTTCAGAAAATTGTTTAGTGGTTACTATAAATAGTGTACCTCGATTTGCCACAGTGTTATTTGGTTTACCAGAAAAAAGAAAAAAGAATTGACTTCTTGCGAGTTTTCTTGTTGCGGTGTGTATAATTCAGAGGAATGCAGCAATCTAAAAGTATGTTTTTCCTCTGATCGTAGTCGGAGTTAGTATTCACTGCGAGCAGGGCCAGGGATTCGAAAAAAAGCACCTTGCGACGTGGAGGGGCGTCACATACTCAAGAAGGCAACATGCCGAAGAAGGGACGTTGCCAGACAATGACGCAGCCCGATTCAGCAGGTGAAGCGCACGTACACCTCTCCCTTCACAGCGACACGTGAGTCAAAAATATATAGTTGCGCATCGAGGCAGCACAGCAGAAAGCTGCATAAGACAGCTCTTTCAGGAAAAACAAAAATTCCATGAGTTTAAAAGCAAACAGGCTTGCAGAGTGCAAGTCTCCAGTAAAGGTCCCACTGAGTAAATGTGAGCTGCGTTAAAGTCCTGAAAAGAAATGAATACAAGGAAAGTAAAGAGCGTTCAAGTGAAAAAGGCTGCAAAATAAAGTTGATAACCTGAGGAGAGAAAAGAAGTGTGTCAATTGAAAAAGACTAAGATAAAGAACCTGAGGAGAGAAAAAGTCTGAGAAAAAAAGACTAAGCATTTTCTTAGGATTACACAAGGAGACTTCAGGAGAGAGCCAGAAGCAAACAGATGAAGTCATTTTTGTGCTAAAACAAGGAAGTGAGAAAGTGAAGTTTTTAGATCTTGAAAAGGAGTTACTGAACTATTAGGGTTAGCTTTCCAGAGCTATAGGAAGGCTATCGGGTCATTTGAAGGGGAGGAATTGAACTGGCGGTTAGCAAGGTCAGGGAAGGAACTAGACAAGACTAACTTGTACTGTGTTTATTTGTAGATTTCCACCAGAAGTGTAGTGCCATATCAATTCTTGAGCAGTGAGAAGAACTAGTGTTGTGGAGCAGAGATCCGAAAATGTGTTTTGTTGTTAATTTCCCCCCAAGCTATCTGGTTAAATGTGAGTCACTAATCTTCTCGGGCCAAATGGTTGGGGAGGGGTTTGAGAGCTCATCTTCAATTCCTGCAGGACAGAAGACTGGGTCCTCACAGTAAGAAAAGCCCACAATAATTTTCCCGCCTGGATTGAGATGTAGCCCAATCGAGATTTAATCCTTGGGGAGCTTGGGAAGATGCTCAGAGAAATGAGAATAATTAAAGGCTTTTCGGAGGGAGACAACAATTTTGACCACTAGACTAAAAGAACTTAGTTTGTGCCACCTGAGTTTTATCCGGAGTCAGGGGCAGGAGGTGGTAGTAGTAGAGAAGGTGGAGAGTTATGAACTGCAAATCCTTTTCAGGGAATAGGTCCTCACAAGTTGGCTACTCCTTTGGCTTCTCCTGAGCATTTTGGATGAGATTTGCGAAGGTTCAGAACCTTCTGGATACAATGTGAGTGGCATTTGATATGTAGACCGGAGGCTTTCCCCACTGAAACTTCCAAAGTAGCCTTGATTCTTCATTGTCAGGGAAAGCAGCTGCTTGGTCGGTACCCTTTCTGACTAGAGGGGGCCAGGAGTTACAAAATGTAACTTTGTTCAAAACGGAATTTAGCAAAATGTTTGATCGTCTCTTTTTGATGCAGAGTGTGGATGGCGAGTTGTTGGAGTTAAAACAGGGAAGGGGTACGTTTCTTACCTGTATCTCCATTTCTCTAGCATTGGTATCTTTCATAGATTCACATGCTATGAACATTCTCATTCAAGCTGGGAATCCTCGGTTAACTTTTACAGTAATAATGAAAGAAAAATAGGTTTTTATTTTGTAGCCCATCTCTCTCCTTTTGGGTGCTTTTGGCCTCCACCAATGGGACGTCAAGTATGTAGCTCCTTCCCTGCAACTTCCCTTCAGTTTCTACCCAGTACATACTGGATATGCGTATAAAGGAAGAGCCTTTTTTCTGCAGATGGCTGGAGGGCGCATGTGAATCTATGAAAGATACCAACGCTGGAAAAATTGATTTACAGGTAAGAAACGTACCCCTTCTCCAGCATTGGATCTTTCACAGATTCACATGCTATGAACAGATTTTATATAGCAGTATACCGATATTATGGCGGTAGGTAAAAGAAAAAAAGGCATACCTGATTGAAAAAGGCGCTGCAGGAGTGCTGACTGTCTTTGCGTCAGCAGCATGCTGCTCGTGAAGGCAGTAATGTCTTGTGAACATGTGTGGGACTGCCCAGGTGATGCCTGGCAAATGTGATTCAGGGGCACTCCTGACCACATCGCTGCTGAAGCTGCTTTAGTTCTGGTGGAGTGTGCGCTAGCAGGCCCAGTGAGGGGCTAATTTGCTTTTGCACGGCAGAAGGAGATGGTGGAGGCCTTGCAATCCCCTGTTTAGAGATAGCTTTTCCCTTGTTTGGAGTTCCATATGCAAGGAAATTACAAGTTACTCACCGGAGTGACTAACATACTCCTTGTCCATAGTCCCCTTTCCTCCATCCTGTATGGGCGTCCCTCCCGAGGGATGGGAACAGAACCTTTTCTCCAGTAAAAATGGTCTTTCCCTTCAAACTTAGATACGTGTAGGGTGGGGCCCCGGGAGCATGCGCTACCCTGACCCCACCCACCGGTGCCACACCTCAGTACTCTTTGAGGCGTTGGCTGCATTAATTCACCTATGGACACTGCCATATTTTAGAGGGGAAGGATGGTGGGGCGTATGGAGGAAAGGGGACTAGGAGTAACTTGTAGGAGTAACTTGTAGGAGTAACTTCTAATTACTCCTACGTCCCATCCCCTTTCCTTCATCCTGTATGGGCGATTACGACTGAATAGAACTCTGGGGAAGAGTGCTGTTGCTATTCTTATACGAACAGGTTTCGCAGCACTGCTTGGCCAAAGGCAGCGTCAGACCATGCACTGGCATTCAATCAATAATGTATGCAGAAGGCTGATGGAGTAGCCCATGTGTCCGCCCTGCTGATTGTTTGCTATACTACTTGTCTTTGGAAAGTGTTAGGGAGAATTCTCATTTATGGCTAATTTCCCTCACCTAGTGAGTCCCCCCAGCAGCTTTGCTGGATTTCTGGAGTTTACTTTTTCCACTTGGTAAGAGTGTGAGCCTTTTTCCCAATCTTACATGTGTTTTGCCATTTTTATTTTTACTGTTTGTGTGATCGTGGGCTCTGGAGGACACCACTCCATGAGCCCCACTTTTATTTGTGTTACACAGCACATTCCATGCAGTGACACAGGGTTGTCTTTGAGACTTCCCACTGACTCCATTTTTCTGGGGCTGACTACTGTCACTCAGAAAACAGGTAAAGTTGCCATTTACTTTACATAGTCATTTAAAACTACAGACCCGGGGGGCACTGTTGCGCACATCGAGCATGGCTGCCTCAAGGGAGAGCTCCGGCTCGAAAGCAAACCTTATATCAAATAAATCCTTCCCTCACCGTTCCAGACACACCGAAAACCTAGAATTCGGTGGCAGAAGGCTAAAGACATCCCCTGAAAAAACGGTGCAAATCCGTGGCAGGATTGACGAGATATTGCCTCCGAAACTCCTGGCGGCCGAGAGGCTTCTGCGCGGCCGCCCAGTGGCTCAGTGAGAACACAAGCGACAGGCCGTGCTGGGAGGAGGGGTGCCACGTTGCCTGCGACTCCCTGGGGACAGAAAACGACACCGAATGGCCGCCTCGCCCTGCTGCGAGATTAACAACATTGGCCGGCACATCTCGAGACCTGTGGCGGGAGACGGGAGAAGGAGAGAGACAAGGGAAAGAAAACCAGAAGCCGTGTGCCGCTCCCACCGGGCATGCGGCTGGAGAAGCTGCGGCTGCCGAGGGACCCTGCCCCCGCGCCCGCCTCTTCACGCGGCGACCGATTGCAGATCCGCGGCAAGGAGCGGAAGGAGCCAAAGACACACGGGAGGGGAGGACACTGCCCCCCCCGTGCCAAGTAAGTGGGGTGAGGCCCGGGGGGAGCTCCTGTCGACACCTGGGCGCCCGAGGAAACATACCATCCGACTCACGACCCACGGTAGGAGCCGCTGAGGGGGGAGGCCCACATTATGAACTAAAACTGAGACCCCAGGAAGCACAACAAGTTGAACCCAAATAGATTCTGGCGGGATTAGCAGTTGGGTCAACATAAGGCCTCAAGTACGGAACAATTGCCTGCAACTTTAGCACATCCTAAATATAATGGACACAACTAGACAGCCCCCGCAGGCGAGATCCCAACTGCAGCAGAAGCGCTACTAAACGCCTCAACAAGGCAATCATTCAAACAGACTTGGGGATAAGCCTGGGGGGGGATTTGGTCACTAAAGGAGAGGCAGAGTCACTCCTGGGGCACGTGCAAAACATCCTGAGTGAGGAGCGGGTGTAAAGGGAAACACTCCCCCATCTTCTCCTGTACAACATCGCGTTTGGTGGTCATACGTGGGAGAACACAGTCCACCCTTAACTGGAAGACACAACACATGGGCCGCAACGCCACAGGCACCTGATAGACAGGAGGGAGATCCATTAGATCGCCTGGCAACACTGGTGCAGAATGATGATATAGTGGCGACAATCGGATCCCTGAAAGCACGAGTGGAAAAAGAAAGCGCACGTATCACGGAAGCGGAGAACAGGATAAGCAGGAACGAGGATACGATTTTGCAACATAGCCCAAACTCAAAACGGAACTGCATAAAACTCAAAATAAGTGTGAAGACCTTGAATCGAGATCTCGGAGGAACAACATCCAGATTGTCGGGGTTTCATAAACCTTTGGTAAGGGTCCCATGGAGAGACAAGTGGAAAATCTGTTAAAGGATATCCTAGGAGCCGACTCCTTTTCGGAGCACTTTCTAATTGAGAGGGCCCACCGCACCCTAGCACCACCTCCGAAGCCAGGAGCTCTCCCCGCACCATAATCGCACGACTCCTCAACTACAGGGACAGAGATACCATACTTCGATTATCCAGGGAGAAAGGACCTGTACATCACGAGCAAAATAGGATTCACATATACCCGGACTTCTCAGCTAATATACAAACACAAAGAAGGTCCTATGAAATGGTTAAAATAAAGCTACGGCTGCGCAATGTAACCTATGCTCTCATCTTCCTGGCGAAAATGAGAATACAACACGGGGGGAGAGCTCACTTCATCGAGAACCCATCAGAAGCTATGGCATATATGGAAGCTTCCATCCTGTTACCTCCCGGAAATCGGGCGATTGATCAAAATGCGAGACCACAACCGGGAGATGAGGCGAGACCCTACAGATTGACAAAAACACGCCACCCACCTATCATCACAAGAATAAAGATACACTAGCATCGACATCCTGAACAAAGACTTATGGTTACTCGAGCCCTGAGCCTCCATGGGGGGCTAGCCAGATGGCTACAACAGGCGACCCTCAGGAAAGCTCCATTAGTTCAAGGGAATGAGAATTGAAGGGCAGCATCGTCAAGTTGGGGGAGATGGTGTGGGTGGGGGGCCAAAATGTTACAAGATTTTGAGCTCCGTTGAGCTATGTGGGAATGGGGGCAGGGGTGTTGAGGTTCTGGGACCCAGTTGGAGAGGTCCTACGAGTTAAAAATTGCAGTCGCGCCGCAGCACATGAAACACTCCCAAGAAACAGTAAAGCAAGAGACATGGTGAAGGTATACAGATATGGCACACACTAATACGACGGCTCAAGGGCTGAAGCTTAAACTTCTTAAATGGAATGTCCGTGGACTGAACAACTGCGCTAAGTTGAGCAAGGTGGGAGCCTATGTCACCAGACACCACCCCCAGGTGATCATGTTACAAGAAACACATGCACTCCAGAGGGTCAACGCTGAGTTCATGAGAGGGTGGGGCAGCATAGATATTACACTGAATACTCTTCAGAGGAAAGAGGAGTACTCACCCTGATCCACCCCTCCATTGGCTTTCGATTTGAAAAAAGTAAAATGGACCCTCAGGGTTGCTATGTCATAGTATGGGGCAGTATTTCTGGGGAACAATTAATATTGGTGAATACGTATGGACCAAATGTGGATGACCCTGATTTCTATACAAATGTGGTGCATGAGATAGGCTTCTCAGGGGGCGAGCAGATATTGTAGGGAGGAGATTTCAACACCATCCTTGATGCCACTTTAGACCGCTCCACTTCTAAACACAAGAATCCCACAAGAACATCCGTTATCTTACAACACATCCTATCGCAACTGACAATGGTGGACACCTGGAGAACACTACACCCACATAAAAGACAGTACTCATTTTACTCCTCAGTACACGACACTGAATCTCGTATAGACTATTGGCTAGTGTCTGCATCTCTTATGAACCAAATCGAAAATGGTGAAATACTTCCCCGTATCCTATCGGATCACTCCACCATCCTCTTCGATATGACATTAGGAAACGTAAAACCCCTGGTCAGGAGATGGAGAATGCCACCTAACTTCCTTAAGGACCCAGCAGTAGCGGACGCGCTGTATACAGAGGTATAATACTTTCTTGAAACCAACAAGGGTTCAGTCGATAGATATGCAACCCTATGGGAGATCTTTAAGGTATGGGTGAGAGGGATCCTGATCTCTAAATCCACGGGGCTGTTGAGGTCTGTCAGGGTGGAACTGGCGGAAGTGGAGAAACGTTTGGGAGAACTAGAAACGCGAGATACAGCTCCACATGAAGAAAACACCCTGGCAGACATCAATAGTAACCTACAAGAGTTTAATAAATTAGCTACCAGGGAACTATTATATATGACAACTCCAATCAGAGCACGCCGTTATGTCGAAGGGAACAGGGCGGGTCGCACCCTGGCCAACCTATTAAAGGCCGAGAGACATCATACACCGATCTCCAGCATAATAGCGGGGGACGGCACAATAACCACAAGTGAGGAGGACATAAATTGAGAATTCACCCATTTCTATTCAGAATTATATGCTAATCACGACCTGAAATCAGCCACTGACACTAGAGACTATCTAGACAAGATTACACTCCCGACATTGCCTATGGAGCATAGATTACAGATAGACCAGCCCCTAACAATTGACGAGATAATGGAAGCAATAAAATCATTACCCAATGGAAAGGCACCCGGCTCAGATGGACTGGGAGCCGAGTTATACAAGGAGCTCAAGGAGAAGCTGGCCCCGGTATTACTGTCTGTGTGGGAGGAGGCCATGGAGTTAGGAACACTTCCAACATCCATGAGAGAAGCTATAATAACGGTGCTCCTGAAGCCCAGGCGTCCGCCGAATGAGATGTCCTCTTACCGGCCCCTATCCTTAATAAACTGTGATGCAAAAATATTTGCTAAAATCTTAGCCACGAGACTCCTACCCAACATGTCCATGCTGGTACACCCAGACCAGTGTGGTTTTATTCCCACCAGGTCAACAGCACTGAATCTCCATAGGCTGTTTGGTGTCATGGCCCAGATCAAACCCGAAGCCCAGGCAGTAGCCGTATCCTTGGACACTGAAAAGGCATTTGATTCGGTGTCATGGATGTACCTGTTTATGGTACTTGAGAAATTTGGACTAGGCCCATACTTTCTAAAATGCGTAAGGCAATTATATACTAACCCGGGAGCCAGGGTGCTGACTTACTGTAACATATCTGAGTGGTTTGGGCTGGGAAGGGGTACGAGACAGGGTTGCCCATTTTCCCCTATACTGTTTGCCCTTACAATGGAACCGGTCGCAGCAGCTATGAGGGAACATCAAGGACAGAGGGGTATAAAGATGGCTGGCCTAACCCAGTCAATATCATTATACGCAGATGACACCTTGTTGTACATTTGAGAGCCGGACATACACCTGGGGCCAGCAATGGAAGCCATACATGAGTTTGCAGAATACTCAGGATATAGAACCAACTGCTCCAAATCCGCAATCTTCCCCCTAGCCCCGGCTACAAGGTGCCCGAACAACATGCAAGGTCTACAGTGGTCTCCTATTAAGATAAGATACCTGGGTATTATTGTGTCGGGGGACAAAGCATCTCTATACTCGGACAACCATGCCTCACTATTAAATACGATTTCCACCATGCTCCGCCTATGGGCTAAGCTCCCCATCTCGCTTATCGGCCGGGTCGCTATATTGAAAATGGTTATCTTACCAAAGCTATTAGATATATTTACTAATATCCCGATATGGCCTGGTAAACAGTTCTGTGATGCTCTTAGATCCATGGATGTAGAGTTCGTTTGGTGCAGGGGTGCGGCCAGAATGAAATGGGGGAAGATGGTGGAACCGTACAATAAGGGTGGCATTGCAGCCCCGGCCTTTGAATTATATTGCCTAGTAGCGCAGGGCCAGTTTGTCAGACACTGGTACGATGATCGGGACACCTCACCACACATCTGTTTAGAGAAACATGCAGCAAACCCAACCGACGTAAGGTCAGTCATCTTTAAAGATAAACACAAGGATGAATGCCCATTTGATCCAGTCAGTACAACACTACACGCATGGTCCACGATCTACCGTAGGCTTGGATTGGAGACACCATATTATTCAGAGGCTCCGTTCTGGAACTTCCCCGGTATAGCACCCATATACGATCTAGATATACAGAAGATATGGGACCCGCAGGGAGAATTTAAAATAAGAGACATTTTCCCCAACGGTAGATTTATAACATTGGAAGAGTTCAAAACGGGGATGGGGAGAGACCAGTTGAAGATACTACAATATCACAGAACGAGAATGGCCTTTAAGGCTAGATGGCCACTGTTCCCGGACGAGACCCCACCACACCCATGCCTCGTGGCTCTGTCCACCCGCTTGGGGGCCAGAGTCTCAGGACTTTACATGGCTATACAGGCCAAAACTCTGACGGTAAACACGATAAAGGCCTCCTGGGAAGCAGCCCTGGGTATTACCATAACAGACGAATCCTGGGCGAGATACTGTGAACTGACCAAGAGGGTATCCATGAACGCAGGCCTCCGGTTGATTCAATTTAAGGTTTTGAACAAGTTACATTACACCCCCCAAAAAATTGCGAAAATTCACACACGATTGCCCCCGTAGATGCCAGAAATGCAGAGCTGAACGGGCTGACTCATTTCACATGTACCGGAGCTGCCCACACATTTGTGGATTCTGGGGGGAGGTAGTGAAAATCCTGGAAGAGGTCACGCAGGTCCCGGCAGACCTCACACCTCAAAAATACCTATTCGGGGACATAGGAAAGAGGTCTGAGGTGACCAGAAGGCTCTTCAATATTACATGCGCAGTGGCCAAGAAGTGTATTCTGCAGAAGTGGAAGAGTGCACAGGCACCACATCTAAATCACTTCCTCAAAGAACTAATGTATGTTAATGAGTGCAAGGAGCAGTATGTGATGTCACTTCCGAATACAAGTAAACCAAAGGACATTTGGGCCCCATTCAGAGTGTATCTATGTGAGTTGGGCTCGGCCAGTAGCAGCCCGACAGGACCCAGAAATGCGTCAGATCTGTAAATACCGTATATTATGTTATGAACCCGAACTGAACATCTCTGTTGTAGACGTGTATGGAATGTCGTGTTGTTGCAATCAATAAATAAAGTTTTTTTTAAAAAAACTACAGACCCAGTACACCCCATCTTACATGGAGTATTGGAAAGGGTTAACTCCTATCCCTTTTCGTCTGTGCCTCTCTGAGCTTTGTTTTGCTCTTTTAACATTTAGACTTGGCTGGCGGCAGTGGTATCTACCCTAACTTTTCTACCACGATTATACTATATAAACGTGGTAATGTTCCAGGCTATCATATTAGCCTCGAACATAAACCCGCTTGACCAAATGCTCTTTCTTTTGGCTCTGGTTGGGTTTATTCGCCATTTCTTTTTGTTAAAGTCCTTCTTGTGTTTTACTTTGCGCGGCAAACCAGGTTTGCCTTCTTTGTTCACTGTCTTTTGGCGGGCTTCTCTCAAGAAGCCCTCCTTTTGGCGCCTGGGTGTCTAGGTGGGCTGAATGTGAGGGAGGGGTGTAGTCACCCCCTGCACAGGGTATCCTTGGAAACCCAAGTCGCACTTTGTCATGATTGGCTGAGGTGGTTGTCTGGGTCGGACAACCCCCCATGCTGTGTGATTGACAGCCAGGCTGTCTGAATGGGGGATTTTCACCTAAAAGGCAGGACTCTTGGACTGGAAGTCAGAGTCGCCACTGGAACAGCAAGGAACCAAAGAGTAGCGGAGAAGAAGACGACTGCTGCAACTACCGAGTCCTGAGCTATCTACCCTTCAACGACAAGAGAAGATCCAGTCCTGAGTCTTGTTCCCTTGAGCCTGGTGGGATCAACCAGCTCATCTTCCACAGGCAGAGGATCCTCTTCTTGATTGAAATCGCTGCACACAGCTGTAGTGGTCCGGATAGCCATCTGAAGAGCCTCTGCTGTTTTCAAAGGAGCGCACTTTTTATTCACCGTTGCCTTTGCTGCTGCTGGCTTCATCTCTGGGTATTGCAGATCGCTCCAGACGTCGTCCTTCTTGTCTCCACGACTGAAGCCACAGGAACCTGTGAGTCTGCACAAACTACCAGGAACAACTGCCGTAGCACCAGCTCTTCTTCACTTGAATAAGGTACTGTGTCCGACCTTGAGGAACTGGGGTAAACCCCTGTTTCCTCACCAAAGGCTTGTCCTTATCTTCCTTCCCTCTTATAACTTTTGCTTCCTCTTTTGACAATATCCAAGTACTCCTGGCAATCTCGAATCGTGAACTGTGCTAACCGCGTGATCCTCGACAACAGGAACCCTGGTCCACTTGACACTGGCCAAGTATTGCCTATGATTTTTATCCCCCAACTCTCTTGTGTTGATTCATGTGCTAAGTGTGTTTTAACTCCGGTGACATTTATTTCCGTGGGTACGTGTATCTTTAGTAAGACCGAACTGTCATTACTATCAAAAAGTGATCGCATATGTCCCCCCGGTGACGTCTTTGTTTCCCAGCACCAGTCGGTCAAAGCCAATGGTACTTACATTGAATTGTGGTGCACAAAGTGAATTGATTGTGTGTAGTGTATTTTTCATGTGATTTTAAACTAATAGAAGTGAAGTGGTTTACCAACAGATGGTCTAGAAATAAATGTACTTTTACTTTTCAACCAAAAACCTTGAGTCAGTGTTTGCTTGAGTCACAGTAATTGTAGTCCTTTGTGTAATCTCTTCTACTGCTCATTTGCTCTTGAGATAAGTTTGGCTGCTCTGCTACTGCTACCACTCTAACAGTGTAGTACAGGCTTGTACCAAAGGTGAACTTGTATTGCCACTTGTAGTCTTAATTGTGTGTCGTGGTCCCTAAGGGCACTGCACAGGATTCTGCCTAACAGTGGTGTACAGCGGTGGGATTTTTAAGTATAGTGATTATACTTAGAGTGCTGCTATTACCTTGGGTCAACTTACCACAAGGCTAAACACCACTTATTCTGTTAACTGAAAAATCATGTCAAATATGGAAAACTACAGTGAAGAGAGTCTCTTAAACTATACTGCTGAGGTTCTGAGAACCATGTATAGAAAGAGGAGCCTCGCTGGTAAAGGAAAGAAATCTGAACTGGTTGCTAAGTTATTGGCAAAACAAAGTCTGGAGAGTGGGTCAGAAGGGCCTACCCCTCCAGCAAATGTGGATAATGATGTTTCTGATTCTGAGAGTGCTGGATTAGAAGAAGTAGATGAGTCCTTGTTGTTAGGAAACCCTACAACTCCCTTGCCTGCTCAGAAAGCACAACCTCTGTCCACAGGGACCCCCACAGGTCCTACACTCACCCCTGAGTTTATTGCACTAGAGAGAATGAGACTTGATTTAGAAGGGAAACGTATTGATGCATAAACTGCCATGAAACATCAAGAATTAAGGCTCAGAGAAATGGAGATGGCTCATGCTCTAGAAATGAAGAAATTGTCTTTGGAAAATGCTTCTCTCCCAGAGTCTTCTAGGTCTTCCAGCCCTAAGAGACCCCGTATGCCAAAGGAAATGATTGGTATGTAGGAGACTAAACTTGATGTTTTGGATTGGTTAGCAATATTTGAATACAATCATGAGATTCAGGGTATCTCAGGGAATCAGTTGATTCCTTGGCTTTTCTCTAGGCTTCCCCCTGTTGCAAGTGATGCTGTAATGGAGTTGGGGGAGGAGGATAAGCAGGATTATGAGTGTGTGAAGCTAGCTTTGATAGCTAGATTTGGGAAGACCCCTTCCCAGTACCGTAAGAGGTTTATGACCCTCAAAAAGCATGATGGTACCCCTTGAGCTACCAGGGTGTGTGAATGTTTGAAGAACTTAGATGGTTGGGATAAGGGTTACAAAGTGAACACTTATGAAGGTTTGAGGAATCTTGTGATGTTGGAGTCAATCTATGATGCCTGCTCTCCTGAGCTTAGTCAGCACTTGTCTGATTCAAAGGAGATAAATCCTAAGAAGTTAGCTAAGGCTGCTGACTTGTGGGTTGCCAACAGGGCTACTCACAAGGATTCTGGGGCAACTCAGAAGAAGGATGAGGGAAAGCAGCCAAACAAAGACACCAGAGAATTCCAATGATGATTCCAATCCAAAAGAGGGCCCTAAACATAACCAGGGTAAGCCACAAGGGAAACCGAATCAAGCTAGTGTACCATCTGGTCCCAAACCAGATGGAGGTCAGAACAAACCCCCATTCATTAAAGCATTTGGAAAATGTTTTGCTTGTGGGTCAACTGACCATGTGAAAGGGGATCCCAGATGTAAGGGTAAACCTTCAGGGGTCCACACTGTCTCCTTAGCCTTCTCTCAGGTGGATGAAGTAACTATAGCCAGTGAAAACTTTCAGTTACTAGCTGATGAGCCCATGAGAGTCTCAGCTAGTGTTTCTTTAGTGTCCTTGGGTCTTTGGGAACAACAGAACCTAGATGTCTATAACTCAATCCCAGATAATACTAAAGAGTATTATAAAGATAGCGTTCTTGTGGATGGTCAGGAGACCCCTGCCATCAGAGACACTGGAGCCAGCATAACTGTGTTTGATGAATGTTTTTTCAAGGTGGAGGATGTTGCTAAGGTACCCAAACACCTAACCAAGTTAGCTGGAGGCCCTGTGCAGATGGTTCCCCAGTTACCAGCTCTCATCCAGTGCAATGACATGACTGTCAGAATACCTGTAAGTGTGCAAAATAACGTACCTGGAAGAGTCCTGTTGGGTAATGACCTTAAAACTATTGGAGTTGTGTCTAGTACCCCCAGGTCTCCCAGCAAAAGGGAGCAGGAGCTCACAAGATCTGCTAGGGAGAGAACCTTGAGAGGCACTCCTGGGGACTTGATAAAAGAAACTATCATCCCAAGACCACAGGACGGACTTACTGCTATTGCAGGACAGAAAGAGACAAAGGGGAAACCCAAGTCTGCCAGCAAGAAACCAGCAAGCACCTCTGTGCCCAGAAGGACATCTCCAAGACTGTCCAAAGTCACAACTGTGACCCCTCCACCAGCTGAGGCTGAGTGTGAGGTTCAACGCTGTATGGTTCAACTAGATACTGAGGAATCAGATCTGGAAGAAGATCTTACGCTGGTTGGAGATTTTGACCCTGTTGAACATCCTGAGCTGCAGTCTTTACTGGCAGAAGGTGGACCCAACAGGGCAGACTTCAGCCGAGGACAAAGAGTGTCCTACTCTTGAAGGTCTTCGGTTACAGGCAGCTTCTCAGCTCAATGGGACCGAGCCTGGAAAGTATAGGTTGCACTGGGAAGATGGCTTCTTCTACAGTGAACTGACTGAGTCAACGCCTGGAGACGGCAAAAGACTTGTAGTACCTTTAGTGAACCGACTCCAGTTCCTACAGTTATCCCATGAGATACCTTTGGCTGGTCACTTAAGTTTTAAGAAGACCAAGGAAAGGCTCTCTCTCTACTTCTACTGGCCTAAAATGGGTTCAGAAGTAGACACATTCTGTAGGAGCTGTCACACTTGCCAAACCTCTGGCAAGAATGGAACCAAGAATGTGGTTCCAGTGGTGGGAGTTCCTTTTGAGAGGGTAGGGATTGCCATTGTTGGTCTGTAACAGGTTTATCCTGGTTGTAGTAGACCATGCTACTAGGTATCCTGAATCAATACCTATGAGGACTGTTACGGCACATGCTGTGGCTAAGGCCCTACTTGGTATTTTTACCAGAGTAGGATTTCCTAAGGAGGTGATATCTGACAGGGGATCCAATTTTATGCCCCACTACATGCTAGCCATGTGGAAAACCTGTAGAGTCACCTACAAGTTCTCCACTGCCTACCATCTCCAAACCAATGGGTTGGTAGAGAGGTTTAACATAACTATGAAGAGCATGATAGGTGCTTTAGAAGAACCCCTTAAAAGAAAGTGGGACCTTCTACTGCCATGCCTTCTAGTTGCATATAGGGAAGTTCCTCAGGAGGGAGTAGGTTACAGTCCCTTTGAACTTCTCTATGGCCATTCAGTCACAGGTCCATTGGCCCTGATTAAGGAGGGGTTGGCGAGTGCTCCTTCCCCAAATCCAGTCAGAGTGACTGACTATGTGATAGGTCTCAGGAGGAGAATGTCACACATGATGGCAGAAGCAAGTGATAACTTGAAAGCTGGTCAAGCTCTGGTCAAGCATTGGCATGACCAGAAGGCTGGCATGGTTGAGTTTAATCAAGACCAGCTTGTTCTTGTTATGGTACCTACAAGGCAGAGGGCCTTACAGGACAAATGGATAGGACCCTTCAAAGTTGTGGGTAAACTTGGAGAGGTGAACTATCTGGTGGACTTAGGCAATCCTAAGGAGGCTCCTGGAGTCTTTCACACCAACCGTTTAAAGGCATATGTCTCTAGACCTGACATGGGAGCATTGCTCCTAGCTTCAGCTCAGGAGGGGAGTGAACCTCTGCCTGACCTCCTCAGAGGCTTACCTTTAGATGAGCAAGTGGAAGGAATTAATCTCTCTTTCAGTCTAACATCTGACCAGCAGGAAGAGTGCAAATTACTGTTAAATCAGTTTGCTCCCTGTTCTCACTTTCAGCAGGCTTGACCACTTGGGGCCAGCATGATATCCTCACTGGTGACTGTTTGCCTGTGAACATCAGGGGGTACAGAATGTCAGACAATATAAGAACAGATATAAGGAATGAGGTCAACAACATTCTTGATCTCGGGGTTATAGAATCCTCTACTAGTCCATGGTCTAGCCCAGTTGTGCTTGTACCAAAGGCAGGATCCAAGGAGTTGAGATTCTGCGTGGACTATAGAGCTCTAAATATAGTCACCAAGACTGATGCCCATCGATTCTCCTAGGGCGAATGAGCTGGTGGACAAACTTGGTGCAGCCAAGTACCTCATCACATTTGACCTAACGTCAGGCTATTGGCAAATAGCCCTGACAGACCATGCTAAGGAGAAAACTGCATTCTCCACCCCAGCAGGCCTCTACCAATTTAAGGTAATGGCTTTTGGACTAAAGAATGCACCTGCTACATTTCAGAGGATGGTCAATCAAGTTCTGAATGGGATGGCATACTTGGATGACATTGCAGTGTTCAGCCCTACATGGAAAGAACATATTGATCACCTAGGATATGTTTTGCAGGCTCTTGAACAGGCCCATCTGACCATAAAGGCAGGTAAATGCCAAATTGGTCAGAGCACAGTGGTCTACCTTGGACATGAGGTAGGAGGAGGTGAAATAAGGCCATTGCCTAGCAAAGTACAAGCTGTACAAAACTTGTCCACCCCAACTACTCAAACTCAAGTGAGAGCCTTCCTAGGTCTCGCTGGGTATTACAGGAACTTCATCGAGAACTATGGCACCATAGCTTCTCCCTTGAATGTCATCTCCTCTCCCAAATTTCCTAAAAAGGTCAGGTGGAAAGAGGAGTGCAATCAAGCCTTTGAAGGCCTGAAGAAAGCCCTTTGTCAAGCTCCAGTCCTTAGAGCTCCTGACTACCACCAACCCTTCATTGTACAAACTGATGCTTCTAATGTAGGTATAGGTGCAGTCCTTAGTCAACTGGATGTGAAAGGTAGGGAACATCCCATTTGTTTCATTGGCAGAAAGTTAAAGGATCCTGAGACAAGGTGGGCAACAATAGAACGTGAATGTTTTGCTATTGTGTGGTCAATAAAGAGGTTTAGACCATCCTTGCATGGATCTACCTTCATTATTCAGACTGACCACCAACCCTTGAGATGGCTGATGCAAATGAAAGGGGAAAACCATAAACTACTCAGACGGTCAATCTGCCTGCAAGTGTTTGATTTTTCCATTGAGCAGAGAGAAGGAAATCACCACCAAAATGCTGATGGTCTCTCTAGGATGTTTATAACCAACTAGAAGTATGAGATCCATCCAGGAGTGGATTAAATCCGCCTGTCCCTTAGTCAGGGGGCGGGGGGGAGGAGAGTGTTAGGGAGAATTTTCATTTATGGCCAATTTCCCTCACCTAGTGAGTCCCCCAGCAGCCTTGCTGGATTTCTGGAGTTTACTTTTTCCACTTGGTAAGAGTGAGAGTCTGTTTCCCACTCTTACATGTGTTTTGCCATGTGTATTTTTACTGTTTGTGTGATCGTGGGCTCTGGAGGATACCACTCCATGAGCCCCACTTTTATATGTGTTACACAGCACCTTCCGTGCAGTGACACAGGGTTGTCTTTGAGACTTCCCACTGACTCCATTTTTCTGGGGCGGACTACTGTCCCCCAGAAAATAGGTAAAGTTGCCATTTACTTTACATAGTCATTTAAAACTACAGACCCAGTACACCCCATCTTACATGGAGTACTGGAAAAGGTTAACTCCTATCCCTTTTCGTCTGTGCCTCTCTGAGCTTTGTTTTGCTCTTTTAACATTTAGGGCCTCATTACACAGTAGGAGGTAACCATGGCGCTCTTAGCGCCATGGCTACCTACCCCTTACCACCTTCTCGGTCCGGGTAGGTGGTATGGGGATTTACCGGGTCATTCCAACCCTGGAGGACCCGGTAAGTCCCCAATGCAATTACCATTCCCCATTCCCATTCGAGCCCCCATACGGCTCAATGGGAATGGGGAAAGAGCTAATAACGGTACCGCAATTTGCGGTACCGTTATTAGCTCTGAAGTCCCTCAGCGGGTCCCTTCCTTAACGTTTGGTCTGACCACACGTTAAGGACGGGACCCGCTGAGGGACCTCATAGTAGGGCGGTAGGGGATTACCGGCACCGGTGCCCTTACCCATGCCAATAATCCCCTACCCTGTAATGAGGCCCTTAGACTTGGCTGGTGGCATTGGTATCTACCCTAACCTTTCTACCGCGATTATACTATATAAACATGGTACTGTTCCAGGCTATCATGTTAGCCTCGAACATAAACCCGCTTGACCAAATGCTCTTTCTTTTGGCTCCAGTCGGGTTTATGCGCCATTTCTTTTTGTTAAAGTCCTTCTTGTGCTGTACTTTGCACGGCAAACCAGGTTTGCCTTCTTTGTTAACCGTCTTTTGGCGGGCTTCTCTCAAGATGCCCTCCTTTTGGCGCCTGGGTGTCTAGGTGGGCTGAATGTGAAGGAGGAGTGTAGTCACCCCCTGCACAGGGTATCCTTGAAAACCCAAGTCGCACTTTGTCATGATTGGCTGAGGTGTTTGTCTGGGCCGGACAACCCCCCTGCTGTGTGATTGACAGCCAGGCTGTCTGAATGGGGGATTTTCACCTAAAAGGCAGGACTCTTGGACTGGAAGTCAGAGTCGCCACTGGAACTGCAAGGAACCGAAGAGAAGCAGAGAAGAAGACTGCTGCAACTACTGAGTCCCAGTGGAGCCCTGCTGCAGTCCTGAGCTATCTACCCTTCAACGACAAGAGAAGATCCAGTCCTGAGTCTTCTTCCCTTGAGCATGGTGGGATCAACCAGCTCATCTTCCACAGGCAGAGGATGCTCTTATCGGTCGAAATTGCTGCACACAGCTGTAGTGGTCCGGATAGCCATCTGAAGAGCCTCTCCTGTTTTTAAAGGAGCGCACCTTTTATTCACCGGTGCTTTAGCTGCTGCTGGCTTCATCCCTGGGTAGTGCAGATCACTCCAGACGTTGACCTTCTTGTCCCCACGACTGAAGCCACAGAACCTGTGATTCTGCAGGAACTACCAGGAACAACTGCCGTAACACCAGCTCTTCTTCACTTGAATAAGGTACTGTGTCCGACCTCGAGGAACTGGGGTGAACCCCTGTTTCCTCACCAAAGGCGTGTCCTTATCTTCCTTCCCTATTATAACTTTTGCTTCCTCTTTTGACAATATCCAAGTACTCCTGGCAATCTCGAATCGTGAACTGTACTAAACGTGTGATCCTCGACAACAGGAACCCTGGTCCACTTGACACTGGCGCAGGCCTATTGACTTTTATTCATTTGTAGGAAAGTGCCCTCTGATTCTATCTGCCTTGACAAAAGTATTGCCTATGATTTTTATCCCCAACTCTCTTGTGTTGATTCATGTACTAAGTGTGTTTTAGCTCCGGTGACATTTCTTTCCGTGTGTACGCATATCTTTAGTAAGACCGAACTGTCATTACTGTCAAAAAGTGATCACATCTATCTGTCCCCCGGTAACATCTTTGTTTCCAAACACCGGTCTGTCAAAACCAATGGTACTTACCTTGAATTGTGGTGCACAGAGTGAATTGGTTGTGTGTAGTGTATTTTTCATGTGATTTTGAACTAATAGAAGTGAAGTGTTTTACGAACAGATGGTCTAGAAATAAATGTACTTTTACTTTTCAGCCAAAAACCTTGAGTCAGTGTTTGATTGAGTCACAGTAATTGTAGTCCTTTGTGTAATCTCTACTACTGCTCATTTGCTCTTGAGATAAGTCTGGCTGCTCCACTACTGCTACCACTCTAACAGTGTAGCTTGTACCAAAGGTGAACTTGTATTGCCACTTGTAGTCTTAATTGTGTGTAGTGGTCCCTAAGGGCACTGCACCGAATTCTGCCTAACAGAAAGCAACTGCTGTTGCATTGGCCCTGACTGCATGAGCGTGCATGTTCTTAGGAAATTCTCTATGCTGCACGCTGTATGCTTCCTGAAGGGCAGAGACCATCCATCTGGCTATAGAAGCCTTGGACGCTTACCCGCCCATACCTATATCCACTGAAAGTGACAGAGCATCTGACTTGCGGAAATTCTTGGTCCTATCCGGGTAGCATTTCAATGGTCGTCTGACGTCTAGACAGTGAAGCACCTTCTCTGCCTCAACCGTAGGACTAAAGAAGAAGGTTGTATTCCTTGTAGATGTGGAATGTGGAGACCACCTTAGGGAGAAATTCAGGATGAGTGCAGAGCACCACTTTGTCTCGATTAAATGTAGTGTATGGTTCTGTCGCCACCAGAGCCTGAATTTCGCTGATTCTGTGTGCCGAAGTGAGTCCCACATGGAGCACTGTTTTGATTGAAACCAACCTGATGTCAATAGCCCCCATGGGCGCGAATGGTTGATGTGCAAGCGCGCAGAGGGCTACATTGAGATCACACACTGGGTGTGGGCGCCTGACCGGCGGGAACAGCCTCGTCAAACCCACCAGATGTCTTTTCACAACAGGGTAGGACGCAGAGAAAAAATGTGTGTCCGAATTTCTATAGGCACCTATGGCCGCCAGGTATGTCCAGCAAGTGTCTACCTGGACCGCTGATCTAGCTAGATGCGCTGAGAATGAAAATACCTGATCCAGAGTGCACCTTAGTGGGTCCACTCCTACGTCTCTGGCCTAGAAGCAGAGCCTGGTTCATTTGCTCTTGTATTACCTGCGCGTAGCCTGGCTCCTGGCCCCTTGGATGATTTCAAGGTTATCCTGAGACAGATGGAGGTGCTGGAGAGTTATCTGCTCAGGGACCAGTCTGCTAGGGCAAACCTCCCCGGGGAGGGGTGAGTCACTGCTCCCTGCTACTGCGTCAGGAGTGGGTTTGGCCCCATGGAAAGGAGGACCGTGGGGTGATGCACCATCTGTAGAAGATCCGAGTACCAGGGCCTGGCCGGCACTGTGGAGCTATTAGGATTAGTCACAGATGCAGAGTTTCTCTGATTTTGTGAATGACCTTGGGCAGCGGGGCGGGTGGGGGGTGGCGGGGTCAGAGGGAGTGCTTAGGCATTAGCATCCCCATGGAGCCTTGGCTCAGCCCCACCAGGACGCAAAGTGCTAACATGTCCGGTTGGTCTCAGTCACAAACAGGTCTATGTGAGGGTATCCCCACCTGCTGAAAATGCCCTGAAGGACTCACTTGAGCTGCCACTCGTAATCGTCGGAACCCAGCCTGCAGAGATCCAAGATGGACTGCTCAGATCCAAGCCTGCACGGGGAGGGGGTGTGGGGGGACCTGGTGTCTCTTGGTTTGAGGTAGTACATGCAGGTGGCGTGGTCTGTCTGAAAGTGCATCGCACTGCCCTTGACCATTGGAAGAAACACCTTGAGCATGAGCCAGATGGCCATCATTTCCAACCAGTGGATATGGTTCTGTTGCTACTCTGTCAACCATAGCCCATGCATAGCATGGCTGCCGAGGGTGGAAACTACAAGAAGTACAGTTTGAGGTTGGACGTGATATCCTTTTCATGATGGATGTCACCTCCCTCTACACAAATATTGTATACGATGCAGGCTTAGAAGCCGTTGAATGGATCCTATTAAGTCAACTGTCAGGGAGACCATCTATTCATTTTGACACTTCTTAAACTGGTCCTGAATAACAACTTCTTCAAATTTGGTGAGAGGTTCTTCCTTCAAACCTCAGGCACGAGCATGGGGGCAGCTATGGCCCCATGCTATGCTAACATCTTTATGTATTATTTGGAACACAAACATGTGTTATCCATACCGAGATGGCAACAATATTTATCCCTTTATGTGAGATACATCGGCGACATATTCGGGATATGGACGGGACCAACAGATGAGCTGAATGCGTTCTTTGAGATGATGAATCAACTGCATCCTAGAATTCGCTTTACAACTAAAACTAGTCAATCAATGATCCATTTTTTTGGACATCGAGATCTACACTCTGTCACAGGGATTGGCGACTAGAGTATTCACTAAAACAACAGACAGAAACAGCTTACTGTTAGCTACCAGTTTCCACCCACAGAGAACTATTGAAAGTGTACCAATGAGCCAGTTCCTGAGGTATAGGCGGAACATCTCGGAAATAACTAAATACCAGCGACAATCAACTCTATTGGAACAGAAGTTTGTATCAAGGGGGTATGATGTGATCTATCCAAGAAATTTCTGGAAGGACACGATCTATAGAAAGGGCAACCCTCCTAACTCCAAACCCACACAAACTGATGACCATTTGGTGTATGCGACTACATACTCGACACAGAGTGAAAGAATTAGGAGGATAATCCAAAATCACTGGCAGATGCTACAAATGGACTCCCATTTACAACAACTATTTCCCCAAGCACCTAGATTTGCCTACAGGAATAATAAAGCACTAAGATTGAGCTTGATAAAGGCTGAAATTCAGAAACCCACAACTAAGATCACGCACAAGGGTACGATTCCGTGCCAGAATTGTCCACACTGTGCTAATATAATCAAAGGGAATAGTATCACACATCCACAATCTGGTAAACCAATTTGGTTGAAACATTCCTGCACCTGTGATGCTACGAACGTGGTGTACGGACTGAAATGCCCTTGTGGCCTGTACTATGTGGGGATAACGACTAGGAAAGTGAAAACACGCTGGTCTGAGCATAAATCAAACATTCGCAACAATAACCAAAAATCTCCTGTTGCAAGTCACTTTCACATAGCTAGGCATACGACAGCTCAGCTTAAATGTGTAATCCTTGAGCAAGTCAAAATGAGCCCACGGGGGTGATCTTCATAGAAAGCTCCTTCAAAGGGAAATCATGTGGATTGATCTATTGGACTCCATAAATCCTAGAGGCATGAATGTTGAATTCGATTTGATGTGCTTTATTTGAAAAGTTATTGTATATTTTAAAACAACTTTTATGTGGAGATTTATAAGGAATAACGATGAGAAAATACAGCTTGTCTAGGATGTAAAAGTGTTACACTTTTGTGTTATCCAATTGGTGAGGTATATTGATTTATGTAAATGCATTTTGTCTGAGAAATTACAGAGAAATATGGTGCTCTTTTAAATGGCGAGCATAGTGTAAACGCCTAGATGCTGAGAACTCTGATGTATATATTTTTTCTTGAAATTATATTTATCACATTTGTTTTAGTTTACATTCATGTAAATGCATTTTGTTCTGAGAAATTACAGAGGAATATGGTGTTCTTTGAAATGGCGAGCATAGTGTAAACGCCTAGATGCTGAGAACTTTGATGTATTTATTTTTTTCTTGGAATTATAATTGTTACTTGCAATTACATGCATTACATTTTTGGTTCAATTCACATTCCGTGGGGGTGCCTATCGGAGTCCAGACATCCCCGAACATTGGGGCACAGCTAATTTCCATCTTTTTTTGTTCTGTACGTTTATTTATCTCTTGACTGGCATGGGGACTGGAGCAGATCTTGCTGGTCTGCGTTGCTTTCCCCTCTGCTCGGTCATTTTTTGTATACACGTGGCTCTGCGTGGTTGCTCATCTATACGGACCTTCTTTAGGTCTGTTTTAGGGCAGGCTCCTGTGCTGCACTGCTGACTGATTGGCTGGTATCACGGAACTTGTTGTGGCATTATTTCAGGTTCTTAGAGGATTGGTGTACATTCGATTACAAATCCAAGATGGCGAGTGACGTACACGTACGTTCTTTGCTCCGTCGTTTACGGCAGACTCCGTCAGTAAATGTTATTTACACATGCGTACTCGCATTAGTGGCTTGATCCTGTCTGTCGGGCTGATTAGTGCGGCTACCGGCTACTAGGAAGTTAGATTCTGAACGAATGGAGTTGGGTGTTACTCTGGTAAGTGTACATTGTTCTCCTGTCGGAGGCATGTATTTGATTTAGTAATGTGGTTGATTTGCGGATAGGGACCTAACGTTATGAACTACTTGTGTTTTGCTGTTACAGACGAGTGACTACCACGGTTGTGGTACGGTTTAATGCTGGAGGACTGGTCCCTTTGGTATGTGGGGATTTTACATTTCTGTACCCATAGATTTAACTACCATCTTCGTGGGTGGCTTTTAGCTCCTCGGTGTGGGGACGAGTGCATGGTGCTATTGAACACTGGTGTCTTATGGGCTTTGGGGTCCTCTGTTTTTGGTGTAGTCACTTTCACCTTCAGGGGCACTTGTATTATTTACACGGTGTGGTGATATGGTTTTGGTATAGTATACAGCGCCTTATGCTCTGTTGAAGGATATAGCGGTGCTGGCACAATTTGAGTTACATACTTTATTATTGATTTTGTTTTATCAGGATTCTGTTGGAAGACGTTAATTCCATATGCCAAGCGCTAAATTTGGTATCGGGTGATGTTGGATTAAGGTGTTGTGAATGTTTGTTTCGAAGGGATTGTGTCCTCCGACGTATTCCTCATCTTAGATATCTCCTTCCAGCTCTGCTGGCCTCGGAAAATTTTCTCTCTCTAGAGGGCGCTGCGCGTCGATGTCCTCCGAGTCGATGTCCCTCGACAGCCGCCGTATCGACATTGACGTCATCCTGCCTATAAAGGCCGCGCGCAGCGTCCGTTGCTCAGTTCCGTTTTTCCGCGCTTACTCAGTGCCTCGGAATACCGTTGCTCAGTTCTTAGTCAGATTAATCCTATTTACCTCGAGTCATTCGATCCGTACTCGATGGCTTCCTCGTCGGAACCGACAACAACTCGATCCGGCTTCAAAAAATGCCGAGATTGTGGGAAAAAGATGTCGTTGACTGACCCTCACAGAGTTTGTCTGTGGTGTTTGGGAGCTGAACACCATTGTTCGGAATGCGAGGACTGTATGTCCATGACAGCTAAGGCCCTGAAGGAGCGTAGGGGGAAGCTGGAGAAAGGTAAGACTTTTAAAGCTTCTTCTTTGTCGACGAAGTCGAGACACTCGTCTCCTCGTCACCATTCGCGCTCCAGGTCTCGGAGTGGGTCTCATCACTCCTCGAGATATCGAAGCACTCGAAGAGGAGACGTCGAAGATCCCCTTCTCCGTCTTCCTCTTCCTCTGTTTCGCCAAAAAGAATCCCTTGCCCCACGAAACATAGTTCCCGGGCTGAATGGGAGGAATTCCGCAAAAATATGATGAGCGTCTTCGAGAAAGCGGCCTCGACCCCCTCGAAGACTGCCGAGAGCGATGCTCTGGTCGAAAGACCCGAAGGTCAAAAACGCCGTGAGTCGCAGTACCCGGCGAAGGAAACCTCTCGAGCGCGTCTCGAACCCTCGAGTAGGATTATGACCTCCAAACCTTCCTCGAAGGTTCCGTCGACGCCGATGTCTTCGACGCCGTTGTCGAAGGGACCTTCGACACACGGGTCTGTCGACTCGACGCCAGCTTCGACACGGGCGTCGACGCCAAGAAAAGTCATGGTTACGACACACCCAGTGACTATCCCCAGGTCCTCGACGTCGATGGCTTCGAGATTGTCGAGTAGAATTCCAATTCCGTCGAGGTCTTCGAGGCCTCCGCTCGAAGCCTTCGACGTCGGCGTCGACGACATCAACGCTTTCGAGACCGATAATGACAAGTTCGGCACCCTCTGCCTTGGAAATGGGATTTACTCCTTTTATGAGTTCAGAACAATTGAGAACTATGTCCTCAATTTTGGAAGAGGGTGAATTGTCTGAACAGGAAGACACATTTGAGTTTCAGGGACCTGTAACCCCAATGAGAGAGGAATTTTCCTCTGAAGAACGCAGGTTAAAGGATCTTCATGATTCCTTACATGAGGCAAGTGGGTTAGACACTTCCCCTGAGGTGGAGTTTGCTAGGCCAGACCCGGGGGAGCATGCTGAAACCCCCTATAGAGCCTTAATGGCCAGGATCACAGAGTTCATGGGGTGGTCTGCACCTTCACAATCTTTCCAACAAGATGACCTCACGGATATTCTTGACAACGGCCCACAGGAGGATCCTGTGGTGCCTTTTCATAAAGCTCTTCAGAGGAAGATCATGACAAACTGGGAAACCCCAGATGTAGTACCAGCAGTAAATAAAAAACTGTCTACAAAGTACAGGGTATCTTCTATAGACCCGGAGTTTTTGTCTAAACACCCATCCCCAGAAAGTCTGGTGGTACAGGCAGCATCCTCTACCGATGTCAAGAGGGCTTATCCTACCGTCCCACAGGACAGGGACGATAAAAAATATGATGCTATGGCAAAGAAAATCTTTTCAGCATGTAGCATGGCGTTAAAATCTGTTAATGCTACTTGCACCCTTGCTAGGTTCAGCCATACACTTTGGGAGTGTGCTTCTACAGCGGCTGACTGCATCCCGGAGGGAGAAGAAAGGGATGCGTTCCTGAATATTATACAGGACGGTAAAGACGCTATGTGCGAATCCCTCCAGATGGGCATTGATTCGGCTGACAGTATCAGCAGAGCGATGGCGGCAAGTACATCAACCAGGAGATTCGCTTGGTTGAGAAAGTCTGGTTTTGCCCCAGATGTGCAAGCCAGGCTCTTGAACATGCCATTCGATGGCTCTTCTTTGTTCGGGAAAAAGGCGGATGACAGTTTAGAGAAACTGCAAACTTCAAAAGCAGCAGCAAAATCCCTAGGAGCTGCAATCGGTCAGACTCCTTTTCGTCCCACAGGAACCTCTGCGAGGGGCAAGTCCTTTCGCTTCTACTCCGCATTCGGAAGAGGTAGAGGACGACCGGCTCAAAGGGGACAAAGAAGAACTACCCGAGGTGGACGGGGTAGATATTCAAAAGCCGCAGCAACAGCAGGTGCCTCTTTACCATCGGCATCTGCATCAGCCGCCCCAAAACCACTCTGAGGACTTCCCTCACAGGACACCTGTAGGAGGCAGGTTGACTCAACATCTGGCGGCATGGCAGGCTATCACGTCAGATGCTTGGGCATTGGAAACAATTGCCCAAGGTTACTGCCTGCCTTTCCTACGTATACCTCAGAGTCATCCACCGAGGATCAGCTCTCAGAAAGCTCCAGATCCGCTCCTCTTGCAGGAAATTTTGGACCTGCTAGAGAAAGATGCCATAGAACAGGTACCTGTAGCGGAGAGGAACAAGGGCTGTTACTCCCCTTACTTTCTCATTCCAAAGAAAGACGGAGGACTGAGACCCATCTTGGACTTGCGAGAATTGAACAAATTCCTCAGAAAAGACAAATTCAAGATGGTCACTCTTTCTCAGATCCTCCAGGCCCTTCAGTTCCAGGACTGGTTGGTATCTCTGGACCTTCAGGACGCTTATTTCCATGTGCCTATCCATCTCAAACACAGGAAATACCTGAGGTTCGCAATTGGCAACTCTCACTATCAATTTCGAGTGCTGCCATTTGGGCTGACCTCCGCCCCGAGGGTCTTCACCAAGTTAATGTCGGTAGTGGCTGCAAGTCTAAGGAGGGAAGGGATTCACGCCTACCCCTACCTGGACGATTGGTTGATCAGGGCTGTTTCTCCGGAACAAGCTCAGATCCAGCTAAATCACGTGTGCCACTCCCTTCACAGACTGGGCTTCTCCCTCAATTTAAAGAAGTCACAAATGATACCATTGCAGAGACTCCAGTTCATAGGAGCGATCCTGGACACTTCCCTGGGAAAAGCCTCGCCACCAGAGGTGAGGGCTCAAGATATTCTACAGATGGTTACCAAGTTCCAACATGCCCAACGTCTCCCAGCCTTCGACTTTTTGAGGTTGCTAGGCCTCATGGCATCCTGCATTTTCCTAGTGCCAGAGGCTCGACTGAGAATGAGATCCCTCCAGTGGGCACTGAGGACTCAGTGGTCACAATTCTCAGGGAGAATGACAGATCTTCTTCAGGTTCCCGGCAGGGTGGCTCAAGACCTTCAGTGGTGGGCCTGTCAGGAGAACATTCTGAAAGGAGAACAGTTTTGGCAACCCTGGCCGGAGATAACAGTAGTCACGGATGCCTCACTCACGGGGTGGGGAGCCCAGGCCAACGACTTGACCATCAGCGGTCGTTGGTCGCCATCGGAGTCCAGACTACACATCAACCTGTTAGAGCTGAGAGCCATCAGACTTGCGCTGAAGGCGTTCCTGCCAGCTGTACAAGGGAAGAATGTCCTGATAATGACGGACAACACAGTGGCCATGCATTACCTCAACAAAAGAGGCGGCGTAGGATCACTACCCCTGTGCAGAGAGGCGATGCAGCTCTGGTTTTGGGCAATCCAAGAAGGAATCTCTCTATCGGCAGTTCACCTAGCCGGAGAGAAGAACTTGACAGCGGACGCTCTGAGCAGGCAGAACACAGTCTCCCACGAGTGGGAGCTAGCTCAGGAAGTCCTTCAAGAGATCTTCGCCCTTTGGGGAACCCCTCAGGTAGATCTGTTCGCCACCAGCCTAAACAGGAAATGCGACCTGTTCTGCTCAAGGGAATTTCCCCCGAGAGGAGCTCTGGGAGACGCGTTCATAGTGGACTGGGAGTTTCCGCTTCTGTACGCGTTCCCACCAGTCCCTGTCATTCCTCAAATGATCAGGAGGTTGAGAAGATTCCGGCGAACCATGATCCTAATTGCCCCGGATTGGGCCAGGAGAACGTGGTACCCGGACCTTCTAGACTTGTCCATCTGCCCTCCAATTCGACTTCCACTCAGAGAGAACCTACTCTCACAGAAGGGAGGTCAGGTTCTCCATCCAGACATCAAAACCCTCAACCTTCACGCTTGGCTTCTGAAAGGCTGAGGTACAAGGATTGGGACCTCCCTGATGATGTTATGGAGGTGATGCTTTCGGCAAGGAGGCCAGCAACAAAGTCTTTATACCGCTGCCATTGGAACAGATTTTGCAGCTGGTGTAGAGAACAGAATATCGACCCTTTTTCATGTGGTACACCAATGGCTTTGTCCTTCCTACTATATTTGGCAAATTCAGGCCTTCAAGTTGGCACCATCAAGGGCTATCTCGCAGCGCTATCCATCTTTAAGCGTACTGCGGAAGAACCATCCTATTTCAAATTACCCTTGGTAATACAGTTTCTAAAGGGGTTAACCAATGTTTATCCCCCAAGACCATTCCAAGTTCCCCTATGGGATTTAAACTTAGTACTAACTTTCCTGATGGGTACACCTTTCGAACCTCTCCATTCTTGTTTGTTAAGATTCCTTACCCTTAAAACTGTTTTATTAATAGCACTTACATCTGCTAGAAGGGTGAGCGAATTACAAGCTCTTTCTTGTAAACCCCCTCACACAATATTTCACAAAGACAAAGTTGTCCTGCAAGTGAAGCCTAATTTCCTCCCACAGGTGGTTTCTGAATTCCATATCACTCAGAAGATTACCCTACCATCTTTCTATCCTCCTCCTCACCCGGGGAAAGAGGAAGAGAGGTTACACAGGCTAGACTCTAGGAGGGCTTTAAGTTTTTACATCAGTAGACTAGCCAGGATAAGACAGGCAGACCAGCTGTTTGTAGGTTACGCAGGTCACAAGCTGGGGTTACCAATAACTAAGCAGACCATTTCCAGATGGATCATTCTAGCCATTCTGGAATGTTATAAACTGGCAGGGAAAGATCCCCCTCAAAACCTTAGGGCTCATTCGACCAGAGGTATTGCAGCTTCATCGGCCCTCAAAAGAGGCGTGCCGGTTAAAGACATATGTGCGGCCGCTACATGGTCGTCTGTCCATACCTTTACACGTTTTTACAATTTGGATTCCTCCTCCAGTCAAGAGACTAGGTTTGGAAGGGCTGTACTGCATTCTATTCATCAATAGAAGACAGTGTGAAGTCAGTACTCCCTCCTCCGATAATAGAATACTGCTATGGGAGCCTATCTAAGATGAGGAATACGTCGGAGGACACAATCCCTTCGAAGAACAAGTTACTTCTTACCTTGTAACGTTCTTTCGACGGGATGTTCCTCCGACGTATTCCTCATCGACCCTCCCATCCATCCCCGCAGTTCTACTTCCCTTGTTGTTGCAGCTTACGCTCCTTCAGGGTGATTAGTTTAGTCCAGAAAGTATTATTGTGGGCTACAAAACGGAACTGAGCAACGGACGCTGCGCGCGGCCTTTATAGGCAGGATGACGTTGACGTCGATACGGCGGCTGTCGAGGGACATGTCTTGATATTGGGCAAAATCTTCCTCGGGGCCAGCCCTTTGAGAGCAAAAATACCCAATTCAGCCCAAAATACAGGTTCTATTGTGCTGAGCAGTGATCTCATGCAAGTGACAAATGACACCCTCAAAGTGTTAGCATATTTATTCTAAGCAGTGAATTTCATATACATTTGGGATTCAAGTTAGAGAATATTACAAAGCATAAAACAAAAGAGCAATGCAAAATATAGTGAAACATGGAACTTAGATAAACATAGAGAAACATAGAGAAATATAGAGAAACATAGAGAAACACAGTCTTACGTCCCTTAATCTCAGCCCTGGGAGACCTGGGTTTCTCATAGAAAAACAAGGCTGGAGGACACCGTGAGAGCCAATTCCGGGCACCTGACTGTACACGAATCAAGTCCACAGGCGATCTCCCCCTGATCCCATGTGTGCATGGATACTTTATAATCTCTTGCTGTCAGTCACCATGACGCATAGTTCCAGAACTTTCTCTGTGAGGCTGGTTCATGGAAAAAACCCAGCTCTCTCTGAGATGCTCCCTGCTCGCTCCTACCCCCTCCCTTGTTCCCATCTGCGCTGGCTGAGGAATGTCTTATCAGTACCTTCCCAGAGAAAAGGAAGATTAGCTTGGAGCCAGGGCTAACGTTAGTGAGGCTGAATATTCTAAGGGAAGCAGGGATGTATTAACCCCATCTGCAAGCTCTAAAAGGCATGCACTCATAGCTTAGTGTTTATAGCGCTTAAGACTGGCTATCTAAGCGCTATATAGGTGCCATGATGTTCCAAACACTCCAAAAACCTATTAGCTACATAGCTAGGGGCCCTCCCTGCCTGTCTATCAACAATGCTTAATTTGACCTATCTCATACTAGGCCTGCATATTCCTTGTAGCTCACTACTGCATAATGGAAGTGCTACAACAGACTACTGTCAGCATTTTTAGCACATACTTTGAATACACTATTGGCTTTCAGCGGCTAATGCTGTCATCTAAAGCCCTGATTGGCAAGGTTGCAATTTCGTGTATCACTACATTCCACCCCTATTCAACGTGTGTGCGACAAAATGCTGACTAATACCTATCAATATAGTATTTAGTGCAGTGATAAAGACCTTGGGGCTTTGCAAGAGGTTTAAGCAAACTATCTTATAGCGGTTAGTTAGCGTGGCATGCAAGGTAAAACACTACCTAAACAAAAATGTACACAAAGTGAACAGTGACATATACCCTTGCCAAAACCTGGCCTACACAAAAATACCTACGCCAAGTGAACATGGACATTTACTCTAGCCAAAACATGGCCTACACAAAAATACCTAAATCAATTTTGTATAACTGATTGTCAGTTAAAAAGCAGCATGCAGTTAAAATGTCAAGGCAATCCAGTGTAGTCTAATCTACACTGCACTATTGCATTTATGTATGGTTACCAATTCTAAAACCTGGCAGCCTTTCACCCTAAGGGCCTACCCTCCCCCTGATCCCAGGGCATTCAAGCGTGACTATGGGCTGTGTGACTAGACACTTCCCCCAGGTAGGTGGAACCCAACCAGAGACCATCTAATTTCGTGAACAAGGTGAACCCATGGGCACCAGGTTGTCTAAATAAAAACAATTCTACTAATTTACATCAAAGCATGGCATGTGTTATTCATGCAATCAAAATGCAAGCAATTCAATCCATATGTATGCTGGTAACTGTAGCTCTGCGTGCCAGTGTGTGGAGGATGGTCGCCCCCACCCAGTAAAAAGCCAACACCTGCTGATTTAACAATGTTTGCCATACAATGCATTGTGTGTATTTAGCAGTCTTGTTGACCTGCCCTATGGCAGACAAAAATGTCTTCATGTCTAAAATTCTGTCATCTTCAATTGGCTGTCAATACTTGTAGCAGTGCTGGGCATATCAATGGGCCCCACTAGGCCAGAAGTTCTATAGCAGAGCTGGCATCAGAACCCATAGTGGCTAGCTTATTGTGCACAGTTTCTATGTCACAAACATATAAAGCTCCTGCAATTAATGAATCTAGCTCCCTAGCTCCGCGCACTCTAGTGATGGGCCATAGAAATGGACTCCATTTGTAGCAGCTTGGTAGTACTAAGGAAACATTGCCTCATGATAAATCTATGTCTAAGTGTAGCACTGTAATAATGAAGGTGTGCATTACCAGTCTACAATTTACATGTTGTCTTACCACTGGAAAATCTAACAGGTTCACAGTGTCTACCTTCTGTGACTTGGAGAATACCCTTCTTCAAGTGGGATATCTACCATATACAATATTAACTTTAGCCACAAACACCATACTACTATCCGGCAGTGGCTGTTTCATCACACCATGGAAAAAATTCATTTAGTCAAGTTATAGTTCATTAAATCTTGGCGAGAACACTCGCTGCAGTTCTTGGTCAGAAAAACATCACATTAGACAAATTAAACAAATGGTATCCATTCGGTGACAAAAGATGCCTGACAATGTGCCAGGCCAGTACACTAGCAATTCCATGTGGATACTCATTTGCAGCGCTTTTCCAAAGAATTATTCCAAATGTTTACAATCAAAAGGTGACTCTTTGCATTAGTGTGCTGGAGACAGCTGTCCCCACAAAAACATGAAACTGGTTGGTTTAACAAAAAACCGTGTCACACTCTGTGTCATAAAATCAAACATCAAGTCAGTCATGGTTTCATTTACCTGCCTTAAGCTGGCTGTAAAAGTATCCAGTGTTTCAAAGATTACCATTTCAAATTATAGCTCATACACTTGGCAGCATTACTTCAATTAAGAATCTTAACCTACGCACAGGTGACTTTGATGTGCGCACTCATCTTATCTCAAAATTAATTACGCTCCTGCTTGCATAATTCTGCTGCCCCAACAGTTCATAAATCATTCTCCTGCCTACGTGCAATGTAGAATATTTTTTTTTCAAAAACAAAACATCTCTGGTTAAAGCCATTCAGTTGGAAGAGTAAAATCATTTGGTTTTTTCAGATTCATCTCAACAGTGCATTTAAAAACCATTTTTCAATGTGTTAGCATTCAATTGCTGTGTCACACAGCTGTATGTGGTGCCTGATGTTACAGTCCACAATTCATTGTCCATAGTCCTTTAAACAAGAAAGGGCAAAACATGTCATTTAAATGTGTAGCATCAAATACTTGATAATTAGCCAAGTCTGCATCGTGCCAGTTCAGCAAAAGTTATTACTCTGTTGGACACTATTCGCAGGTTACAGCATTGAGTGCGGTGCAGGGCACGTTAAAGTTGAAATAGCATGTCGCAGTGGCTCGCTTTCTCTGAGAATGCGTCTGACCCTTCTTTGATCAGTGTCACCCACAAACTGCATATTCACTTCCTGATATTGTAAAATGTCTTGTTGTGCTTTGCCTAGGCAAAATACAAACAGAAATGTTAGGATGTCATCAAAACTTCAATATCAGCGTTATCCACCCCTTCCCATAATACCACCCCCATCTTCAAAAAGTCTCATCAGGTAACTACACACTTTGTCATTGCTACTGCAATTATTTATCACCTTTCTGCATGTTTCTGGGGGCTTATTTACACTCAACCATACGGGGTGTAACTGCCTAATCACAAACTCATTTGTGCAATGCAATCATAGCTGGTCAATGGTACCTCAGACTGATCTGTGCTTTTACAAAGCCATATAGTAAGTACCCAGGTCGCACAATGCTTTTCTTTTTCACCAAAGCGATCACAAATGCCAGGCGCCAACTTGCTTCCAGTGTCCCATGATCTTGGTTTAGGTTGCCCTGCTGGCATCACTCCATTTTTCAAAGGTAAAGTCTTTCAGTCCAATACCGCTTGCAGTTGTACGAGCAGCTTTGTTTATTTATCTTTCTTTTCTTAGCAGTGTCTTTTCAAGCCTCTGGTTTTTTCACTTGTCATTTTTTCAAAGGGCGTTTGCTGTTTTTGAACCACCCCTTTGAGTGCGATAGTCTAAGCCAGTTTCTTTTGTTGCTTCAACAAATCATTCATTCTTGCACTAAGCCGTGTGGCTTCTGGATCATGGCTAATGTGCAGTGTTCATGTTGTACTTCAAAGCCCCGCTCTGCATGTTGTCTCTTGCAAACCGGCTAAGCACTTTTTGTCAGTTTTGCTTCCATCTGGAATGCCATAATGTCTTTGTCAGTTACTCCATCCCCTGGCAATGTAGCTTGCAGTTTGCCAGATGTGTATTTTCTCTTCTCAAAGCGCCTAGAGGTTTCTTCTCCAGTGCACAGCGCTTTACTTCAGTTCACATCACATGGAGCATTGGAATGCAGCTTGCACAGCAATAGCGCTTTACTTCACTTCACATCACATCACATGGGAATGCGGTTTGCACAGTAATGTCTGTTGGAATGGGCAGCTGTCTTTTCTTGGCCCATTCACAGATGCATAGGTAAATGTTCAGATGTGATGTGCCCGTCTGCCATCCTGCATGAAGCCTTTGCTCCGTACCACAGTTTACTGGGCAAATTCTTTACTTTTTGAACAGCTCTCTGTTTTTGCTCCCCCTTCCTCAGGAATGCAGGCATGTTTATCTTTCGTGTGCACCTGGCAGCGCCACGCAGCTTATCTCTTTTGCCTATAACTCTTATACTGTGGCGGCTTCACTCGTTTCAGACAGTTCATCCAAATTAACTCTTTCTTGTACTGTTTCTGCTTTTGTTTGCCTTCACACACCTCGCCCAAGACAGCTTCAAGGCACAAGCTCTGCACACACAGCAAGACTCTTGTTTTCAAAAGCGGCACTTTTCTTGTCATTTTTCTACTCCATGTAATTTTGCAAAATGTCAAAGCGTCTTTTTTTTCTTGTAATGTGCGATCTTTCAAGAGAACTCACAACCCATTAAATCTTTGTGCTATCTTATCACACACAGATGTTTCATTCTGTTGTACCATTGCCAAACTATAACCACTCAGTTCAGTGCATTTAAAAAATAAAAATGCCATATTTAGTGCAGCTCCCTGCACGTTTTTTTTTCTGCAAGAACAACCCACACTCTATTGCTTGTGGGCTGTTTAATGTGTCAACAACATTTTCCCCCATGTATCACAGTCAACAGGTCACTATTTCCAAAGCATACATCACTTATAAGGCAACAGCACAAATCCATGGCATAGCATGGGGACAGTCAAAAATACTCCAGGGGCAATTTAGAAAAATATAAATTGTTTTTCCCCCCAACCATTGCAAACTGATTCTGCAATTTCAAATCAGTACACAAAAATCGAAAATCCAAATAACATTCACTCACTTTCCTTTTAAGTGAGTCTCTCACCCAATATAAGCATGGCACAGCCTAAAATGCAATATAACCATTTTAGTGTGTTTCCTTTAAACAGAATTTGCCACCATTAGCACATGGAATTTTACAGTTGCCAAAAGAAAGAAAAAACTCTTTAGGCTCTCAGCACAGATGTTACTCATTCTCCTAAGCATGGCTCATTCCCCTTCCTCATTATTCAGGAATGCCAACCCTTCAAAAGCATATATCAAAAAAGACGAACCTTCGCCTCCGAACATTACAGCCCCCACTCGCTAGCACACTGGGGCTGAGTCAATGGTTAAATCACTATTCACAATTTGCATGTCAAATTCTTGCAATTATTTTTTTTTCCTGCCCTCATGACAGAATAGAGATGAGAGCTCCGTCTCACTATGCATTCCAAATTACAACTTTAAACTTGGGAAACCACATGATAAAATTCTTTTTCTAATTGAGCATACATCTTTCTTAACCCTTCATCGGAGTGCTTTAAACAAAGCCATTTCCCGCTCGTTTATTGCCTTGTACTCCCTGGCACCAATCCCATGCAATAAGTCAGTCACGACTGATTTACTGAAGGGAGTCTTAACCACACAAGCTATCGGCCACGGCAAACCGACACAACATTGCTGCCTTTTGAAGTCTCAGAGCTGCAGTGAGACCATCAAGGAAATGCGACAGCCTGCTCCCCACTCTACACTGTGTTCTCTCACACCATTTGTCATGTCATGGCACTGCTCTTCACAAATCCCACAAAGCTGCCACCAAATGTCTTGATATTGGGCAAAATCTTCCTCGGGGCCAGCCCTTTGAGAGCAAAAATACCCAATTCAGCCCAAAATACAGGTTCTATTGTGCTGAGCAGTGATCTCATGCAAGTGACAAATGACACCCTCAAAGTGTTAGCATATTTATTCTAAGCAGTGAATTTCATATACATTTGGGATTCAAGTTAGAGAATATTACAAAGCATAAAACAAAAGAGCAATGCAAAATATAGTGAAACATGGAACTTAGATAAACATAGAGAAACAGAGAAATATAGAGAAACATAGAGAAACACAGTCTTACGTCCCTTAATCTCAGCCCTGGGAGACCTGGGTTTCTCATAGAAAAACAAGGCTGGAGGACACCGTGAGAGCCAATTCCGGGCACCTGACTGTACACGAATCAAGTCCACAGGCGATCTCCCCCTGATCCCATGTGTGCATGGATACTTTATAATCTCTTGCTGTCAGTCACCATGACGCATAGTTCCAGAACTTTCTCTGTGAGGCTGGTTCATGGAAAAAACCCAGCTCTCTCTGAGATGCTCCCTGCTCGCTCCTACCCCCTCCCTTGTTCCCATCTGCGCTGGCTGAGGAATGTCTTATCAGTACCTTCCCAGAGAAAAGGAAGATTAGCTTGGAGCCAGGGCTAACGTTAGTGAGGCTGAATATTCTAAGGGAAGCAGGGATGTATTAACCCCATCTGCAAGCTCTAAAAGGCATGCACTCATAGCTTAGTGTTTATAGCGCTTAAGACTGGCTATCTAAGCGCTATATAGGTGCCATGATGTTCCAAACACTCCAAAAACCTATTAGCTACATAGCTAGGGGCCCTCCCTGCCTGTCTATCAACAATGCTTAATTTGACCTATCTCATACTAGGCCTGCATATTCCTTGTAGCTCACTACTGCATAATGGAAGTGCTACAACAGACTACTGTCAGCATTTTTAGCACATACTTTGAATACACTATTGGCTTTCAGCGGCTAATGCTGTCATCTAAAGCCCTGATTGGCAAGGTTGCAATTTCGTGTATCACTACAGGACATCGACTCGGAGGACGTCAACGCACAGCGCCCTCTAGAGAGAAAAAATTTTCCGAGGCCAGCAGAGCTGGAAGGAGATATCTAAGATGAGGAATATGTCGGAGGAACATCCCGTCGAAAGAACGTTACAAGGTAAGAAGTAACTTGTTCTTCTGAGTAGTCCCGTAATGGGGTTATGTCTGTACTCTCATAGGTGCGCCTCCCTGAGTGGTTTTGACCTGTGGAACATTTAGGCTTCCTATGCCGTGAAGATGGATTGTTCTCCAATCCGAAACGCGTTGGCTGTATAAGAACATAGAGCGAAGTCTATTTGGATGTATTTTTGAAAGGAAGTCATTTGAGGCTGGATGTACTACTGAAGGGAAGTTATTTGAGGCCAAAGCTGTTTATTTGTGTCTCCAGAAATTGTAATTGTATCATGTGGAGTTGAAGCAAGAAGTTACAGAGTCATCACATGGACTTTTAAACTAAGAATCATTTGAAGCACAGAACTGCTTGAAATTATCTTGTTGTTTATGAATACGAACCCTATGAGTTAATAGGGGTTCATCGATAAGTGTACTTACCTTTTGTGAATTAACTGAAATTTCTTTGAAAGTGTTATTGTTTTATGCTCACTAAATTACATTTGTTTTTGAATTAAAATCCTTGTTTGAACTGTGTTCTTTTGAACATCATTGTATAAATCCTGAAACTATTTTTCATATATATGTAAAGTGGGGACTTTGACGTGGTGCTAAATTCCCGATTAATACATTGCCATGCTTACCTTGGGTTCAGAAGGACCCTTTTGGAGTGCATCCCGGGGGTTACTATACAGTGACGTATGATTTTGTTTTGTTCTGCCGAGGGTGGCTCCCCAGCCCCGGAGGGAGGAGTCAGTCGTAACAGTATGGGCCGGCTTGCGTTGTCTGAACGGTCTGCCCACCATGAGGTTGGTGTCCTGCCTCCACCATTGGAGGTCCTGGTGCCGGTGAGGTGGTATGGAAATCAGTGCCGACTGTGCCCCAGTCTCCTGGCTCCAAGAGGCTGAAACATGCAGCTGTGGGAACCGCCATGAGACATGCTGCCATTATGCCAAACAGGTGCCGATACCACCAAGCTGTGGTCAGTGTTTTGCTGAAGAAGTGCCTGCCTGCCACCTTAATAGCCGTCACTTTTTCCTCCGTGGGGAATATCGTTTGTCTTTGTGTATCCCAAAGGAGACCCAAGAACATCAGGGTTTGGGTAGGCTGCAGCTGCGATTTCTGGAAGTTGATGGAGAACCCAAGGTCATATAGTGGTGATGCCTGTTGGCTGTGAACCTGACCTGCTCTTGTGTTTCCCGCTCTCACCAACCAGTCGTCGAGGTATGGATATACATGATGGCCCTCCAACCTAAGCTGCACCGCCACTGTTCATGAGCCTCTCGAAGACCGTTGGTGAGGAGTTGAGGCCAAACGGCGACACATTGTACTGGAAGTGCAAGCCTATGACCCCAAACCTAAGGAACAATCGATGAGGCTGCCAAATTGGGGCATGTAGGTATGCGTCCTTCAGATCCAGGGAGCACGTCCAGTCTCCCCCACCCAGAGATTCCGATATCAGAGCTGGTGCAACCATTTTGAACTTCTGCAAGGGCAGGTACATGTTTAAGAAGAATAGATCTAGGACAACCTGCAAGCCTGCCTGGTTCTTCTTTTGGATAGCAATGATGCAGGAGTAAAAGCCCAAACCCTGCTTCGGGATTGGGACCTCCTCTACCACTTTGCCCGTGACGAGCAAGCATCTCTGCTAGGGTTGATGGTGTCCCGATCTGAGGAGGGGACGGAATGGGAAGCTGGAAGCCCTGAGAGACTACCGAAACCACCCAAAGGTCCGAAAACAGTGCCCTCCAGGACTGACTGTGGATGGCCAACCTGCCTCCCACCACTAGGGTGCTGTGGATCTGAATCATCTCGTCATTATTTCTTTGCCTCTGAGGCTGAGGACTGGGAGGTGGACTGGGCAAACCCCTTGTGCAGTGGCTTATGTTGCTTCCGCCGATGCGGACTGGGGGACTGGTCTGGCTGCCTGCCTCAGCGGTCTTGGAAGCCCTGAAAACCTCCAAATGTTCATGATCCATCAGCCCAAGCCTGCCCATGCACAAAATTCTTGGGTGCTTGGTTGGTGAGAATGGCCAGTGATTTGGCTGCCTGGGAGCTGCTTTTCTTTTTGTCAAGCTCCTTGTCTGTGGTAGAGTGAAGTCACCCCCCTCAAATGGGAGATCTAGAATTCTTTCCTGGACTTCCGAATTGAATCTAGTGGCCCTAAGCCAGGCCAACCTTCTCATGTCTGTTGCTTCACATATGGTTCTACTTACCGTATTGATGCGAGCCACTGTGGTTCCAGGAGGTCTTGTGCCACTATCTTGGCCTCGGCCAAGCCGGCCTTGAATGAGGCTTGCTCGAGAGTCAGAATGTCTGGGAGGAAGTCAGCGATTTCTCGCCACAGACTTTCATTCGCTGCAGCCAAAATGGCGTTGGCATTTGTCTGCCTGAGGTGAAGCCCAGTGTTTCAGGAAAACTTCTTGCAATAGGTCTCTAGGACCGTTTCATCCTTGCCCAACAGTGCTGAGGTGGAAGGGCTGGCCGATGACCCTTGTGGTTTGGAGGAGAAGGACGCGGCCGCAAGTACTGATGATAGAGGCTGAGTGTGAACGGACAAAAGCGCACCGCCCTCCACCTGCCCAAACTTCGCATGCAGTTTTTTGCTAACTGGTTGTGTGGAGTGTGGCTTAGCCCATCCCTTTTTAGCCAGGACCTCCACATCCTTCTGCGGAGGTAAACTGGATCTGGAATCTGTGCGGATAGTGAGGACCTCCGCCAGGACACCTCCTTCTGGCTGTACCTTCTGTGGCTGGGGAATACCCAGGTAATCTGCAAGGCCAGCGATCCTGTGATGAAAAGCTCTTGCCTAGGAAAGCGTGTCCTTTTCCTCTTCATCTGTCTTTTAGATCTCACACATCTGTAGGGTCTGTGGGTGGGGACCAATGGGAGCGTGTCCTTTGTCATGAACAGCGGGGTGGTCAGCGAGGAGGCACGGCTGTGCTAACCAGCGTTGCGGGTGGTGAAGAATTTTGAGGGAGTAGGGTGCTTCCACTGGGTGCCTGCAGCAGTACTGGCACCTGTGCCGACAGTGGCTGCTGTGGGAACATGGGAGGTAGCATGTCCTGGAGGATGCCCTTCAAGATGCTACCCATTTGCGGGGACTGCACAAGCGTTAAGAACGTATCAAAGAAGTGCTATTCACAGGCTGGCTGAGCGTGCTCTGTACCTGCCGCTGTGTAGGTGGGATCATGTAGCTGTGTTGTCTGCCCCTCCTGTGCCTCTCATGCGTAAATGAGGCCTCTGTGTAGGGCATATGCCCTGTTACGGTCGGGTAGGTGGTGGACCATGTGGCCTGTGACAGACGCGAGTGGACCAGTCTGCTCTGAGAGTTGATTCCCACCTATGGGGATTACTGGCCTGGTGTGCTTCTAGCCTGCATGCCATCTTGTCTGCGTGCGCTGCCATTTTGTCTACCCCCACTGCACGTGCTTCCCTGGCTGACCTGGGCTTGGGTTCGACCTTTTTGCTCGTATGCGTAGGTTCGACCTCTCCCTGCAAAAGGAACAAGATACTTACCTGTAACTATTGTTCTCCAGCATGGGTCTGGCATGGATACACATGCTCATGAATATTCCTCCATTAGGCCGGAATCCTCGCTAAAAGTAAAACAGTTTCACGTACAAACTGTATTTCTCCTCTATAGCAATCACTGTACTCTGAGTCATACTACCCCCAGCCTATAACTGCCATCTCCCATAGCCCCTCCTCTGGCAGACCTCTTCAGATTTAGTAAGCAAGTAATGTGGCAGTATGACCAAGAAGAGCTGCAGAAGGGTAGGAGGGTGGGTTTGCATGTGAATCTATGCCAGACCCATGCTGGAGAACAATAATTACAGGCAAGTAACTTGTCCCTTCTCCAGCATGGGGTCTGGAATGGATTCACATGCTCATGAATAAAGAATGCATAGCAGTACAACATTACACAGCCACGGGAGGTGGCAAGGCTCAACAAAAGCAATTACTCTTATCTCTGGAACAGGCTCACCTCAAGCAAACAGGTTGTGTAGACTGTCTGCCGACTCTGGACTCCTCCAATGAATTCCTGTCGACGCAGTAGAATCTCGTGAAGGTGTGCGTGGACCTCCACGTAGCAGCCCTGCAGATGTCCAGCAGGGGCATACCAGACAGGAACGCCATCGTCACAGCGATCGCTCTGCTGGAGTGGGCTCTCGGGCGGCCGGGCAGTGGTCGGTTCACCAACCGAAGACAGTGCGTGATGCAGCCGGAGAGCCACCTTGAGATGGAAGCCTTGGACAAGGCCTTCCCATGGTTCACAGGACCAAAGTTCAAGAACAGTTTAGAAGTCTTCCCAAAAACTCTTTGTGCGTGCCACATAGAACTTTAGAGCACGAGCAACGTCCAGCGAATGCAAGGCACTTTCAGCCAGTGACGAAGGCTTCGGGAAAAACACACAGCTAACACCAAAGACTCGTTGAGGTGGAATTCCGACAGAACCTTCGTAATGAAGGAGGGGTGCATCCACAGCACCACCCTCGATTCGTAGAAAGTCAGATATGGCTGTTCGCAGGATAGGGCCTGGATCACACCCATCCTCCTGGCAGAGGTAATGGCCACAAGGAAAGCCGTCTTGAGCAACAGGATCTTTAGAGGGGCCTGATGCATACGCTCAAAGGAGGCCCCCATGAGCCTTGTCAGCACCACACTGAGTTTGCACACCGTGGCAGGAGCGTTCACTGGTGGGAAAGATCAAAACAGTCCTTTGAGCAACTCCTTGACAAGATGGTGGGACCAAAGAGAAGATCTTTCTGGAGACCTGGTGTAGCGGGAGATAGCCGCCAGATCCACCTTGATTGAGGTGTGCGCCAGCCCCATCTTGGCCAAGGATAAGTATGGAGGAAACTGCAGGGCCGTGACCCTCAGAGGGGTGATCTTCTGTGACCGGCAGCACATCGCAAAACGCTTCCACTTGGGACTGTAGCACTTGAGAGTCGACGACGCTCTGGCCTTGGCAAGGACCTCCCTGCAGTCCGCTAGCAACTCGTACCCTCCAAACTATAGGGCTGCAGGAGCCAAGCCCTCAGGTTCAGCGATCCTTGGTTGTGATGCAGCATCACGCCTCCTTCTCTGGTGAGCAGATCTGTGACCACTGGCCACTTGACCCGAGGCAACGACGACAGGCTGAGAAGGCCCGAGTACCAAATCTGCCTCGGCCACACCGGGCGTTGATAATTAACCTGCATCAGTACTGTTTGAATTGATTGACTTGCAGCAGGAGAGGCAATGGAGGGAACGCATACAGAAACAGGCCTTCCCACAGGAAGTAGTATGCGTCCCCCAATCTCCCCGGTTGGTGGAATGTGCTGGCAGACCTCTGGCATTTGGAGTTCGCAGCTGTCGCAAACAGATCAATCTGGGACCTGCCCCATTTGACGAAGATGCGGTCCACCTGGTCCTGCCGAAGTTCCCACTCGTGGCAGGAGCGCAACTCCCTGCTGAGGAAGTTGGCGATGGAGTTCTTGACTCCCGCCAGGTTAAAGGTGATGGGGAACATCCCCTGTTCGATGGCCTAGTGCCACAAGTCCTGCGCCTCTTTCGAGAGTGCTGGAAATCCAGTGTCCCCCTGCTTCCTGATGTAGAACATTGTGGTGGTGTCCATGAAGATCCACCCTTGTGAGATGGAAGGAATGACTTGAGGAGGCCAGAACACTGCCCATAGTTCCAGGATATTGATGTGTAGATCCTTCTCCTCCGGCAGCCATAGGCCTCTAGCATGCAGACGTCCGGTGTGGGCTCCCCAGCCCTCCAAGGAAGCATCTGTGGTGACCATCTCCTGGTATGGGGATTTTTAAAACCCTGTGCCCCCGGCCATGTTGGAGTGAACACCCCACCACCTTATCCCCCGAGGGAACTCCTCGTCGAGCGGGATCTTGTCCACGAAGCTTCCAGACACTTTTATCCAGCGAGCGTCCAGGAACTCCTGAAGAGGTTGCATCCGTACCCTGCAGAGCCGGATAAGGTAAATGTAAGACGATATCATGCCGAGCAGTGACTTGATGACCCGCACTGGCGAGGTCTTCAGTACTAACAGCCCTTTCCCCAGCATGGCTGCTGCTACTCTCCTCAGAGGGCGACGCTAGGCAGGATAACCGTGTTGAGTCTGGCTCCTAGGAACAGTGCGTTCTGCAATGTTGCCAAGCAGGACTTTGGATAATTGATGGAGAACCCCAGATTCGTCAGCAGCTGAACGGTCGTCTCAAACTGGCCTAGAGGAGCCAGTCGTCAAGGTACGGGTACACGTGTATCCCCCATAGATGCAGATGGACCACCATTGGTACCAGGCACTTCATGATCATGGGGGCCGATTTCAGGCCGAAGGGGGGGGGGCCTTGAACTGGGGGAGCCATGAACTGGTAGCACCGTTCCCACACTACAAAGTGTAGGAATATTTGGTGCTTTCGATGAATGGGGAACGTGGAAGTAGGCGTCCTCCAGGTCCAACAACGTCAAGAAGTCTCCTTTCCTCCAGTTGACCAAGCACGTGCTCCAATGTGACCATCCCGAATCTTTGGTACTTGTTGAGATGCTGTAAGTCTAGAATGGGCCTCCAGCCCCCAGTCTTTTTGACTAAGAAGTTTCTCGAATAGACTCCAGAGCCCCGGAGTCATCTTGAAACTAGCTCTATCACCCCTTTTCGTAGCATGGCCCGTACCTCCTGCAAGAGTTTTTGGATGTGCTGCTCCTGCCGGGCCACTGGAGGGATCCAATGACACCTGTGCTGAAACTCCAGGGTATGTCCGTGGGCGAGAGCATCCAGTACCCATCTGTCAGTAGAGATCTTCTCCCCCTCGCTGACTAATACCGTCAGCCGGCTTCCCACCGGGGTGCATGGGTGGGGCCCAACGTCTCAGTCCTGCTTCGGCGTTCCACCTTGAGGCCGACGATGGTGCTGACCACCTCCACCATAGGCCTTGGAACGGCCTCTGAAGGCCTCCTGGCTTCATGGACCAGGAGGGCTGATGGTACGACTAGGAGAAACCTTTTGTCGATCTGCCTGACATTCCCCCAGAGGTGTGAAAGGAAGAGCGGTGTTGTTGGAGAGTGCTCAGGCCACGAGCCATCTCTGTATCCACCTTGATGGCCTGCAAGGATTCAGCGACGGCCGTCCCAAAGAGGCTATCCCTGTTGAAGGGTATGTCCAGTACCCTCATCTGACCTCATGGTGGAAATTGGTGGCCTTCAGCCAGTCCCGACAATGGAGGTAGACACTGATTGCCATCTGCCGGAAACCTGTGTCGGCAATGTCCAGTGCCACTGTGATGGCATGTTCCGAAGCCACTTTTCCCTCCTGGAAGAGTGCGATCACCCTCATCCTCTTGTCATCGGCAGGTACTCCAGAATCAGGCCCAGCTTGTACCACAGGTCCCTGTCATACCTGGCCAGGATTGCCAGTGCATTGGCCGCATTGATGGTCGACTGCACGGAGTAAATGACCTTCCTCCCCATGGTGTCCAACTTCTTTCCCTCGCTGTCCGGAGGAACTGAGGATGATGAGAAGGGTTTGATGATCTCTTCTTCGTGGTCGGCAAAACCTACAAGTCCGGTGATGGTTTTCTCCAGTCTATCCCACTTGGCCGGGACCATGCAAGGATTCTTCAAGAGGGTCAGGCCTTCCTCCCACACATCGTCCAGGAGGGGTGCCGCCATGATGGTCTTCCTCTTGGCATCATGCCTTTGGTATAGGAAAGCCTCCTTCTTGGTCTCCTCGGGTGTAAGCTGGAAAAGTTGGGAAGCTTTGGAGACCATGGAATTAAATTACCCCACCTCATCTGCTGGGGACGCCCTCAGTTGCGGAGATCCGCCCGCTGTGACGATGACATCGTCGACATCCCTCGTCGCCATGACCGTGTGCATCCCAGTATCCGGGTTCACCTTGCGCGTGTCGGATGGCACTTCCTCTTTTTAGCTGAAGGCTGATCCGGTGCTGCAGGGACCAGGGACTGCAGCATCCCTATCTGGATTTCTGACACTGTGTGCATGGTGGAAAGGGTGTCCAGGGATACATCTCTCGGCTGAGCTGGCGTGGTTGGAACACTGGGCCCTGCGCCGTCATCGCTGCCATCCTCCTCCACGTCCTCGTGGACCATGTGCAGGGACTCCTGTTCCTTGTGGTCTGAGGACGAGACTTCCATGGCCTGGGGCATGGCCTGTGGTTGGCCTGGGACTTCATTGCCCCTCTCCCCCTTTTGCACTCGGAGAGGTCAGAGCCGGGCATCCCCTTATCTGGCATGCCAGTAGGCTTTGTAATTGACTCAAGTAGGTGTAAGGAGGAGAGAAGGCTTGGTCACGTATTCAATTATATAATCATATTTTATTATTATCAAAATTCACAATAGAGTAAAAATCATTCACACAATAACATCATAAAATGTATATAAACATAGAAAAAGTTCTAAAAGCAAATCTATCAGGCACTGCTAAACATAATTCATTTTCATCTTCATATCTGGAGCAGTGCCCATTGATCAATCTAAAGGTGCTAACATAAAATGATTAGTGCCAACTACTAGTATCTTGACCATAATTGCAAGATATCATCTTAAGTGTAGTTTCGACGACAAAATGTATCTAGTTCAATCTGAAGAACTGATAAGGTAACATCTGATGTTAGACAAACCACAAGAGAAATATTTTTTGCATACAAATGTAGGTAAACATATAGGTCCTGTATTATCAAATTAAATGTAGTAATTTCTGACTTGATTGGAGAACTGGAACTCTGTAAGGCCCAGCAGGCACGGCACCCATATCTGGGCATACCCGTCCCACTCGGGGTGACTAAAGAAAAACAAAAGAGGTGATGGCTGGAAGGTTTTGAATTAATCTGAACCTCTGCCACCTCAGGCCTGTGCCTGGAAAGCTGTTGACTCTCAGCCATGTTGCCAGTAGTGCTGTCTGCGCATGGGCACCTCCTCAGGACGTGTGCCAGTATTCAAGCTCCACTTGGCTCCTTGTCGCCAGGACCAGAAGGATCCTTGAACCCCTCAGCCATTAGGCCAGTAGCTACTTTGAGCATTGGTACCTTTCTTGCAGGCTACAGGACCTACTTGGTCCCTCCCGCTGGATGGCCTCCCTTGGAAGGAGTCGCACTTGCGGGGTGCTTTTGGAGAATAAAATACCTTTTTGGTCTTCCTTCTGATGTACTCAATGTGGTTCGGTCGAGACCTGGCAAACAGCTTCCTCCACCGAGCCAACCGATTCTTTAGGAAAAGGGGAGTAAGTGCGTTGCACGCCGAGCGGCCGTTGCATCTGTGGTCTTCTCCAAGGCACCAGAGGCAAAGGGCATGCGAGTCGGATTTAGGAAATTAAACGTATCAAGACAGGCACCTTCTGAAGCCTGCCACAGCCAACATGCTCTGGGGACGGGCGAGGCACCCGTGGACGGTATAAACTGAAACAGTTTTAGATTGGAAAATAAATTAGGGAAAATGAATGGAATTAGGGGCCAACAGCCATAAACATGAGTGCGGGAGAAGTTGGTCTGCTCCAGTCGACGCAGAAAAGAAGACTGTGTGGCGCTGGTGAGCAGGGTCAGTGGAGCTCATGCTTCCAGGGCCATGCATCCACACGTGTCTAAATCTAATGGCAAAGATCATTCTTTATGAAGAAAAGGTTCTGTTGTTCCCGTCCCTCACAAGGGACGCCCATACAGGATGGAGGAAAGGAGACGCAACATAGGAGTAGAGTTGCGTGGAGGATCTTGAATGATTTTGTTCTGCAGATGTAATATTTGAGAGCTCTTAACGTCCAAAGAGAGCAATATAATTTCTGCTGGTGTTTTTGGGAGTGTAATTGAAGAAAACATGAAAAACTGAAGGTATCTTTTGAATAAAATGTAGAATGGTTGCGATGACAACCCTGTCTTTGTAGAATCGTAGGTACGGTTCGGATATCAAGAGGGCTTGCAGCTCAGATACTCTTCTTGCTGATGTAATGGCTACAGGAATGCAACCTTCCAGGAAAGGAACTTTAGTGAAGCCTTTGCCTCGAACAGCGCCTTCATAAGCCTAGCCAGTACCACATTGAGACTGCATTGTGGTGGGAACATTTTCGTTGGTGGGAAAGACCTAAAAAGGCCTGTCAAAAAAATTACAAGTTACTCACCGTAGTGACAAACTTACTCCTAGTCCATAGTCCCCTTTTCTCCATGCTGTATGGCCATCCCTCACTAGGGACGGGAACAGAACCTTTTTCACCAGAAGAAATATGTCTTTCCCTTTAAATTTAGTGATGCGCTGCCCTGTGAGCTCCCTCTATTCCGCCGCCACACCTCAGTTGCCTTTGACGCGTCGACTATATTACAATTGCCTAATAACACCGGTCCTTTTTGGGGTGAGGATGGTGGGACGTATGGAGGAAAGGGAACTATGGACTAGAAGTAAGTTAGTCACTACGGTGAGTAACTTGTAGTTACTCCTACGTCCTGTCCCCTTTCCTCCACACTGTATAGGCGATTACCACTCATTGAAGCCCCAGGGACGAGAGACAATGCAACTCCTAAGCAAACTATTGTAAATTGCTACTGCCTTGTGATCAGTGTATAGCAGGGAGCTTGCATGTTACCACACCCATAGCTTATTTGCCACCGCCAAGCGTTTATGCAGATACCATCTTATTAGCACTTCGATCTTATATCACAACTGTCTTTCTTCTGCTTTACCGGACGCACCCAACGCTTAGCGGCGGGTATCCACGCACACAGGCTATTATTGAGATTCGCAGCACATGACATACTTGTATCTAAGACCACTATTTTCTTCTTTGTTGCACTGCACATTCTACTTCTCAAGTAATACGAGAATCCCCTCTCCCTGGTGCCCTTACTCACGTATACACCTATGAGCTAAGTTGCCTAGTCCTACACTACCTCTTGTGCTCCCTGCCCGACACTTGTCTCCTTCCCATCGCCCGGCCCGTGAACTGGACCCCCTTTCCTGGCAAGTCGGCAACCCAACTAGGCAAATCCACCTCCCGCGACCTGCCCAGGCCTCAACATGAGCACTCCAACCCTGGATTTACTGCATCCTCCTCGTGCATTACCACATCTTTACCACCCTCGTAGTCAGCACCAGCTACTGTTGCCCTACCTTTATCTCCACAGCCCAAGTACTCCCGTTATTCTACAAATCACAATCTCAACTACTAGCGCTACTGTCACCTATTGAATGGATAACAAAATGTTCATCATGGCCTACTCCTAACATTCCTTACCCACTTGGCATAAGGAACCTCAGACTCAGATAGAGAGGAACTTTGACCCCAGACTCCCATCTAAACTCTCGACATCATAACAAAAAACCCCATGGGAAGCACAAAATGCTACCCAATCACAAAGCGTCCAAAAACAAACGATGCAGAGATATGCAGCCGCACACTCAACCCTCCCAGACTACCTATACTACCCACAAACGAGCTGTGGTTCATACCAAATTGGATGCATCACAATCTAAGTGCCAGCCCCTCAAGTGTGCATTCATCGATGTGAGATCACTCAATGCCCATGCACTGGACATTGCTGACCTTATGCTCACCAACAATCTAGATCTCCTAGCAGTTTCCGAAAGCTGGCTGCACGCGGCAGCTGGCCCACTACCACTAGCCCTTCCCGACAATATATAACTGCTGCTCCCCCTTGCTGATATAACAGGGGAACCGTGCCCAGTGGGAGAGGAATAGGTTGTTGATTTGAGAGTCTCAGAAGCTTACAGAACCAAGGTCTAGCCAGCCACTGTGATGCTATCAGAATACATATGACCCTGTGGATTAATGGTGTTGGTGGAAAGGCATAAGCCCACATGCTGTCCCATTGAAGTTACAAGGCATCCCCTAATGATCCCTTGCCTCATCCCATCCAAGACGCAAACTGTTGACACTTCCTGTTGAGTACTGTATAGAGGATATCCATCTGTCCATCTGTGGGTGTACCCACTTGAGGTAAATTTCCTTCAGGGCCCTGTCATTCAACTGCCATTCATAGTTATTGACCCCCAACCTGCTGAGCCTGTCCGCCTCTAGGATGGACCCGCCCGGTAGGTGGATCGCTGAGAGCCAACTGTTCTCTATGGCCCATTCCCACATTTTGATGTTTAGCCTGCACAGGGGAGGGAATCTGGTGCCCCGTTTGTTGAGGTAGTACATGCACGTCAAGCTGTCTGTCTGGATGCAGACTGGGCTGTTGGTTACTGGGAGGAAAGGCTTCAGAGCTAGCCAGATGGCCATCATTTCAAGCCAATTGATGTGAACCCCTTGGTCCTCCATGGACCATAGGTCGTGCAACCGAAGGTCACCCAGAGTGACTCCCCATCCCTCTAGGGATGAAACCGTGATCATAGTGTGTGGGACTGGGATGCTGAAAGGGTCTGCACGCCATGAGATTTGCATCCTCCATAAGAGGTCCCGGTGCAGATGTGTTGGTATAGTAATTGGTGCTGTCAGTGAACCAGCTTCTTGGCTACACAAGGCTGCAAAATGTAACTGCAGTCTCCTCATTGCGAGCCTGGCATGCAGTGCAGTCAGGAGGCAGGCTGCTATGACCCCCAGCAGGTGTTGGTACCACCATGCAGATGTCCTCTCTCTCTGCTGAGGAAGTGCCTGTGGCCCTCTTGATAGCTCCAATCTTGTTAATGGTGGGAAATATCTCATCCTTCGTATCCCCAGATTAGCCCCAGGAAGATCAGAGACTGAGTAGGGTGGACCTGCGACTTCCTGAGGTTGATGGGGAATCCCAGCTCGTAGTAAATATGCATCAACCTGTCCGCTGTATTCTGGACTTGCTCTGGCGAGTCTACACAAACTAACCAGTCGCCGAGGTAAGGATAAACATGATGTCCCTCCGACCTGATCAGTGCAGCAACCACATTCATGAGCCTCGTATAAAAACCCTGGGGGCTGAATGAAGGCCAAACGGGAGAACCTTGTATTGGAAGTGCAAGCCCATGACCCAAAGCCTAAGGAAAGAGCAGTGGGGGCTGCCAAATTGGGACATGTAAAAAAGTATCCTTCAGATCCAGGGAGCACGATCAGTCTCCCCCACACAGACTCCGGACTCAGCTATCAGTGCTGGCATAACAATCTTGAACTTTTGGAGGGGTAGGTAAAGGTTTAAGAAGGACAGATCTAGGACCACTCGCAGGCCTTCCTAGTTGTTCTTTTGTAGTGCAAAGATATGAGAATAGAACCCTGAATTTCTCTAAAGGGAGAAGGGGGGCTTCTTCCACTTCCTCGCTTTTGACAAGAGAACGGAGATCCGCAAGGAGAGATGGAGTCCCAATCTGAGCAAGGGATGGGCAGGATGGGGTATGGGAAGGGGGAAGCCCTGCAACACCACAGACATTATCCAGGAGTCCGTGAAACGTTCCAGCCAGGACTGAGTGTGGCGAGCAAACCTGCCCCCATCAGAGAACTCTGGACCATGATGTTCCGGTCATTGCTTCTTCCCTTTCCAGAAGCCTGGGAGGGGGACTGAAAGAAGAACTTGTGTGAGGCCTTATTTTGTTTCCTCCGATGCTAGCTGGGGGATCTGTCCAGTTTGTCTGGGGCAGAGGTCCTGAAAACCCTTAAATCCACCATATGTGCAACCTCTGTCAGTTCGGTTGGGTGGTTGGGTCTGACCAAAGCTCTTTGGTGCGGGATTTGTAAGTATAGCCAGGGATTTTGCGGTTTGTGAGCTGTTCTGTCTCTTATGCAGCTCTTCGTCAGTGGATGAGTTGAAAAGGTCTTCTCCTTTGAATGGTAAGTCAAGAATGCGGTCCTTTACATCTGAATTAAATCTGGTGGCTTTGAGCCACGCTGTGCGCCTCATGTCCTCAGGCTGCCCTGTCCACCACCAAGGACTCCCTTAGGTTTTGCGCTATTATTCCTGCTTTAAAACAGGCCTGCCTGTGTATTGGCAAGTCGGGAAGGAATTTTGCCATCTTTCTCCAGAGCCTTTGGTTTGCGGCTTCCTCCCCTTCCTCTAGTATAGCAACAGCTTCTGCGTGCTTTTCCTCCGGTAAGTGCTCTAGTAGTGGTGTCAGTCGGTGCCACATTTCCCGGTCACATATTGATGTTATTGAGAGCGCCTTCGCCGCTTTGACTGTGGTAGCTCCAATGGAAAGTATCTTCCTTCCTAAAAAGCATCCATCTTGCGGCCTTCCTGCTCTGGGGGTGTTGCACACTTTCGTGTCTGAGCACGTACCTTCCTGGTCGCCGCTGCACACACTACCGACTCCAGTGATGGCTGCGACGTAAGGCACTTAGGGTTGGTATCTGTTGCATTCAGTTTCATTTGGAGTCTGCCTTTGAATGCCAGCTCTGTGAACGGGTGCTTCATTATGAGAAGCCCCTCCTCCCAAACATGGTCGAGGATGGGGATCAATACCACTGATTGATTATCTTCTTTTGTGCATGTGATCAATTATCTTCTTTTGTGTATGTGATAAAAAAGAAAACATTATTTTTTGTCTTCAGTAGGTAATAGGCCAAATTCTTAGCACGCCTTCACTATTCGTGCCTGGAACACTCTGATTTCGTCCGGCCGGGACATATTTTTGGGACTCCTCCACCATTTGATCATCATCTGTGTCCCACCGATTATCCCGGGGTAGCGACCCAGTAGTGGTTATAGATTCAGTATGGCACAAGTTACTTACCTGTAACTATTGTTCTCCAGCATGGGTCTGGCATAGATTCACATGCTCATGAATATTCCGTCAGGCCGGGAATCCTCGGTAAAAGCAAAACAGTTCTATTTTCACTTACAAACAGTATTTCTCTTCTAATCCAATCACTACTCTAGGTCATACTGCCCCCCAGCCAATGACTGCCCTCTCCCCAAGACCCTCCTCTGGCAGCCATCTTCAGATTTGCTAAGCACATAAAGGGGCAGTATGACCAAGAAGAGCCACAGAAGGGTAGGAGTGAGGGTTCGCATGTGAATCCATGCCAGACCCATGCTGGAGAACAATAGTTACAGGTAAGTAACTTGTTCCTTCTCCAGCATGGGGTATGGCATGAATTCACATGCTACTGAATAAAGAATACATAGCAGTACAACATTACACAACCACGGGAGGTGGCAAGGCTCAACCGAAGCAGTTACTCTTACCTCCAGAACAGGCTCACCTCAAGCGAACAGATTGCGTAACTGTCACACCCCTGGAGTATCACACAACTCTGTGGTCCTGACCTTGATAAATACAGGTGCCGCGAGGCAGCCAAAGGGGGGAAGAGGGTTATGGAGAGTTTGTGGATAGGTAGGGGGTGTTAGGGTCACCGGATAGAGGATTAGGAAACTTGGATGAGGATAGGTAAGAGAGCATAGGGGAAAAGACATATATGAACGTAATTCCTAACAACCTGAACCTGAATACTTCTTAATTAGGATTTAGCCTGCCTCAAGTCTTCCTAAATACCCCTGACATAGCCACAAACATAAGCACATAGAACGTTATTGATGGCCATGGTGTTAAGTATTTCAATCAGGCGGTACACCATGGTCTCAGCCTAGTATGCAGCGCACATCTGAAATGCTTATTTTATTATGTCTATAGGTTCAATATTCTGAGTGATACACCACTCATATCACACCCATCCTCAAAATACCCTGGGTCACAATGGACCAGGAATCAGGCTGGTTGGTAAAGGTAATATTTATTTAAAATTCAAATCAAACATATACTTTTGAATAGGGAGCAGCAATCACCAATATGGTGACAATAATAGATAAAAAGGTATGTGATGCACTTAAATTCACTTTTAAGCAACACAAAATATAAAACACCAGAGAAAACACTTTTGGCTTGTTTGGAAGGATTGCATTTAAGTTAGGATTTCCCCCTGCAATATTCCTCAACCCACCAATAAGCAATTCTGAATACATAAAAGGAAGCAGCAGGTAATCAGGAATAAAGGGCAGCAAACAGTACTTGAATACAACCTTCCCTCCCCAAACAAGAGAGAAAAACGGGTTTGAAATCGTACATTTTAAAATGATATTCGAAATGGCTGGATAAAACAATGAATGTGTGCAAAAGTTCTTAAATCAATACAGATTTCTATGGGAGCAACATTGACAAGATGCGAACAATCATGAGCTATAGTTTGAGCAAAATTAACCACTTTGAATCTGAATGGAAGGTCGGAAATAATTTAGAGTGAAAATCACACGTGCAAAACTTTGCAGAAATGCGGCTTCCCGCCTAAATTTAACCAAACAGTTTTTAAGAAAAACGGGTGAAATGTACTGATTGTGAGTGCGGCCTTTAGGTTGGGTTGTAGTTACATGTTTTAGGTATAATCCAGAGTTGAAATGAAGTCTCTAGCTATTAAATTGAGTGAGTTATGCAATGTTGAATGAGAGGTGTTTTTGGAAAATAAAGGCGCGAAAAAGAAAACAAATACATTTTTACAAGGACAGTTATGCTCTACACTAGGGCATTCAGGCTAGGTTACCAGATTGAAACTCAGTAAGCTCTAGAGTTGATCCGCGGAACCAACCCCAGCACCTCCGCTCCCACCCTGGCAGACCCAGTCCGATTACCCAAAGGAGAATTTAGGATTTCACAAGACAAAATTATTTAAATTTAAAGACGTTAGCACTAGCGCAAAGCATCAAAGGCAGGGTTTCAAGAATGGTTGTGACAATATTACAGTGATCAGGTTAAGGATCGGATGCATTATAGATGGGATGGAACAAAACAAGGCAAGGTATGCTATGATTTTCTATGCTTCCTATTAATACTTACAGTCCACTTTAATTTAGGATTTTGGACTGTTAAGGGTTCTGGTCATCACAAGGATCGGGTCTAACCAAGGACAGCAGGGCACATCTAGCGGGATAAGGTCACCTGGACGGCACTGGACTGGCCCTTCTGGTTTACTGGAGACTGGAGATCAGTAGGATGGCGAGTTTGCAGGCATGCATCCAATAGTAGTAAGCCAAACTGGATCAAGATGCTTCCCTTGGGTTTTTGGGATTTTTTTTAGAATTTGACCTCGTTGAAAATAGTTCAGCAATGCATAGGCCTTGGCTTGGTAATGAAATCAGGAATCAGGATTAAGGATGAAGAAATCAGGAACAAGGCGCCACAAGATTCTGTCCTTCCAAAACCTTAACATGCACAAGCTACTCTCTGTAACCATGCATTTTTCTCCTTCACGGAATATAGCCACAGTCTTATGCAAATAAGAAAAGAATGTGCCTTCGCACTCGAAAATAAGAATATTCTCCTTAACATTCAGATAAACATGCTATTCCACTTACCTGAGGCCTGGGGGGGCTTGCCAGCACCTCCCCAGGCAGTGTGATGTCCAGCGTTGGTGGCCTTGCCGCCACGTGTGCCCAGAGAGGCGGTGTGTGAAGTGAGCGTCTTCAACCGTGCTCTGACTGCAGCAACGTTTGCGTATCGGTGTCACGATTCCACCACGGGCACAGAGCAGGCAGGCCAGAGCAAGGGGCGTTTCCCCTCATGATAGAGTACGGAGGTGGTTGACTGGTTTGGTGGCTGGCTGGCGCAAGCGTGCAGGAGGGAGCAAGGCCTCAACCCGCACCAAACTGCTCACCAAGGGAGAGACCATTCTGGAGCCCAGGAAGACCATGGATAAATTGTCTTTAGCGAAGAGGCGCTGGGCACCTGAGAAGAAGTAAACGCCCCTGGCAGTCTAGTGCTGACTGGGCGTGTCCCAATGCTATAAAACCACACCCAGGACCGCACCCTGTGCCTAGCGTTTCTTCTGCTTTTGACAAGAGCACTGTCTCGCTTACCACTCCTGTCCTCTTCGCACGTGCAAAGGACTTCCACGTGGGTGGGACGCATTGGACACTCACCTGAAACAAGGATCTGCGTGCCTTCATAAAGCCACTGCTTCTGTCCTTCCCGAACCTCACCTGGAGTCCACCAAGTGCTGTTGCTCATCCCGGACATTGACTCTGCACCGCCTCAGCTTCGCTTTTACCGGATTTCGTCTGAATTCTGCTGTGCGCGCTGTTTCCAAGGACCTGAAATTAAAGAGACATTGGGCCTCATTACTAGTATGGCGGTAAGGCAACAATGGTGCCGGTATCGCTACCGGCACCATTGCTATCGTACCGGCATACTAGGAGTTCTGCTCGCGGGTGCCAGTACGGCCACAGAACATGATGGTAGCACCGGTACCATTATTAACGGTACCGGTGCTAGCACCCTCCCCATTCCCATTGAGCCCTGTGGGGCTCAAATGGGAATGGGGATGTACTGGGCCCGTCACCCACGAAAGTGCAATTACCGGGTCTGGCTGGGCCGGAATAGCCCAGTAATTGCCCATTCGCAGGTGCCGGACCTGGATGCGAGTTTGGAGGTAGCCTTGCTGGTAAAACCTGCAAGGCTACCTCCAACCTTGTAATGAGGCCCATTGTGAGGGATCACATTCAGTTTACCACTGTTTCCCGACCCGGTACATCGCTTACTAACCTGCACTCTGTGATTGGCTCCACTCCCGTGACTCTCCACTCCTGTGCCAGAAGTCAGTCGTTCCGCTCCTGAGAGGAAAAGACAAAGACTTTATTAGAAGAATACCCAGCTATAGTACAGAAAGAAGTTTTCCCTCAACAAGTTGGAGAGTGGGACCTACTTTGTAACCGAGACTTACCTGTTCACCTGTTGTATCCTGTGTGTCGCAGCCGGTCTGGACCACGTCTCTTCAGTGAAGTAACTGGAGTCTGATATGTACCTGAAAACCACGACCTTCATCGCAATCAATATGGTGAGCAGCGCTCACTACGCGTCAACCAGCCAACCTAAGCACTAGAGGGGTTGGAAGTAAGGGTGGGAAGGAGCAGTGAAGGACCAGCACTTACCTTGTACTTACCTTTAGGTCATCCCGACCCCCAGAACACCACTTTACAGAAGTGCCAAAACCACCCACGCCCCTCCCAACCTCACGATCCACTGGAGGTTAATCCCCAGCCAGCCCTTGGGGGAAGGAGTGGCTGGGGTAATCGTCAAGGTGAAGGCATCCAGTGAAGGGGGGACAATGCTCCGAAACAGACAGGACCAGGCACTCCTGCAGGGCACCAGAGGTAAGCATGGCAATCGGCTCCTGTCCCTCATGAGGGATAGAGTGACGCGCTGTCACCGCCGGGCCCAGAGTTCCAAAGTCTTCTACACCAACATGAACGCCTGCCTAGACCAACCCGTGCCTGCATACAAAATCACCAACAAGCAGCACGGGCCGGGGAGAGGCTTAAGTGGCCTCAGGATTGCCAACACCTGTTCGAACTGAAAAGAGGATCATGGGAAGCGTAGTTTCTGGGTCCTCCTCCTGATAGTAACTCCCCTGAGCTGCCATTTTACTTGCACTGGACCCCTTTTCCTCACAGTAGCACTACTTGGCCGACTCTGGACTCCTCCCTGGAATCCCGGTTGATGCAGTAGAATCTTGTGAAAGTGTGTGTGGACCGCCACGTAGCAGCCCTGCAGATGTCCAGCAAGGGCACACCAGACAGGAACGGCGTCGTCGCAGCGATTGCTCTGGTTGAATGGGCTCTCGGAGGGTCTGGGAGCAGTCGGTTCACCAACCGATGACAGTGCATGATGCAGCCAGAGAGCCACCTTGAGATGGAAGCCTTGGACAAGTCCTTCCCATGGTTCTCAGGACCAAAGTTCACAAACAGTCGAGAAGTCTTTCGAAAACTCTTCATGCGTGCCACGTAGAACTTTAGAGCACGAGCAATGTCCAGCAAATGCAAGGCCCTTTCAGCTGGTGACGAAGGCTTTGGAAAAAACCCAGGTGAAACCAAAGGCTCGTTGAGGTGGAATTCCAACTGAACCTTCGGCATGAAGGAGGGGTGCGTCTGCAGCACCACCCTCGATTTGTGGACAGATATGACTGTTTGCAGGATATGGCCTGGATCTTATCCACCCTCCTGGCAGAGGTGATGGCCACAAGGAACTTGAGAGGGGCCTGATACATAGGCTCGAAGGGGGCCCCCATGAGCCTTGTCAGCACCATGTGCAGGAGCCTTCACTAGTGGGAAAGATTGAAACAGTCCTTTGAGGATTGACGAGACGGTGGGACCAAAGGGAAGATCTTCCTGGAGATCTGGTGTAGAAGGAGATAGCCGCCAGATGCACCGTGTTAGAGGCGCGCGCCAGTCCCACCTTGGCCAAAGACAAGTCTCGGGAGGATAGCTCGGGGGCAACGTGCTCGCCTTGGAAGCAAGACAAGACAGAGCAATGCAGGTTCGATCTCTGGGTCTGCGCTTAGAAACCTCTGGGTATTAAGCACATTATAAATAACCAATCATATCGTATCATATGGAAAAACCTGCGGGGCTGTGACCCTCAGAGGGGTGATCTTCTGTGACCGGCACCACATCGCGAAATGCTTCCACTTGTAACCGTAGCACTTAAGAGTGGACGATGCTCTGGCCTCGGCAGGGACCTCCCTGCAGTCCGCTGGCAACTCATACCCTCCAAATACTACGGCTGCCAAGCCCTCAGGTTCACTGATCCTGGGCCGTGATACAGGATGGCGCCTCTTTCTCTGTTGAGCAGATCCACGACCATCGGCAGCTTGAGCGGAGGCGACGCCAACAGGCTGAGGAGGTCTGCGTACCAATCCTGAATCAGCACTGTTTGAGTTGATTGATGACTCGGAGCAGGAGAGGCAACAGGTGGGGGAACGCGTACAGGTACAGGCCTTTCCACAGGAAGGAGAACGTGTCCCCCATGCTCCCCAGTTTGTGGAATCTGCTGGCAAACATCTGCATTTGGAGATTGCCGCTGTGGCAAACAGATTGATCTGGGGCCTGCCCCACTTGACGAAGATGCGGTCCACTTAGTCCTCCTGAAGTTCCCACTTGTGGCAGGAGCGCAACTCCCAGCTGAGGGAGTTGGCAATGGTGTTCTTGACTCCCCCCATGTGAAAGGGGACGAGGAACATGTCTTGACTGACGGCCCAGTGCCACAAGCTCTGCACCTCTTTGACGAGCGCTGGGGATCGAGTGTCCCCCTGCTTCCTGATATAAAACATTGAGGTGTTGTCTGTGAAGATCCTCACCACCTTGCCCTTCAGAGATGGAAATAATGACTTGAGGGCCCAGAACACTGTCCATAGTTCCAGGATATTGATGTATAGATCCTTCTCCTCCGGCAGCCACTGGCCTCTGGCGTGCAGACATCCAGTGTGGGCTCTGCAGCCCTCCAGGGAAGCGTCCGTGGTGACCATCTCCTGGTATGGGGGTTTTTGAAACTCTGTACACCCAGGGAAATTGTTGGAGTGCACCCCCCACCACCTTATCACCGACGGAACACCTCGTCAAGCAGTACCTTGTCCATGAAGCTTCTGGACACTTGTATCCAGCGAGCATCCATTAACTCCTTAATAGGTTGTATCCATAACCTTCAGAGCTGAGCTGGATGAGGTAGATGCAAGACGAGATCATGCTGAGGAACGACCTATGGTCCGCACCGTGGCAGTGCCAACAGCCGTTGCGCCTTTCCCAGAATGGCTGCTACCCTCTGATCCGATGGCGAAGCTAGGCAGGAGACCGTGTCGAGTATGGCTCCTAAGAACAGTGCATTCTGAGATGGCGTCAAGCAGGACTTCAGATAATTGATGGAGATCCCCGGGTCAGCAGCTGGATGGTCATCTCCATGTGTCCGACGGCTAACTCACGCAAACTGGCCCGGATGAGCCAGTCTAGGTACGGGTACACATGTATCCCCCCTAGACGAGCCACCACTGGTGCCAGGCACTTTGTGAACAACCTGAAGGCAGATTTTAGGCCAAAGGAGAGGGCCTTCAACTGATAGTGCCGTCCCTGTACTACGAAGGATAGGAACCGTTAGGGAGAATTCTCATTCAATGGCTAATTTTCCTTACCTAGTGAGTCCCCCAGCAGCTTTGCTGGATCTCTGGATTTTATTTTTGCACTTGGTAAGAGTGTACCCCTTTCTTAACACTTTTACCTGTGTTTTGCCATGTGTATTTCATCTGTTTTTGTGATTGTGGACTCTGGAGTACACCACTTCAGTAGCCCCCTCCTTTTGTGTGTTACACAGCACCTTCAGTGCAGTGACACAGGGTTGTCTTTTAGACTTCCCACCGACTCCATTTCTGAGGCTGACTACTGTCCCCCAGAAAAGGGTAAAGTTGCCATTAACTTTACTTAGTCATTTAACCACAGATCCAGTGCACCCCATCTTGCCCTTAGCCCTTGTTATCTGTACCTCCTAGAGCATTGTTTCGCTCTTTTAACATTTGGGGCCTCATTACGACTGAGGCGGAATGGGTTAACGGGCTCCGCTAAAGGAGGCGGACCCGTTAAACCCGTTCCGCCTCATTACAAGCGCCCCTCGCGGGACCCGTTAAGTAACGCCTGGTCAAACCAGGCGTCCTTACCGTGTCCCGCGAGGGGAAGAGGGAGCAAACAGGCCGCTCGTAATCGGCCCGTTGTTTGCTCCCTCTCCCATTCCCATTCCCTTTGAGCCCGATGGGGGCTCAAATGGCAATGGGGAAGGTCTGGGCCCGGGTTCCTGGAGGGAGGAATTACCGGGCCCTCTGAACTCGGAATGGCCCGGTAATTCCCCATTCAGGGAACCCAGACCCGATTTTGGCGGCATGGCTACCGCCAGAGTCGTAATGACGCCCTTAGACTTGGCTGGTGGCAGTGGTATCTACCCGAACATTTCTATCGCAATTATAGTATATAAACCTGGTATTGTTTTAGGCTATTATATTAGCCTCAAACTTAAACCCGCTTGACCAAATGCTTTTTCTTTTGGCTCTAGTTTGGTTTATTTGCCATTTCTTAAAGTCCTTCTTGTGTTTTACTTTGCGCGGCAAACCAGGTTTGTCTCCTTTGTTCACTACCTTTTGGTGGGCTTCTGCCCAGAAGCCCTCCTCTAGGTGCCTGGGTGTCTAGGTGGGCTGAATGTGAGGGAGGGGTGTAGTCACCCCCTGCACAGGGTATCCTAGGAAACCCAAGTCGCACTTTGCCATGATTGGCTTAGGTGGTTGTCCGGGCCGGACAACCCTCCTGCTGCGTGATTGACAGCCAGGCTGTGTGAATGGGGGATTTTCGCATAAAAGGCAGGTCTCTTGGTCTAGAAGAGAGAGTCGCCACTGGACCTATAAGGAACCGAAGAGAAGCGGAGAAGAAGTCGACTGCTGCAACTATCCCGCCCCAGTGAAGCCCTGCTGCAGTCCTGAGCTATCTACCCTTTGACGACCAGAGAAGATCCAGTCCGGAGTCTTCTTCCCTTGAGCTTGGTGGGGATAACCAGCTCATCTTCTACAGCCAGAGGATCCTCTTCGTGGTCAAAATCGCTGCACACTGCTGTAGTGGTCCGGATAGCCATCTGAAGAGCCTCTCCTGTTTTTAAGGAGCGCACCTTTTATTCACCGTCGCTGCTGCCGGCTTCATCCCTGTGTGGTGCAGACCCCTCCAGATGCCCTCCTTCGGATCGAAGCTCCAGAAACCGAGGGTCTGCAGGAAACGACCAGGAACAACTGCCGTGGCACCAGCTTCTTCATTGAATAAGGTACTGTGTTCTGCTCGAGGAATTTGGGTGAATCCCTTTTTCTTCATCTCCAAGGCTTGCCCTCGTCTTCCCTCCTTCTTATAACTTTTGCTTCCTCTGTTGACAATATCTAAGTACTCCTGGCTCCGCCGAATCGTGAACTATCTGACTGTGTGATCCTCAAATACAGGAACCCGGTTTCACTTGACACTGGCTCCGGCCTATTGACTTTTGAATTTCTGTCTAAGAGTGTTCTCTGATTCTGTTGGCTTTGACAAAAGTATTGCCTATGATTTTTGCCCCCAACTCTCTGAGTATCTCAGGTGCTAAGTGTGTTTTTGCCCCAGTAACATTTCTTGCCGCGGATACACGTTTCTTTAGTAAGACCGAACTGTCATTACTGGCAAAAAGTGATCGCAAGTGTATTCCCGGTAACGTCTTTTGTTCCATAACACCGGTCCGCTAAAACACAGGATACTTACCTTGAAGTATACCATACAAAGTTAATTGGTTATTTGTAGTATATTTTACATGTGGTTTTCAAATTAATAGAAGTGTCGTGTTTATAACAAATGGTTTAAAAATAAATGTACTTCTATTTTTTACCTGAAACCTTGAGTCAGTGTTTTCTTGAGTCACAGTAATTGTGGTCCCTTTGTGTAATCTCTGCTACTGCTCATATACTCTTGAGATAAGCCTGGCTGCTCCGCTACTGCTACCACTTTAACATAGTACAGGCTTGTACCAAAGGTAAAACCTGTATTGCCAGCTGTAGTCTTAATTGTGTGCAGTGGTCCCTAAGGGCACTGCACAGGATTCTGCCTAACAGGAACCTTTGGTGCTTCCTGTGAATGGGGACATGGAAGTAGGTGTCCTCCAGGTCTAGTGTCGTCAAGAAGTCTCCTTTCTCCAGTTTTGGGACTTGAGGCACTTGTTGAGATGCTGCAGGCCTAGAATGGGCCTCCAGCCTCCGGTCTTCTTTTTGACTTAGAGGTATCTGGAATAGCCCCAGAGTCGTCTTGGAACTAGCTCTATCGCCCCTTTTCGTAGCATGACCCATATAAGAGTTGAGGGACGTGCTGCTCCTGCTGGGCCATTGGGGGATCTGCAGACACTTGTGCTGAAACTCCAGTGTATGTCCGTGGGCGAGAGCGTCCAACACCCATTTGTCAGTGGAGATCTCCTCCCACTCGCTGACGAATCCCGTCAGCTGTCCTCCCACCGGGGTGCATAGGTGGGGGCCAGATGTCTTGACTGGTTCACTCCTGCTTCAGAGCCAACATTCCACCTTAAGGGCAACAACAGCGCTGACCATCTCCACAGTAGGCCTTGGCACAGCCTCTGTAGGCCTCCTGGGTCGTGGACTCAGGGGGCTGACGTACGAGGAGAAACCTTTAGTCGATCTGCCCAACTTTCCTCCGGAGGAGCGAAACAAAGAGTAGTGTTGTTGTAGAGTGCCCAGGGCCTTGATGGCCTGCAAGGACTTGTTGACGGCCTTCCCAAAGAGGTTATCCTCGTCAAAAGGCATGTCGTGTACCCTCGTCTGGACCTACTAGCGGAAATTCATGGCCTTAAACAAACCTCGACGACGGAGGCAGACACTGTTCCCCATCTGCCGGAAACCTGTGTCAGCAATATCCAGCGCCACCTTGATGGGATGGTCCAAAGCCACTTCTCTCTCCTGGAAGAGTGTGATCGCCTCCATCCTCATCGGGCAGGAATTCCAGAATCGAGGCCAACTTGTACCACAGTTCCTGGTCGTACCTGGCCAGGATTGCCAGTGCTTTGGCCGCCTTGATGGTCGACGCCGGAGTAAATGACCTTCCTCCCCATGGCGTCCATCTTCTTCCCCTCGCTGTCCGGAGAGACCGAGGATGATGAGGAAGGGATGATGATCCTCTTCCTGGCGATTGCCGAAACCATAGAGTCCTGCAACGGTTGCAACATAGACACCTGGGAGCAGACTCGGGCACCTAGTGCTTTTTCTCCAATCTACCCCGCTTGGCCAGGGCCGTGCAAGGATTCTTCAAGAGGGCCAGGCCATCCTCCCACACGTCATCCAGGAGTGGTACCGCCAAGATGGTCTTCCTCTTGGCCTCGCGCTTCTGGTATAGGAAACCCTCCTTCTTGGTCTCCTCGGGCCTAAGCTGGAAAAGTTCAGAAGCTTTGACAACCATGGAATGAAACTACCCCAACTCATCCGGTGGGGACGTCCTCGGTTGCAGAGACCGCCCACCATGGTGATATCATTGTAGTCGTCCATCGTCATCGTGTCTGTCCGCATGTCCACCGGGGGGGGGGCCACCTGGCGTGGAAGTGGAAGTTGATACGGGGGAGTCGGATGTCGCTTCCTCTTTTTAGCCAGAGGCTAATCCAGGGCCACAGGGACCGGGGCCTGCTGCATCATTTTCTGGATTTCTGACACCAACTTGAATAGGGTCAAAACAATGTCCAGGGATACATCTCTGCTGAGCTGGCGTGGTCGGCACCCTAGGCCCTGCACAGTCGTTGCTGCCGTCGTCCTCCACATGCTCGTGGACCGTGTACAGGGACTCGTGGTCCTCGTCCGAGGATGAAACTTCCATAGACTGGGGCACGGCCTGTGGCTGGCTTGGGACTTCATCGCCCCCTCCGCTTTTTGCACCCTGAGGGGTCGGAGGCAGGCTCAGAGACAGCGTCTTCATCTCTGGCGTGCAGAAGGCTCGGCCACCGCCCCAGCTGAGGCCTTCCTCCCCTGGGGCAGGGACACCCTGGGCACAGTAGGGGCTACCTTCACTGAGTCAGCCCCTTTGGCCTTCGAGAGAGAGGCCACCACCAGCTCAATCATTGACGAAGATTTCTCCTGTGCCGCCTGGGCCTTCGTGGACAGGTCAGCTGCCCTTTCCTCCATCCTGGGCTTCTCCCACAGCTTATCTGTGTTGGGTGACTTCCTTTTTGAGGTGAAGCTCAATCGCTGACTGGTGATGGAGGATGGGCATCGAGGGACCCGCATGCACAGTAACCCCAATGGAAACGGACTTGCAGTGCTTGGTCTTGTCTTGGCCCCCCCATGGATGGAGTGCCCTCAAAGGACTTAGAAGCCCACTCCTCGGACCGGCCGGTCCTGGGTGAAGCATGACCTTGCTTGGGGCATGGGGCAGAGGCCTTGGCGTTTAGTCACACTGCCAGTCTACTGTGTCGGGCCTTTATAGTTTTCTTGGAGAAGCCAAGGCAGCTCTTGTACTCTCCTCCTTTGTGGTCTGGGTGTAGGCAGTAGAGGCATTGAAGGCGTTTGTCCTCCACAAACACGTTCCGCAGTCCGCATGGGGTGCAGAGCTTGAAAAGGGATCTTCCTTCCTTCTCCGTCATAGCCGGAGGTGCGCAGTAGGCCTGATGAGCCTCTGGAAACTTTGAAGAAACTTCGACGATCCTTGGCCTTAAGGGGCGCTGAAATTCACCGACAAAAGGATCCCCGCTTTCAGCAGATGGCGAGAAGATCACACAGGCTCTTTTTTGACAAAAATAGAAAAACATTTCCCGTTGAAAAACAAAAAAACTGTTGAAGGAGCTCACGGAGCAAAACTCAAGGGTTCCCAACACTTGAACGTGCAGTAAAAATCTGAAGATGGCTGCCAGAGGAGGGGCTTAGGGAGACAGCAGTATGACCCAGAGTACAGCAATTGGTTTAGAGAAGAAATACAGTTTGTAAGTGAAAGTGAAACTTTTTTCTTTCAGCGATGATTGCCGGCCTAACGGGGAATATTCATGAGCATGTGAATCCATGCCAGACCCCATGCTGGAGAACCTGTGACTTTTGGTCCATGTCCGCGAGTTCCCCTTCCTCGTGGTCCACTTGTTGGCACAAGTGGGCGTAAGCGCTTCACTGTGGTTGATTTTTGTGAAATGTTACCACAGTGGGCTGGTGACCTGTTGGCATGTTTGCGCAGTGGAGAGTGACCTATGAGGTTTGACCCGACCTGGCTGGTGACCCCGATCCTCCTCCTTGGAAGACTCTAGCGCCTTCTGGGTTGGTGCCGCTTATACTGGCGTTGGGAGTGTTAGTCAGCTGGGACAACAGATTTAAAATGTGGACAACACTTGCAATGATCGCAGCGTTTGCAGATTCAATAGCGGTTCTGGGGGCTGCGCTTGAAGAATTGGTCCCATCAAATCTATAGGGTTCTGCGGAAGACGTGGGGAACAGAGTGGAGGAACCTGGGGTTGCGAACTGTTCCCCATCACCACTGAATCTTTGCAATCTGAGAAAGCTAGCGATTCTATGGACTGCTTTGACTTCGGAGTCCACTTCATACTGTAGAATTTCCTCAGGCATGACCTGGGAGTAGGTTATAGAGAAGAGTGGAATTGCGATTGACTAAGACTGCATCCAGCCCCATTCTCCTGTGTGAGACTGCATTGTTTGGGGCCTTTGTGCAGTGCCTTGGGGCTGCAAGGCCTCATCTGTCTGTTTTGGCATAGTTTTGCCATGTTTAATCCGTTTTCCGTTACTCGCTGTCGTAATTCCTGAAATTGGTTGTCCGTTGACGAGCCCCTTTCTCCCATCGTCGACTGACTGCACCCGGGTGTTTCCTTGACCTCTTTCTTAGAGCTTTTTTCTGTTGACAAGTGTTTTCGCGTCGACGAGTGCCTTCATTTGGTGAATGCCTAACCATCGACGGGCGACTTGTCGACTAGGACTTTTCTATCATCGTCAAGACTTTTTCTGTCGACTAGCATGGCTTGTCCGTCGTCAGGCTCTTGCTTCTTGATGGTGTTGTTCTGTCAACAAGGTTTTTTCCCCTGGCGGGAGTAGGCCCTTCACCTTACAATCCCTTGTGGGCGAGGTCTCTGCCTTCAACCAACCATCTGTAGGCGCTTTGTCTTAGGGTGAATAGTTTGTCGCAGAGTGTGTCGTCGACAAGAGTCTGTGCTTAACCGACAGCGCTAATAAGGGATCTTATCGTTGACAGCATCTCCTGGGGTTTTGTGCCCCTTTTGATGATCAGTTTTGGGAGTCCGGGGGGGTGGGCTTTCTACTGATCTAGCCCTTTTGGGGCAGGCTCTTTATTTTCCGTGTGTCTATGGCCTGCCAGGCTTCTAGAAGACACTGCTTCTGAAGGGGGTCTGTGGCCTTCATTCAGCCAACAGACCACATGTCTGTGCCTGTCCTTGAGTGTTTCTGTGCTAAATCCCGTGCAGATTTTACAATCCTCAGTGATGGGGGTGTAAACAGTAAATGCATTGAGCATTCTTTTCACCCTTCATAAACATTCTTTAAGCAACAAGTGGCACAGGCTTTAAATAAAGATTTCTCCCCCTCCATTCTTTCCCACACTTATCTGTAAGACAGGTGAAATAAAGTTTGTAGTGGTATCTTCCAAGCAGTTGTAGTCGAAGTTCTGGAGGTTTTCCTAAGGAGAACCAACACGAGGACTCCTTCCAGCATGACATGCAGTTAGAATCTTAAAGGAAGCTGCAGGGGAGGAGCTACAGACTAGCTGTCCCATTGGTGGAGGCCAAAAGGCAGGAGATGGGCTACAAAATAAATGCCTATTTTTTCTTTAATTGCTACTGTAAAAGTTAACCGAGGATTCCCAGCTTGACAACTGGGAATGTTCATAGCATGTGAATCTATGAAAGATTCAATCCTGGAGGAATAAGGAATTAGTTGCTTAGATCACCCAATTCAGAACTTTGGTTTTGGAGAATGGGTGACCAAAAGAGAAGAGCTCTTTTCTATTGAGGAACTCAAGGATGCAATGGCCATTATTACCAACAGACCCACACATTGTGAAGATCTCATTACCTTAGTTATGCGGCTAGACAAAGATAAAGAAGATCAGAGTGTAAGAAGGGCATGCCTGAGGGGAGAACTTGGATAAGGACTGAGCGTTTAAAGCCGTAGGGAAGTGGAGAGAGTGCCTAAGTCTGCTGAAAGTGTTAGTCAGCTTCAAGCACCTTTGAGTAAAGAGGAAAAGGAGAGAAGTAAAGAAAATGTGTTCTTGTATTGTGGGGATAGCAGCCATTTTGTTGGAAGATGTCCATGAGCACCTCGAAGAATTTTGAGTCATCCATCCAGAGGTTAGCATGTGGAGAATACCTAGTCTGCAGAACCACACATCACCTTGAATTAATCTTTGTTTTGGGATGGTGAGGTGTGGAGGCCCTTGTGTGCTGGATTCAGGAGCCAAAGGACATTTAATTAACAGGAGATTACCGGCCTCATTAGAAGTCCCTTAGTTGGTTGCTGAACAGGTTTGGCCAGTGGATGGTACTCTGCTATCCTCAGGTCCTCACGAAACTAAGATCTTAGAGTTGATTATAGCTGGTGCTCATAAGGAGGAGATTGTTTTTGAACATATTGATTCCCCACAACTACAGTTAATTTCGGGTATGCCCTGGTTAACATTACGCAACCCTCCTATTGATTCGGGTTGAAGAATTAGAATTGTGTTCTAAAACTGTCTTTCGGAGTGCCTTAAAGACCAGGATCTTGATCAGTCTGTAGGAGAAGTGTTGGTACAGGTGGGATATTGTTTGCCGCAAAGTGTGGAGGGTAGGCATACTAATGGAGCTGTAATGGGATCCAATCCGGATTGCCATCACCAATTGAAGGTGGTTTCCGATTAACCAGGAGGCTGGGGAATTACCCCCCACACTGTCCGTTTGATTGTAAGATTGAACTGGAACGGAACCCCAATTCCTTGTAGCAGAATGTATGCTCAAACAGATAAAGAAAATGAACATCTTAAGAATTACTTGAAGGAAAACCTGGCCAAAGACTTTGTTAGGCATTCACAATCACCAGCGGCCTCACCATTATTTTTAGTCCCTAAAAAGGATAAAACCATACGTACCTGCATCAATTATAGAGCATTAAATAAGATAACCATCAAAAACGGCTACCCTCGGCCTTTAATATCAGTCATGCTAGATTGAATGCAAAGAGCTCAGATTTTTACCAAACTAGACCACAGAGGGGTGTATCATTTTGTGAGTCAGAGAGGGGGATAAATGGAAGATGGCTTTTCACACTAAGTTTGGATATTTTGAGTACCAAGTAATGCTGTTTCGACTGCAACGCTCCGGTGCCATTCCATCCACAAGGTTTTGAGAGAGTTCCTGGATGTATTCATCATGGTATATAGACATTTTGATTCACTGAAGATCTGAAGCAGCATGAGGAGTACGTTAGTAAAGTATTGCAGAAGTTGATGAAAAATCAGTTCCCAAAACTAGAAAAGAGCCAATTTCATGCCACTGAAATAGAATTTTTGAGATTTGTAATCTCTTCGGAAGGGCTGGAGGTCGTCTCTGGTAAGATTCAGGCAGTTAAGGAGTAGCCAGCCCCCACATGTGTGAAAGACATTCAAATTTCCTGGGGTTTGCACATTTTTATCGCCGTTTCATTCATGGGTTTTCCGCAGGTAGGGACTCCTATGACCAAGTTGTTGAAATTAACAAGTTACTTACCTGTAACTATTGTTATCCAGCATGGCTCTGGAATCGATTCACATGGTCATGTATATTCCCCGTCGTCAGGCTGGGAATCCTCAATAAAAGAAAAAACTTTCAATTTCAAACTATATTTCTCCTCTAAACCAATCACTGAGCTCTGGGTCCTACTGCCCCCAATCAATGACTGCCCGTCCTCAGGCAGCCATCTTCGTAAATAATAAGTTAGTCACCATAGTGACTAACATACTCCTAGTCCATAGTCCCCTTTCCACCATACTGTATGGGCGTCCCTCGCTAGGGACGGTAGACAGAACCTTTTTCACCAGAAAAAATCTTCTTCTCCTTTAAATTTAGAAGCGTGCAGGGGCGCGGCCCTGGGAGCATATGCTCCCCTGACTACACCAACCGGCACCACTCCTCAGTCCCCATTGACATGCCGACAATATTAACATTGCCTAATGACACCAGTATTATTAGGGGGAGGATGGTGGGGCGTTTGGAGGAAAGGGGATTATGGACTAGGAGTACATTAGTCACTACGGTGAGTAACTTATAATTACTCCTACGTCCTGTACCCTTTCCTCCATACTGGATGGGCGATTACAACTGAATGTAGCCCCAGGGTGGAGAAGAGACCCTCCTTAAGCAAATACGTTCCATAGAACCGCCTGTCCGAAGGCCGCGTCTGATTTAGAGCCGGCGTCCAAACAGTAATGCTTACAGAAAGCCAGAGGGGTGGCCCAGGTAGCCGCCCTGCTTATGACTTGCCACAGAACCTGCCGCTGGAAGGCAATGGCCGTGGCCTTGGCTCTTACCGCGTGAGCATGCATGTTGGCTGGCCGTGGCTTGTGCTGCCCCTCATAGGCCTCTTTGATGGCCGCAACCATCCACCATGCAATAGAAGCCTTGGATGCCTGAAAGCCGGGTCTGGAGCCCCCAAAGGGGACAAAAAGTGCATCCTACTTGCGGAAGCCCTTGGTCCTTTCCAGATAGAATTTCAGAGCATGTCTGACATCCAGACAGTGCAAGACTCTGTGAGCCTCGTCCTTGGGTCAGTGAAGAACGTAGGCAAGACTATTTCCTCAGTTAGATGAAAGGCGGTGGGTACCTTAGGTAGGTATGCCAGGTGAGTCCGCAGGACCACCTTGGCCCTGTGGAAAGTGGTGTAAGGTTCTGAGGCCACCAGAGCCTGGATCTTGCTGAGCGGAGGTAAGACCCACCAGCAAAGCAGTCTTAATGGTGACCAGGCTGATGTCCACGGACGCCATTGGCTCTAATGGTTTGTGCGCCAAGGTGCCCAACACCACATTCAGGTCCCACATGGGGTGTGGCCTCTTAATGGCCAGGTAAGCCTGGACAATCCCGCTAGATGTTTCTTGACAATCGGGTTGGAGGAGAAGACCTCCTCTGAATTTCTGTAGGCCCCTATGGCTGCCAGATAAGTGTGACATGTGTCCACCTGAATGCCTGAGTGTGCGAGGTGCACCTAGAAGGAGAGCACGTTATCCAGCGTGCACATAAGGGGGTTGATGTCCTTAGAGTCCGCACAGTGACAGAACCTGCTCAGTTTGCTTTTATATTGGCTCCTGGTAGCCTTGCTCCTGGTGCCCTGAATGAGATCCAGGTTAGCCAGTGATAAACTCAGGTGTTTGAGGGTGATCTGCTCAGGAACCACACTGCATGACCTAACTTCTGAGGTGCGGGATGGAGGACCCTGCCCCCCTGCTGGGACAGGAGAGGTGCCGGACCCAGTGGAAGGTGAATGGGTGGTCTGTCCGTGAGGCTGAGGAGTTCAGAGAACCACGGTCTCGCTGGCCACCAAGGAGCTATCAAGATGATGCTGAGGTGACAAGCTTCCTTCATCTTGCAGAGTACCCTGGGGATCAGGGGTGTGGGAGGAAAGGCATCTGCTGCGATGCCTTCCCATTGAATCTGTAATGCATCTCCCAGGGAGGCAGGGCCCAGCCCCTGCCAGGACGAGAACTGATGGCACTTCCTGTTCTTCCAACAGGCAAATAGATCCACTTGAGGATGGCCCCACATGCTGAAGACCACCTACAGCACATGGTAGTTCAATTCCATTTGTAATTGTCCGCTTCCAAGTTGGCCTCCCCCAGGAGGTGGACGGCCGTGAGGTAGATGTTTTCCAGGGCCCATTCCCACATGCTGACCGCTAGGTTGCACAGCGGAGGGGATCTGGTAACCCCCTGCTTGTTGACATAGTACATGCTGGTGGATTTGTCGGTCTGGATAAGGATGGTCCTGCCCCAATGAGCGTCAGGAGGGCTCTGAGGGCTAGCCAAATGGCCCTGAGCTCCAGCCAGTTGATGACTCCTGCTCCTGCCGGGCCTAGACTCTGTGGACGGTGTGGCTGTCCAGAGTGGCTCCCCAGCCCTCTAGGGAGGAGTCCGTAGTGATGATGACCTGCAGAGATGGCTGCCGGAAGGGGTTTCCCATCCCCAGGTTGCAGTCCCTGGACCACCATGTGAAGTCCGAGTGGGGAGAAGGCGGTGTGCTGACCAGCTCCGCTTGGAAGCCCTCCTCCTGATTCCATGAGGCAGCGAAGTGTACCTGTAATCTCCTCATCCAGAGCCTCGTGTGTGTGCACAGCCAGGAGGACCGCTGCCATGATACCCAGTATGTTTTGGTACCACCAAGCCAAGGTCACTGCTCTGGTAAATTAGTGCATAGTGGCCCTCTTGAGGGCCGCAATCTTGTCCTCTGAGGGAAATACCTTCTCGGAGCTCGTATCCCAGATGAGGCCCAGGAAGGTGAGGCTCTGCGTGGGCTGCGGCTGAGACTTCTTGAGGTTTATAGTAAAGCCCAGGTCATGGAGTGTGTTCATAAGCGCAGAGGAAGTATGGGTAATCCCCTCTGGGGATCGCGCCTTGATGAGCCAGTCGTCCAGGTACGGGTAGACATGGTGGCCCTGGGCCCTGAAGAGGGCTGCCACTGCATTCATGAGTCTGATAAATATCCTGAGGGCTGAGTTGAGGCCAAAGGGTAGCACCTTGTACTGGAAATGTAGGTAGGCGTCCTTCAGATCCAGGGAGCACATCCAGTCTCCCTTGTCTAGTATCTCTGCAATGAGTGCTGGCCATCTTGAATTTCTGAAGTGGGAGGGAGAGGTTGAGGGTGGATAAGTCCAACGCAACTCTCAGGCCAGCCTGGTGGTTCTTGTGTATGGCGGAAATCCTGGAATAGAAGCCTTATCCTCTGTGGGAGGCTGGTACTACCACTGCTTGGCTCTGGACGACCGACCGGATCTCCGCCAACAGAGTTGCTGTCCCAACCTCTGGGAGTGGAGGGGGGGGGGGGAGGAAGGAGGAGAGGCTGGTATAGGAAGGCAGTACCCCATGGATACTACGGAGAGGATCCAGGGGTCTGTGAAATTCTGGTGCCAGAAATGTGCATGGAGAGCAAGCCTGCCTCCCACCGGAGACACATGGACCTGAAGGGGCATGTCATGCTTTCTTTCCCTCAGAGGCTGACAAAGGGGACTGGAAAATCCCTTGCTCCCCCCAACCCCTTTTTGTTGTTTGCGCCGTTTCTGAGACGGCGAGTGGTCCAGCTGCCTGGATCTGCGTTCCTGGAAGCTGCGGAAACCTCCATATGTACAACCCTTTTCTGAGCGCTGCTGAGATTGGGTGTACAATTTGGGCGTGGTGTTTGTAAGAATGGATAAAGACTTTGGCATTTGTGAGCTGTTTTTCTTTTTTGTCCAGCTCCTCGTCCGTAGAGGAGTGGAAGAGGCCTCCCCCCTCCTCGAACGGTAGATCTAGAATGCGCTCCTGGACATCAGGGTTGAATTTCATTGCCCCGAGCCAGGCTGTTCTTCTCGGGTCCGTGGCAATGCAGATGGCACGGCCCGAGGTATCGATATGAGCCACTGTGGATTCCATGAGGTCATGCGCCACCAGCTGGGCTTCAGCTAGCCCCGCCCTAAAGCATGATTGGCCTTGGATGAGGAGTTCAGGGAGGAAGTCTGCAATTTCCCGCCATAACCTTTGGTTGGCGGCAGCCAGCATGGCATCTGCGTTGGCCTGACGAAGGTGCAAGGATGCGTTGGGAGTAGATTTTCTTGCCATACGCCTCCAAGATCTGAGGAGTGTGGTTCAGGATGGGTCGAGAGCAAGAGTGTATCCCCCTCCATCTACCTGTACTTGGCGTCCAGGCGTCGATTGACCGGATAGGCCGAGTGGTGCTTGAACCTACCCTTCTTGGCCAGGGAGACTACATCGGTTTGCAGTGAAATCCCCATGTTGGCAGAAGGGCGCTGCATGAGGACTTCAGCAAGAAACCCCTCTGCCGGCTGCTCGGCGCATGTGCCGGACTTGGCCAGTCCCTCCCACACGGGAGCATCCCTGGGAAGGAGTCGTCCTTGTGGGGTGCGCTGGAAAATATCAGCCCTAAATTGGGCCTGGTTCGATGCTACACAAGGTTCTTGAAATCCTCTGGAAGCGACTTCAGGAAGAGCTCCCTCCATCTGGCTAGTCTGTTCTTCAGCGAGTCACACGCCGACCATGATTGCCAACTGTGGTCTGGGCCGAGGCAACGTAGACAGAGGGGATGGGGGTCTGAAGCTGGGAAGAGCACGTTGCAGGATGGACACCGGCTGAACCCTGTAGAAGTCGACATGTGCCAGGGAGGAGCGTGACACCTGAGGACCGAGTACCTGAATGATAGATAAAAAAGAAAAAGACAAAGAAGAAGTATCCGCACGTGGAATTACATGCCGAAGCCAAACCCAAGAGCTGGTGAATTCGGCCCGTTCCCGTCGACGCAGAAAAGGGGACCGAGGTGTGGCACCAGAGGGCGGAGTCAGGGCAGCGCATGCTCCCTGGGCCACGCCCCTCTAAATAGATTGGGGAAGAATGTTTTTTCTGGTGAAAAAGGTTCCGTCTCCCGTCCCTTGGAAGGGACGCCCATACAGCATGGAGGAAAGAGGACGGGGTGTAAGAGTATAAATAAAAGACCTTGCGGTTTGCGAGCTGGTACATTTATCTAATTCCTCATCCGTGATGGAGTGGAGAGGTCACTACCCTCGAAAGGAAGGTCCAATATGCCCTCCTGGACATCAGGATTAACCTAGTAGCCCGGAGCCAGGACGTCCTTGTCATGTCCGTGGCAATGCAGATGGCCCGGCGAGAGGTACTGATATGGGCCACAGTGGACTCCATGATGTCCTGCACTACCAGCTTTTCTTCTCCTAGGCCAGCCCTGAAGCGTGCTTGGCTCTGTGCCGTAGGTTCTGGGATGCAAGGAGGCGTGGAGTACAGCTTTTTCCCCGTACGCCTCCAAGATCTTCTCCTTGCCTAGCAGAGTTGAGGACGAGGTGACCGAGGACGACAGGCTTAGAATAGAGTGACCCTGCAGCCATCACAGAAGAGTACGGTTGAGGATGCGCCGAAAGCAAAAGAGTATCACCCTTCATCTGCCTATACTTGACGTCTAGGTGCCAATTGACAGGTTGGGCTGAGTGCGGCTTGAGCCATCCCTTCATGGCCAGGGCAACTATGTCCTTCTGCATCGGGTTCCCCGTTTTGGTAGGGTGTCTGGGGGTGAGGACTTCTGCCAAGACCCCCTCCTCTGGCTACTCTACCTCGAGCTGAGGAAGGCCCAAATATTCTGCCAAACCTGCAAGGCGTTCGTGGAAGGCCCTGGCTGAAGATGGCGTGTCGGGGTTCTCCACCTCGCCAGTGTCCGCCAGAGTGCTCCGAGGGTCCGTAACTGGTGGAGGAGTGCTGAGAGCTATGGGCTGCAGTGTGGAAACCGGAGCCAGGGATGCTGCAGAGGCTGGTGTGAAACCACCTGTACTGTGGGAGGCAGGGAAGACTAATTGGTTGCAGTGGTTGCGCTGGGGCCTGTGGCACCTGAGCCATATGAGGAATGATTATGGGTGCCAGTGGGGTGACCTGGGGGAGCATGTCCCTGATGGCATCGCAGAGGATGGCCCCCATCCGGGGAGTTCGCATCAACCCTAGGAACCTTCCAAAGAAACGGTCTTCGGAGGCTGTAGAAGTGGCAGGTGATATTGACGGAGTGGCTAACAGCTGCTGGGGCCGGGGCACACTACCTGGGGTGCAGGGGAAACCTGCCCTGCGCCGCTGATGGATAAACCTTAGGTCACGCACCTGGTTGGCACTAGTCCCACCGTGACTAGTTTCTCCACCCACTTTGCCAGAGGGGGTATCGGACGCGTGGCCATCTTGTCTGGGGCAGCAGCCATTTTCTCGAGCTGCATGCTGAAGTCGTGGTGCTTGGCTCGCTGGAACCAGCTCTGCGTGGTGTTCGAACAGAAGGCCTATCCTGCATCTCAGGCTGTGACCCGAAAGGCGTATTGCCCTCGGCAGAGCTGCCGGTAGTGCTGCGTGAAGGCACCCCCTCAGCCATGATGCCCGTACTAGGGCGTTGCCCCTCGAGTGTAATCGCAGTAAAAAAAGAAAAACTTGCGGCCCCGCCAGCACTGACACTGGAAGGATTTGGAGACCCCTCGGCCGTGAGGCCGGTAGCTGGACTAGCCTCGGTACGTGTGCTGGTGTGAGAACCTGAGCGGTTCCTCCCGCACGCACAAGTCCCTGGAAGGGAGTCTCCGTTTTGGGGTGCACTGGAAAAAAGTGGCCCTGGATCGACGAAGCCCTTCAGGTCCTCTGGAAGCGCTCCCTCCACCTGGCTAGTCTGTTCTTCAGAGACCTCGAGGAAAGCGCCTTGCACGCAATACAAGCTTGCTAGCCGTGGTCTGGGTCAAGGCAACGTTGCCGAGGGCATGGGGGTCTGAGGCTGGAAAGAGCCTGTCGCAGGATGTCACGGGATGGACACCTGCTGAACCATGTAGAAGTCAACATGCGCCGGGGAGGAGCGCGACGCCTGAGGAATACCGAGTACCTGATTGATAGACAGACAGAAGAGTAGCATCCGCGAGTGAATTTACATGCCAAAGCCAAACCCAGGAGCGCTGGTGAATTCGGCCCATTCCCGTCGACGCGGAAAAGGGGACTGAGGCGTGGGCAGAGTCAGGCGAGTGCATGCTCCCAGGGCCACGCGCCTCAAAGGGGGAAGATTTTTTCTGGTGAAAAAGGTTCCCTCTCCCGGGGCGCCCACACAGAATGGAGGAAAGGGGACGGGTCGCAAGAGTATTATAAGTTACTCACCGTAGTGACCAACATACTCTTAGTCCATAGTCCCCTTTCCGCCATACTGCTAGGGCGATTACAACTGAATGTAGCCCCAGGGTGGAGTCTTAAACGTCCTTAAGAAAAAAAGCTTAGACCCACCTGTCCGAAAGGCGCATCTGACTTGGAGCTGGCTTCCAGTGTCTGCAGAAAGGCACAGGGGTGGCCGCCCTGCTGATGACCTGCCACAGAACCCGTCTCTGGAATGCAACGGCCTTGGCCCTGACAGTGTGGGTATGCATGATAGCTGGAAGTGCTTTGTGCTGCCCCCCATGGGTCTCTTTGATGGCTGAAACCATCCACTTTGCTATAGAGCGCTTTGATGCACGATACCCGGTCCGTGACCCCACGAAGGTGATGAATAGAGCGCCCGACTTGCGGAAGCTCTTGGTCCTGTCAAGATAGAATTTCAGAGCAAGTCTGCCATCCAGACAGTACAATATCATTCGAGCATCATCCTTCGGATCCGCAGAAAACGTGGGTAACACCATCTCATTTAGATGGAGACTACTCTAGGTAGAAATGTGGGGTGCCCCCTCAGGACCACCTTATCCTTGTGAAAAGTGTTATAGGGTGCTGAATCCACCAATGCTTGGATCGCAGTGACAGTCTGAAGTCCGCGGACGCCATAGGCTCCAAAGGTTTATCTGCTAAGGCTCCCAACACTACATTAAGATCTCACATGGGGTGTGGTTTGTTGATGGGCGGGTAGAGCCTGTGAGGCCTGCCAGGTCGTTTAACCACTGGGTTAGAGGAGAAGACTTCTTCCTCCGAGTTCCTGTAGGCGCCGATGGATACCAAATAGGTGCGGCATGTGTCGATTTGCACCCCAGAGCGAGCGAGGTGTGCAGACGAGAGCACATCGTCCAGTGTGGAAGTAAGGGGGTGGATCTCTTTAGAGTCCGTCCAGTGACAGAACCTAGTCAATTTACTCTTGTGCTGGGTCCTGGTAGCCTTGCTCCTAGCCCCCTGAATGATTTCTAGGTTAGCCTGAGACCGGCTCAGATGCTTCAGTGTGACCTGCTCAGGAACCACGCTGCTAGGACTAATTTCTGTGGAGCCGGGTAGATGACCCTGCCCCACTGCTGCAAGAGGTGGTGAGCTGGGCTCAGCAGCAGGTGAATGGGTGGCCTGTCCGAGAGGCTGAGGAGCTCCAAGAACCAAGGTCTCACCGGCCACCACAGAGCTATCAGAATGATGATGAGGTGACACGACTATCTTCCAGATAACCATGTGGAGCAGGGGAGTGGGAGGTAAGGCATATGCGGTCATGCTGTTCTGCTGTATCTGGAAAACGTCGCACAGGAAGCACGGGCCCTGACGAACTGAGGGCACTTCCTGTTGAAGTTGTGGCAAAGCAGTCAACCTGATGATGCCCCGATCTGGTGAAGATCCCCAGTAGAACCTGATCGTTCAATTGCCATTTGCAATTGTCCACTCCCTGTCCTGCCGAGCCTGTCCTCTTCCAGATTGGGCTCCCCAGGAGGTGGATAGCAGTCAAGTAGATGTTCTCCAGGCCCCATTCCCACAGGTTGACTGCTAGGCTGCACAGCTGGGGGACCTGGTGCCACCCTGCTTGTTGACATAATACATGCTGGTGGAGTTGTCTGTCTGAATGAGGACGGCCTTGCCCACAAGGAGCGGAAGGAAAACTTTGAGAGCTAGTCAGATAGCCTCTAGCTCTAGCCAGTTAATATGAGATTCCTGCTCCTGCATGGACCAGGCTCCATGGACACTGGTTATCCAGCGTGGAAGGGCCTACCAGTCCACAGGCTGCAGTCCCTGGACCACCAGGTGAGGTCCGGGTGGAGAGGAAGAATGCTGACAAGCTCTGCTTGGGAGCCCCGCTCCCGATTCCATGAGGCTGTGAAGTGCAGCTGTAATCTCATCTTGAGTCTCGTTTGGGGGACGGCCAGTCGGACTGCTGCGATGATTCCAAGCACGTGCTGGTACCACCAGGCCGAGGTGACTTCTCGTCTGAGGAAGTGACCTACGGCCCTCTTGATGGCTATGATCTTGTCCTCCGAGGGGAAACCTCTCGGAGCCTGTGTCCCAGATGAGGCCCAGAAAGGTCAGGCTCTGCATAGGCTGCAGCTGAGACTTGAGGTTGATAGAAAATCCCAGCTCATGGAGAGTAATGCACCGCCTCCGCAGATCTCACCCGGGCGAGCCAGTCGTCCAGGTATGGGTAGACCGGGTGGCCCCGAGAAGGGCCCCCGGTGTATTCATTAGTCTAGTAAACACCCTGGGGGCTGAGTTGAGGCCAATTGGTAGAAACTTGTATTGGAAATGGCAGCCCATGATTCTGAACCACAGAAAGGATCGATGAGGCTGCCAAATCGAGACTTGTAGATAAGCTTTCTTCAGATACAGGGAGCACATCCAGTCTCCCTTGCAGTGTCTCTACTGAGTGCTGGCGTAACCATCTTGAATTTTTGAAAAGAGGGAGAGGTTGAGGGTGCAGAGGTGCAACAACTCTCAGGCCAACCTGGTTCTTTTGTATGGCGAACATCCTGGAGTAGAAGCCCAAGCCTCACTGGGAGGTCATGACTGCTTCCTCTGCCTGGATCTCAACGAGCGATCGAATTTCTGCCAACAGAGTTGCTGTCCCAATCTGTGGGAGGAGAGGGAGGGATCAGAAGGTGGTACCCTGTGGACACTACAGATAGGATCCAGGGGTCTGCGAAATTGACAGCAAAACGGTGTGTGAACGGCAAGCCTGCCCACCATCAGAGGGTCACGTCATGCCTTCTTTCCCTCAGTCTGTTGCAGAGGAGGGGGGAGTGAAAGACACCCTTTCTCCCTCCCTTTTGTTGTTTACGCCGGTGCGGACTCAGAAAAGTCTGAATGCCTGCTCCTTATCGGAGCGTTGATGTGACCGAGTACGCCTTGGCCTTCGTAAGAATAAAGACTTCGCAGTTTTGGAAATGTTCTTTTTATCTAGCTACTCATCGGTGGTGGAGTGAACGATCACCACTCTCGGATGGAAGTTCCAATATGCGTTCCTGGAGTTCTGGGTTGAATTTAGTATCCCGAAGCCAGGCAGTCCTCATGTCTGACGATGCATATGGCCCGGCCAGAGATGTCAATGTGGGCCACGGTGGACTGCATGATGTCCTGCGCCACCAATTTGGCCTCTGCCAGCCCCGCCTTGAAGCGTGCCTGGCTCTGCACCAGAAGTTCTGGAAGGAAGTCAGCTATTTCCTGCAAACGTTATGGGCTGCCAGCATAGCATCCGCGTTGGATTGACGCAGATGCAGTGAGGTGTTGGAATAAAGCTTCTTTCCGTAAGCCTCCAAGATCATCTTGTTGACTTGTAGCACCTAGGAGACCGAGGACGACAGAGTGACACTGCAGCAATGACTGAAGAGTGCGGTTGAGGCCAACATCAAGAGTGGATCGCCCTCCATTTGCCTATAACTTGACGTTGAGGCGCTGATTGACAGGCTGGGCCGAGTGTGGCTTGAGCCACCCCTTCTTGGCCAAGGCGACGTCCTTCTGCATCAGGATCCCTGTTCTAGCCACCTTGGCCAGGACCCCCGCCTCCGGTTTGACATCGGGTTGAGGGAGCCTGCTGTGGTTGGGGTCAAGGGAGTGTAAAGGACCGGTGGGGGGTGTCTGTACTTCTGCTCTCTATATGGTAGAAGAGAGGCACAGAGGACCCCAGCCAAGATTCTCTAGTACGGTAGCAATGGTCGAGCAATCAAGGCCTAGTTTCTCAGGAGGTGATGCAGGCTGGTTCTTAAGTACAGTGTAGTCCCCAATCCCCCACAAAGGAATGTCCACACACTGTATTGGTTAGAACACAGTCTTTATATAATCAATATTCAAGGTTATGTACACTTATCATAATAACTCACTTTGTACTTAGGAAAATCAACAATGGCAAATATGTACAATTCTAAAGTGGTACCACCCTTTGTATTAGATCTCATTAAAGTGCATCAACAATACTGTAACAATGTCACACAGATCAATAGAGTGAAACCAGCAATAGAGAGAGGAGAGAAAATAATATGGTTGAGCAATAGGCAGAATACTGGCCCCTACCACTAGACACAGTTCTGTGTGGAGATCCCCCCCACCTGGGCAACCTGTAAAATAAAGATATAGCACAAGCCCAGTCCATATATTGTTCTGCAAGTCTTATTCCCTCCTATAATGCCTTCTCTTTCAAGCGGGAGACACGGGGCGTCGAAAGTCTGTCGACAAACAGGGTAGAACAGCGTCGATGAGGCGGCAGCTTCGTCCGAGCGGTACTCGTCGGCGTCGGAGCGTCGGCGTCCTGCAAGGAGGAGGCGTGCGGGGCACCTCGGTGACAATAGTTCTGGACCGCAAAGATTGTGGAGCCAGAGGCCCAGCAAGGGCGTCAAGTCGTTCGAGTCTTTGTGGTCTTTGGGTGGCGGGAAACCCACCGTCAGGTTTCTCCTCGGCGCGTTGGTCGTCCACGACTTTCTCCGGCAGGATAAAGCGGTCGACGGTGCGGACGAGGGAGTCCTTCGATTCGAATGTTCTTAGGCAAAGGAGCGGGCGGCTCCGGTCGTCGGCGGCACGGCGTCAAGTGGTTCCCACGGCTGGGCAACACAACTTCGACGGGCCTCCAGCGGTTACACAAACCTGCGAACCCTGGTCGACGGCAATAGACTTCGATGGCGGCGATGTCCGGGTGCTTCACTTCGATCTCCTCGGCGGTCCCGTCTCGGGTCGGCAGCCTTTCGAGGGTCTGTCTTCCAGGGCGCTTCAGCGAAGATGGAGCGGTGCTCGATGGTCCCTCGGAGCACGGGAAGAGGGCGCCTTACCAGGTCCTCTCTCGGGTCAGTCTTCGACGATTTCGGCAGCCTTCGGATCGGTCGAAGCAAATGCAACAGCAAGTCTTCTTCTTCCAGCTGGACGTCGAGGATCAGCAGTTCGTTACTCTTAGAGTGGAGACTCAGCTCCAGAACGCTTCTGAACGCTTCTGAACGTTCCCTGAACAATTACCAGTGGTGAGAGGTCCCCAGATATACTATTCTGTCTCTCATCCACACTGCTGGCACACACTCAGCAGCCAATCATACAGAAGGGCATTCATGCAGTCAGCCAGCCAATCAGGCACACAGTGCATTCAGGCCACACTCCTCCCTTTCAGACACTCACAACAAGGAATGTGGATTGGGACAAGTACCCAGCCATTCAACACTACACACTGCATTCAGGCCAGTTTCGGGCAGGGCTGTCTCAGTCTTCGTCTCTCATGCCAGAAACCAGACAACCACAACAAGGAGTGTATATTGGTCACACACTCCATTCACCCAGGTCCCACCCACAGGAGGTACCCACAACATACAGTCACTGGGAAGGCTCCAGTCAGTCTAGCTGGGCCTTCACAACAGCACCATATATGGAACTTCCACCCAACAGCCAGTCAGGGGGAAGGGACAGAGTCAGGGCTTCACAGGCAATAGAAAGCAAGAGGCCACAGGGGCCATCTTGTTTCCTGTCAGGAATCAACTGATCCCAATGGCAGGGCCTGGGTATCCCAAAATGGAGGACACCCAGAGCACCTGTCAAATTCAGCATGGAGCTGCCACCATCCCATAACCTGCTCTGTGGGCCACAGGGTTGTACCCCTACCCATGGGTGCCATAAGGGTATCCCATGGGTCTGTTCACCAAACCAAAAGAGAGCTGCACTGCCAGGAGTCCCACATGGACTCCTGGGCAGAAAACACGACAGAACACACGATAAAAAGCAGTAAAGGACAAGGATTCAGAGGCCCTGTCCCTCTGATGCATTTCCAGCATCACAGTCGCCCCCCCAGACTGAGGTGGAGGGTGTCTAATCTCCCACGGGATAGACACCCTCATCCAGACGGTCAACATACCTTCTGGAAAGGCCATCTGCATTATCGTGACTCTTCCCTGGCCTGTGCTCTATGGTGAAGTCTAGCCCTTGCAGGCTAATGGACCACCTGAGCAATTTCGGATTCTCACCCTTCATCTGCATAAGCCACTTCAGGGGCTTATGATCTGTTTGGACCTTGAAGGTAGACCCCGTAAGGTAGGGCCTAAAAAGCCTAAGGCTCCAAACTATGCTAAAACACTCCTTTTCAACAGTAGCCCACCTAAATTCTCTACCCTTGAGTTGTCTAGTGATGAATATGATAGGATGTTCTCTCCCTTTGTCATTTAACTGGGACAAGACAGCTCCAATTCCGGTGTCGCAGGCATCCGTCTGGACGATAAAGGGTCGGCTGTAGTCAGGCCCACACAACACAGGTGCCCTACACAGACTTTCTTTCAAGCCATCAAAGGCCCTCTGACAGTCTTCGGTCCAATTAACCTTCCTAGGCTGTTTGGGTGAAGTTAGAGCTGTCAGGGGTGCAGCTATGGTTCCATAGTCTGCCATGAAATTGCTATAGTACCCAGTGAGGCCCAAAAAGGCTCTCACCTGGGTTTGAGTAGTGGGAGTCTCCCAGTTCTGTACATCCTGTACTTTACTGGAGAGAGGTTGGATTTGACCCCCTCCTACCTCATGACCAAGATAGGTAACTTTCCCCTGAGCTATCTGGCACTTGGTGGCCTTGATAGTGAGGTTAGCCCTTTTCAAGGCCTGCAACACCTTATCCAGATGTGTCAAATGCTCTTCCCAGGTGGAACTGTAGACGGCAATGTCGTCTAAGTAAGCCACACAAAAGGCTTCCAGCCCACTGAGCACATGGTTGACCAATCTCTGGAAGGTGGCAGGGGCATTCTTCAACCCAAAAGGCATGACCCTAAACTGGTAGAGTCCCTCAGGTGTTGAGAAGGCCGTCTTTTCCTTGGCATGGTCCGTCAGAGCTATTTGCCAATAGCCTGAGGTAAGGTCAAAGGTGCTCACAAATTTGGCAGCACCTATGGTGTCCACGAGCTCATCAGCCCTGGGCAATGGGTGCGCGTCAGTTTTGGTGACGGCATTGACTCCTCAGTAGTCCACACAGAACCTCCAATCCTTGGTACCCGCCTGGGAACTTGCCTTGGGGACAAGGACCACTGGACTGGACCAGGGACTGGTTGAGGGTTCAATAACACCCAGATCCAACATCTTGGCGACCTCAGCCTGGATGTGGTTCTTGACGGTATCTGACATACGGTAGCACCTGCTTTTGACAGGCACACTGTCACCAGTGTCAATTTCATGCCTACACCACGGTGTGAGGCCTGGCGTCAGTGAGAACAGAGAGGCATACTGTTGGAGCAAAGCCCTGCAGGCCCTCTGTTGTCAAATCCGGAGAGAGATGTACTCCCTCCACTGAGCCATCCTGAGGGTTGCTATGCAGCAAATCAGGAAGGGGCTCACTCTCATCCTCTTCTTGCCCTGAAGCTAGCAAGAGACATGAGACTTCTGCTCGCCGGTGGAAAGGCTTGAGCCTGTTGACATGGAATATCTGAGGGGCTACCCCAGAGGCTCCCATGTCAACCAGATAATTGACTTCGCCCATCTTGGAGATGATCCTGAAGGGTCCAGTCCACTTGTCTGCCAAAGCTCTAGGCTTGGTAGGCTCCATCACAAGGATTTCCTGTCCCGGAGTCCAATCCACTTGCAAGGCTTTAAGGTCATGCCAGTACTTATTCAATTCCTGGCTGGCCTTGAGATTTGCTGTTGCCTGACCCATCATCTGTGTCATCCTCCGTCTGAGGCCTAACACATAGTCCCCCACTTGCTTGGCGGGACCTGGAGGGGTGGCTTCCAAGCCTTCTCTGATCAAGGCGAGGGGCCCCCTCACAGGATGTCCAAAGAGTAACTCAAAGGGGCTGAAACCAACACCCTCTTGAGGTACCTCTCTGTAAGCAAACAGCAGGCATGGCAGGAGGAGATCCCATTTCCTCCTTAGGGGTTCTTCCAAAGCCCCTAGCATGCCCTTGAGAGTTTTATTAAATCTCTCAACCAGACCATTGGTCTGGGGGTGGTAAGAGGTGGAGAACTTGTAGGTTACCCCGCACTCTTTCCACATGGTTTTCATGTAACTAGACATGAAGTTGGATCCTCTGTCAGAGACAACCTCCTTGGGGAATCCAACACGGGTGAAAATGCCCAGGAGAGCCCTGGCAACCACCTTGGCAGTAACATTCCGAAGGGGTATTGCCTCAGGGTACCTGGTGGCATGATCTACCAAGACCAGGATGAACCGATGTCCACCTGAAGTGGGAGGGCCAAGGGGACCGACAATGTCGATGCCCACCCTCTCAAATGGTGTGCCAACCACTGGCAATGGCTGCAGTGGGGCAATGACCCTGCCTCCAGTCTTGCCAGACAACGGACAAGTTGGGCAGGTCCTGCAGTGGGACTCCACCTCTACTCCCATCCGTGGCCAGTAGAAATGGGCAGAGAGCCTCTGCTTAGTCTTCTTGGTCCCAAGATGACCAGCCAAGGGCACCTCATGCGCCAACTGCAGTAGGAAGGGCCTGTAAACCTGGGGCACCACCAACCTCTTGAGGGCACCAGGTTCAGGCTTAGTGGGCTCACTAACAAGGAGCTCACCCTCCCAATAAATCCGGAACGTCCTAGGCACTTCTCCTTGTGCCTGGGACAGGGCCTGTTTCCTCAGTCCCTCGAGAGAGTGGCACTCTCTCTGTCCCTTACAGAAGTCTGCCCGGGAGGGTCCCCCTTCAGCTAACAAGCATTGAAGGTCGGGATGATCCTCCGGGTTGAGAACCTCTCCCACAGGAGAGTCTTCTGTCTCTTCTCCCACAGGAGTTGAGTTTGGGTTTTCCACTGGACCCAGCCCGTCCGGAGCATGGATCCCAATGGGTGCTGTCGGAACAGCAGGAAGAGAAGGTGTTCCCTCCACAGAGGTGGCCTTCTTGGTCTTCCTTCTTCTTGCCTTAGGCCTCGCCTTTGGCTCGGGTACCTGATTCACAGCCAGACCTAGTGTCACCTGTGACCTAGTGACTGCAGCGGCAGTCATGGGAAGACCATCCGAGATCAACCCCAACTCTACTAGATCATTTCCTAACAGAATGTTAGCAGGGACATTGTCCTGAACCAGGACAGGAAGCTTTGCTGTCTTATCTCCAATCATGAGTGTGACTAAGGCTACAGGCGATAATTTGGGAGGCCCACCAGCTAACCTGGTGGTTCTCAAAGGAGCACCTACATAGTCCTCTGGCTTGAGCAGGGTCCTGTCCACCACTGTCATGCTTGCCCCAGTGTCTCTCAAACCAGTAGAAGGCTGGCCATTCAAGAGGACACTTCTCAAAAACCTACGGGTGTTCTGTGGGATAGTCGCCAGTACTTCTGCATACTGGTCCCAGGCCCCAAGGGACACTAAGGAAATCTCTACTGGAGCACCAAATGTGATCCCGGTAGAGGAGGGGACGACAGTGGCCTCCACCTCAGACACGGGGTAAGGGTAGGTCAGGCTGGCAGCCTGTACTCCAAGTGCCTTACCTTTACACTTGGAGTCACCCCTTTTGTGATCCAGAGCCCCACAGTCCCAAGAAGCGCCAGGAGTGCGGGGTACGGTACTGGAACCACTGGGAGCCTGCTTTGCAGCAGGTGGACCACTACTCTTATTCCCACCCACAGATGACTTATCCCCACTAGATTTTTGGGTCTTGGGAGAGGAAGGTTTAGGTTTACCCGACTGTGACTGCTTGTGGGACTCCTCAGCTTTCAGAGAGGCCCCCTTTTCTTTGTCCTTGTCCTTCCCACTGGAGTCCTTCGGGGACACCCGGTGGGAGACCCACTTGTCAGCCAACCTAGCCAGCTTAAAGGGGTCCAAAATGTTCTGGTCAGCCACATACTGACGCAGCTCTGGTGAACAGGCTTCAGAAAAATGCTAAAAAAACAAGAGGTGGGACAATTCAACAAAAGTCTTAACCTTGTATCCATCGATCCACCCCATCATGTTCATGTGCGCAGCACTCACCCAGTCAACCCAAGACACATTCTCTCTTTTCTTAAAATCCCTGAACCTTCTAAGGTATTGGGTAGGTGTCTTGCCAAACTTGGCAATCAAAGCAGACTTCATACACTCATACGGACCCCTTTCTTCCACACTCAGCTTCCGAATACAGTCATATCCAGTTTGAGGCACTCTGCTTAACAAACACTTAGCCCAATCTCTTTTATCAACATCATGAATCGCACAAGCCATTTCAAACGCTTCAATCCATTGGAGGATATCTGAACCCTCCACAAATACACCAACCAAATCTTTCATAAACTTGGTGGCTGGGGACCTGACACTCTCACTGGTTTTAGCTGAAGTCTCCACTCTAGCTTTCTCTAGCTGGATTCTCTGACATTCAGTGTCCTGGCTCTTGAGTTCAAGGTCCTTATTTCTGAGTTCAAGATCCCTATTCTTGAGCTCCACTTGTTGAGCCAACTCCTCTTTCTTAAGTTCAGCATCTATTTCCAACTTGCGGTATTCAAAGGCCAATTTCATCCTCAACTCAAGCTCCAAGGAATTGCTGGGGTTTGGAACAGAGGCAGCAGGAATGGCGGCATTCCCAGAAACAGATTCAGCAGAAACCCCAGGGGCAGAGTCCTCATTGGTTGCATTCCCCCCCTCATCAGGAGTTTCACCATCAGTCTGGTAGTCCACCAGGGCAGCTATCAGCTCAGCCCTAGACTTATCCACAAAGTATAACTCCCTGGCTTCACAAGCACTCTGGAGAGCCTCCAAGCTCATCCGAGTCAATTTGCCATTTGCAATAGACTCCATTGTTTGTAATGCAGTTATCTTGTACACAACAAAACCTTAATTTAATAAAGTGCAGATATCCTTTGTAAGTGGCACGGTTATACACTGATTCTTAAAACCATAAGCATCCCACCGCTGCCACCAAGCTGTAAAGGACCGGTGGGGGGTGTCTGTACTTCTGCTCTCTATATGGTAGAAGAGAGGCACAGAGGACCCCAGCCAAGATTCTCTAGTACGGTAGCAATGGTCGAGCAATCAAGGCCTAGCTTCTCAGGAGGTGATGCAGGCTGGTTCTTAAGTACAGTGTAGTCCCCAAGCCCCCACAAAGGAATGTCCACACACACTATTGGTTAGAACACAGTCTTTATATAATCAATATTCAAGGTTATGTACACTTATCATAATAACTCTCTTTGTACTTAGGAAAATCAACAATAGCAAATATGTACAATTCTAAAGTGGTACCACCCTTTGTATTAGATCTCATTAAAGTGCATCAACAATACTGTAACAATGTCACACAGATCAATAGAGTGAAACCAGCAATAGAGAGAGGAGAGAAAATAAGATGGTTGAGCAATAGGCAGAATACTGGCCCCTACCACTAGACACAGTTCTGTGTGGAGATCCCCCACCTGGGCAACCTGTAAAATAAAGATATAGCACAAGCCCAGTCCATATGTTGTTCTGCAAGTCTTATTCCCTCCTATTATGTTTTTACCCCCCCAATGTACCTGGTGGAGTCGAGTTCCTCGAAGAGGCGTCGACAGATCCTTCTTGAGCGACCCCCTTTCAAGCGGGAGTCACGGATCGTCGAGAAGCGTCGAGGAACTCGGCATTCGGCGACGGGGAATCGACGGCCCTTCTTGAATGCCTTCCCTTTCAAGCGGGAGACACGGGGCGTCGAACGTCCGTCGACAAACAGAGTAGAACGCCGTCGATGAGGCGGCAGCTTCGTCCAAGCGGTACTCGTCGGCGTCGGAGCGTCGGCGTCCTGCAAGGCGGAGGCATGCGGGGCACCTCGGTGACAATAGTTCTGGACCGCAAAGATTGTGGAGACAGAGGCCCAGCAAGGGCGTCGAGTCGTTCGAGTCTTTGTGGTCTTCGGGTGGCGGGAAACCCACCGGCAGTGGACTTGGACGGCGGCGATGTCCGGGTGCTTCACTTCGATCTCCTCGCCGGTCCCGTCTCGGGTTGGCAGCCTTTCGAGGGTCTGTCTTCCAGGTCGCTTCGGCGAAGATGGAGCGGTGCTCGATGGTCCCTCGGAGCACGGGAAGAGGGCGCCTTACCAGGTCCTCTCTTGGGTCAGTCTTCGACGATTTCGGCAGCCTTCGGATCGGTCGAAGTAAATGCAACAGCAAGTCTTCTTCTTCCAGCTGGACGTCGAGGATCAGCAGTTCCAGTTACTCTTAGAGTGGAGACTCAGCTCCAGAACGCTTCTGAACGCTTCTGAACGTTCCCTGAACAATTACCAGTGGTGAGAGGTCCCCAGATATACTATTCTGTCTCTCATCCACACTGCTGGCACACACTCAGCAGCCAATCATACAGAAGGGCATTCATGCAGTCAGCCAGCCAATCAGGCACACAGTGCATTCAGGCCACACTCCTCCCATTCAGACACTCACAACAAGGAATGTGGATTGGGACAAGTACCCAGCCATTCAACACTACACACTGCATTCGGGCCAGTTTCGGGCAGGGCTGTCTCAGTCTTTGTCTCTCATGCCAGAAACCAGACAACCACAACAAGGAGTGTATATTGGTCACACACTCCATTCACCCAGGTCCCACCCACAGGAGGTACCCACAACATACAGTCACTGGGAAGGCTCCAGTCAGTCTAGCTGGGCCTTCACAACAGCACCATATATGGAACTTCCACCCAACAGCCAGTCAGGGGGAAGGGACAGAGTCAGGGCTTCCCAGGACTTTGGGAAAACAAGGTAACAGGCAATAGAAAGCAAGAGGCCACAGGGGCCATCTTGTTTCCTGTCAGGAATCAACTGATCCCAATGGCAGGGCCTGGGTATCCCAAAATGGAGGACACCCAGAGCACCTGTCAAATTCAGCATGGAGCTGCCACCAGCCCATACCCTGCTCTGTGGGCCACCCACAGGTGCCCAAAAACATACACTAGGGGCACAGGGTTGTACCCCTACCCATGGGTGCCATAAGGGTATCCCATGGGTCTGTTCACCAAACCAAAAGAGAGCTGCACTGCCAGGAGTCCCACATGGACTCCTGGGAAGAAAACACGACAGAACACACGATAAAAAGCAGTAAAGGACAAGGATTCAGAGGCCCTGTCCCTCTGATGCATTTCCAGCATCACAGGCAGCGGCAACAAAGAGCGTGGGGATTGCACGTAGGGAAGATCCCCTCGCAGGCTGGACACCACCTGAAGCCTGCTGGTGTCAACATGCGGCAGGGAGGAGCCTGGCGCCAGAGGACAGAGTACTTGAAAGATAAAAAAGACAGAATAATGTATCCGGGAAAGAGCGTGTGGTATTACAAGGCCAAATCCAAACCCAGGAGCGCTGGTTAAATTAGCCTGTTCCCGTCGACACAGAAAAGGGGACTGAGTGGCGCTGATGGGCAGTGTCAGGGGAGCGCATGCTCCCAGGGCCACACCTCTAAATTTAAAGGGGAAGTTTTTTTTCTAGTGAAAATAGTTCGGTCTCCCGTCCCTAGCCCATGCAGTATGGAGGAAAGGGGCCCGGATGTAAGAGTAAAACAGTTTATAAGTTAATGTTAAAGGATATTTGTACCGCGCACTATCACCACCGGAGTTGTCCCCTGGCGCTCTAGCGGTTCTGAAAGAGGGAGGGGGGGGGTGAGTTAGTGGGAATAAGCTGGAAAAGTGCAATAGAGCAGTGATTTGCTGTTGGCAGCCTCAGCCCGGTGGGTCCATTGACTGGGCTTGGGGTGTTTTACGGTCAGTAGTTGTCGTGTGCTGTTGTGCAAGTCTATGTGCGGTTTATTTTGTTGTTGCAGTGTAGTGAAGTTTGTGCGGATTGTTGCGTTTTAGGCTTGTGGTTGTGTTTGGTTAGAGTTTGAGAGGTGTATGCAGAGAGATGAAATTGTTAGTGGATTGGTTAGTTGGCCTTTCTATCCTTGCAATTATGTCTAGGTGTGATGCTTGCTATCATTCACTATTTCATCTGAGTGTGTGGTGCTTGCTAATTTCAAAATTCTTTCTAGATGTGAGGAAGGCTAGTGATCATGATTCCATTTGGGTGTTGCACTTGTCATCATTCACAGTTTCATCTAAGTGTGGCGCATGCTAACATTCACATTTCTATCTAGATGCGACACAGGCCAAAGTCAAGAGTTCCATCTAAGTGTGGTACATGCTAGCATTCATAATCCTATCTAGATGTAACACAATCTGGAGTTACGGATTCCATCTAAGTGTGGTACATGCTAAAATTCATAATCCTGTCTAGATGTGATGTAAGTGAAACTTTCTTTTACCGAGGATTCCTGGCCAGACGGGGGATATTCATGAGCATGTGAATCCATGCCAGACCCCATGCTGGAGAAGGATGTTCATGCACCACACCCGTTGGTCTGCGTTTTATACGTTTTTCTACCAAGGCACTGGTCCTTACAGAGAGGGTTCTGACAGGTTCCCTAGGCATGTGACAAGGTTGCCTTGTTCCCCTCTCTTTGCTTGGTTGCGCTCTCTAACACTTGTGTAGGAGCGCGAAATGACATGCATTACTTACCGTAAAAGCATTTTTGATTGTATCTGCTTAGATTCACATGCTGTGCATATAGTCTGACTACCAGTAGTCACCGCAGAGTATTGAATCTTGTCTTTCGAGAATCGAAAGGGGACGTCGACATGGGCGTACCTGTAACACTATCCCTTACGTGACGTGTAGTGTACCCATAAGCCCTCACGTGTCGAGGTCCCTCAGATTGTATTTTTTCTGCCATGAGGGAGCCTATGACCAGAGTGCATACAGAAAAGAAGCAGTAAGATGTCCATGTTCCTTCCATCCGAGCGGGGAGGAAGGGTGGGCGCATGTGAATCTAAGCAGACACAATCATCAGAAATGCTTTTACGGTAAGTAATGCAGGTCTTCTGATGCTTGTTAATCGGCTTAGAATCACATGCTGTGCATAGACTAGCAAGCAGTACCCGAGTTGGAGGGGGGATGTGAGAAGGAACAGTAGTGAAAAGATGTCCTCGTACTGTCTCTCTCCTGAGAATCAGACCTAGAATGAGTGTGTACAGAACCCCAGGTTGCCGCTTTGCAAATGGACTCTAGGTGAACATTTGCAATGAATGCTATGGAAGCCCCAGTGCCTCAAGTAGAATGCGCTCTAGGCTTGAAGGGCAGTTCTCTCTTATCAAGAGACAGTGTGATGCATTTGACAATCCACCTAGAGATGATAGATTTGGAGACCAGGTCTCCTCTACCTGCTGCTACTGAAACGAAAAACTGATTAGTCTTTCTTAGTGGTAGAGTTCTTTCCATGTAAGACATGACTGCTCTGTGTACATCTAGAGTGTGCAGGCTTCTTTCTCCCATGTTTGAGGGGTTCTGAAAGAACATTGGTAGTTCTATGGATTGGTTCACATGGAACTTTGAAATTAATTTAGGCGCAAACTTAGGGTGAGTGTGTAGAACCACCATCTCTGAACTGTCACAAAGGGGTCTAGAACTGAGCGCTTACTCTCCTAATGGAAGTAATAGCTATTAAAAAGACAGTCTTGTAGGTGAGATCTTTGAGACTTGCTTTATGCATTGGCTCGAAGGGAGACCCCATAAGTCTAGTCAACACCACGTTCATGTCCGATCCGGGAGCTAGGTTAGAAATGGGAGGGTGCATTCTCTTTACTCTTTCCATGAAAGCCTTAATAACTGGTGTCTTACACCACAACACCTTCTGTTGTGATGTAGTGTAAGCTGAAAGAGCAGCTAAGTGAACCTTTAGAGAGTTAAAGACAAGGCCTGCGTCAAGTAAATGGGTCCGGTGCAAAACAATGTGTAGGAGAGCAGTCAATGGGGTTGATTCTCAGTTGCACCAGATGACAAACCACTTCCACTTGCTGGAATAGCAATATCGAGTAAGTTCAATGTCTGCAGGCATGGGTGAAGTGTCTCCCCTTTGTCTTGCAACAACATGTTGTACATGCAAAGCAGTTTCATCGGATAGAGATATCTCCATCAGATGAGCGAACCAGGTTTGGTGGGGCCACCAATAACATTTTGACTGGTTCCTGGTGCATCTTGTGCACCATCTTGTTGAGAAGAGGAGCCGGGGGTTTCATGGGAAGCATAAACAAATTTCCATGACCATGTTATCCAGAGTCCGTTCCCCTTGGAACGGTTCTGGGGGTACCTGGAGGCATAATCTTGGCATTGAGCGTTCTCCAGAGTTGCGAAGTCAATTTCTGGAAAACCACATTCCACCAAAACGTTGCCGACGATGTCTTCGTGTAATCGCCATTCGCACTCTATTGTTAGTGGGAAATCTGAGTACGTCTGCCAGAAGATTGCGTTCCCCTGGAACATGTTGAGACAGCAGAAACTGGTTTTTGAGAGCCCACTTCCAAATGTTCTTGGAAAGCCCTAGAGAGGGAGTGCCCCTTTGTTCAGATAGTACATGGCTGTGGTGCTGTCTGAGATGATCGGGACCATCTTTCCCTGCATTTGAGTTTGAAAAGCTTTCAACGCTTTGAATACCGCTAACAGTTCCAAAAGGTTTATGTGGTTGGATGCTATGTCTAACAACCAAACTCTGTGCACTGTGTTGAAGCAGGTGAGCTTCCCCACCCTGTGAGAGATGCGTCTGTAGTTAGAGTGGCCTCCACTTCGGGGTTGGTGAAGGATTTCCCTTTCAAGAGGTTCTCCCTCGACCACCACCGTAGCGAGAGAACGAGGGCTGGCGATACAACCACTAGATCGTCCCATTGTCTGCTGGCCTGACACCACTGGATGTTGAGCCACTCCTGCATTGGACGCACGCGAGGGACCAAATAAATACATGACCCCATCATTCCTAACAGTCGCATAGCCTTGCGTACCATCACCTCTTGACTGTCTATATATTGAGGGATTTGAAACCGCATGTTTTGGACCCTATTGTTGGAGGGGAAGACGAGGCAGTCCTTTGTTCGAATCAGAGCCCCTAGGAACTGCTTGACCTGACTGGGGTCTAGGCTGGATTTCTTTTTGTTGATGAGAATCCCAGACTGTATAAAAGAGCTATTGTTCTCCAGCATGGGGTCTGGCATGGATTCACATGCTCATGAATATTCCCCATTAGGCTGGGAATCCTCGGTAAAGAAAAAAATCAGTATCAGTTTCGTTTCTGATCTGTCTTTCTTAGTAGTAACCAATCACTGATCTCTGGGTCATACTGCCCCCAGCCAATGACTGCCCTCTCCCTAAGCCCCGCCTCTAGCAGCCATCGTCAGATTTTTTACCGCACGCTCAAGTGTTGGGAGTCCTCGTGTTTAGCTCTCGAGTTTTTTTACTTCGTTTTTGGAATAATCGAGCCTCAAGCTCCACCGTTTCTACTTCCGATAACGGGGACACGTTTCGGAATTCTTCTACGCCCCTCAAGGGTGAAGTTTTCGTCGAGTTTACACTTCTTGGAGGATTCCGGAAGATCTGTGGCCTACCTCAAGGACATGGCCCAGGACAAAGGGAGCTCGACGCCCGGGTCCAAGCTGTTCAGGAACTGCCCTGGATGCGGATTATATAACGTTTTCAAGGAGGACGAGCATTTGCGAGGTCTCTACTGCCTCCATGGGGACAAGACGCACGTGGAGAAGGTCTGTGCGTTCTGCAAGAACCTTTTGGAACGGACCAAACAAGATAGTCGTTCCCGCCTCGCCACCTGGCTGGAGAAGGGCACAGCAAGTGAGAAGGCAAAGAAGAAGTCTGAGCGGGCTTCTAAGTCCTTTGAGTGCGCCCCGGCGACAGGGGCCCAACAGAAGGCCAAGCACTGCGAGTCCGCGGGCTCCGGGAGTGCCGAAAAGGTCGGGCTCTTCGGTTGCCAAGCAGGGCGCTACTTCCCCGGCATGTTCGACCAGGAGCCAGCGCTCTGGGTCGGGGAAGAGGAAGTCCGAAAACCCGGGTAGGCCGCTGGAGCGGACCCGGTCGATCTCGAAGGGGGAGCGAGGCGTTGACCCTCCCCCCAAGGCGAAGGCTCAGGACGCACCTGAGGTGGGGAGGGCTTTGATCCACCCGGCTAAGGCCTCTACCGAAGTGGTCTCTGCGACCCTGGCGGAGCCGGCTGAGACTACGCCAATGGAAACGCCCTCTGGGCCCAGAGTATCCCTGCCGCTGCGGAGGGAATCCTCTTTCCAGCCCATCGCTAAGAGCCCCGTGAAGCCCCCTGCTGAAAAAGAGGGGGGGGGGCGGTGGCCGTTACAGACTCAGAATCAGCCTCAGAATCATTGCCCGAGCCCCAGGATGGCTCGGCGGCCATTTTGTTGGAAATCCAATACTTATGTACCGAGATAAGGACGAGATTACCACGCACCCCGACGGAGGAGCCAGAACCAGGCCTGTCGGGAAGCCCTCTGAGCCTGCGAGACCGGTGGACCCCTCATCCCCCTTGCCGGGAGAGGATACGGCGACGGACGATGACGGCGATGACACAGCAGACATCCCGTCGTCACCCCCCCCCCTCCCGCGGGCGTCCCCAGCCGACGAGGTTGGCTCTTTCCACGCCATGATAACCAGGGCATCCGAGCTCTTCCAGCTCTGCCCTGAAGAACAGAAAAATGAGGGGTTTTTGTACCAACGACGAGAGGCTAAGAGGAAGACGGTCCTCGCGGTGCCTTTACTTGACGACATCTGGGATGAGGGGCTTGCTGTCCTCAAGAACCCTGCCATGACACCCGCCAAGAGGGACAGGTACGAGAAGAAGTACCGAGTCCCCGATGCCGCCCCCTTGTGCCTCAGGACCCAGCCCACGCCGGACTCGGTCGTCTCGGCAGCGGCTAAGAAGGCGGCAGCGGGTGCGGCGGCCTCAACTTCCACTTCCCCGCCGGACAGCGAGGGTAAGAAGTTGGACTCTATGGGACGACGAGTCATCTCGTCGGCGGCGACGATTAAGGCGGCCAATGCCTTAGCGATCGTGGCCCGCTACGACAGGGAGCTCTGGTTCAAGATAGCTCCCCTGCTAGATTTCCTGCCTGATGACAAAAGGGCGGAGGCCCTAGAAATTCTGCAGGAGGGCGAGGTGGCGTCGGATCACGCCATTACGGTGGCAACGGACATTGCCGATACCGGATTTCGCCAACTGGGCAACAGAGTTTGCCTCCGACGAGGATGGCTCAAGGCAACAGGCTTTCACCAGGACGTCCAGACCAGAGTGTTGGACATGCCGTTCGACGGCAACAACCTCTTTGGTAAGGCGGTGGATGAGTCTCTACAGGCCATCAAGACCGACTCGGGCCCTTGGGGTGCTTCAGCAGCGACGGCCCTTTCGGAGCTCTGGAGGCAGACAGGGTGCCTCCAAAGGATCCAGCGGTGGCTCCTCCACCTACCGCCAGGCGGCCTGCTCCTCTTCCCAGGAGGCCTACAGAGGTCGCGGCAAGCAAGGAGGTTCCCGCCGTCGTCGCCAAGGAGGCCAAGGCGGCAAGGCCGCTTCCAAGCAAGACTGACCCGGCCAGGTGGTCGGGCCCCCACCGAAGCACCCCAGTGGGAGGCCGACTGACGAAGTTCGTCAGGGTGTGGGAGTCCATCTCCACCGATCGTTGGGTGTTGGACACCCTGGCCAACGGCCCCCCTCGCTGGAATTCCTAAAGAAGTGCCCTCGCATTCCTCCCGTGGCCAGGAAGGAGAATCCCGTCCCTCAACTGCTGTTGGAGGTAAAGGCGATGCTCAAGAAAGGTGCCATCGAACTCGTCCCCAGGAGGCTCCGGGCTCCGGAGTATACTCAAGGTACTTCCTGGTCAGAAAGAAGACAGGCGGTTGGCGCCCCATCCTAGACCTGCGTCGGTTAAACAAATACATCAAGGCGCAGAAATTCAGGATGGTCACCCTCCAGCACGTACTGGGATAGCTGGAGGAAGGCGACTTGGACCTGGAGGATGCTTACTTCCACATCCCCATTCTAAAAAGGCACAGGAAGTTCCCCAGGTTCGTGGTTCAAGGACGCCACTACCAATTCAGAGCCCTACCGTTCGGATTAAAGTCGGCACCCGGGGTTTTCACCAAGTGCCTGGCACCAGAGGCAGCGCAGCTGCGCCCGCAGGGGATCCACGTCTACCCCTACCTGGACGACTGGCTAATCCGGGCAAGGTCAAGGGAACTCACCGTCGATCATACGGCGAGGACCGTCCGGTTGCTCACGGAGCTGGGGTTCTCCATCAACTACCCCAAATCCCACCTGGTTCCGTCGCAAGTAGCACTGTTTTTGGGGGCGAAGCTCGATACAGTGGAGCAATTGGCCTCCCCTTCAGAGGAGAGGACCAAAACCATCCTGGGCAAGGTACGGCGACTGTTAGCCACGGACGTGGCCAGGGTGAGGTCCATCAAGTCCCTTCTCGGGATGATGTCCTCATGCATCTACCTTTTACCCCTTTGCAGACTTCGGATGCGTCTGCTACAGGAGTTCCTCGACGCCCACTGGTTTCAGGCGGGGGGCTGCTTCGAGGACAGGATCCCCCTTGACGAGGAGTTCCGTCGGGCGATCCTATGGTGGGGCACCCGGGCTCACCTCACGATGGGCACAGACTTTCACACCCCAGCGTTTCAGGAGACGGTGACTACGGATGCCTCTCTGGAGGGTTGGGGGGCCCACACCGGAGATCTCCACGCAAGAGGCCTTTGGCTCCCGGAGGAGAGGTCTCTTCACATCAACATCTTGGAGCTCCGTGCAGTGTTCTGGGCGCTCAAGTCGTTCCGCCCGTCCCTCAAGGACAAAGTGGTGAGGATCTTCACCGACACCACCACCACGATGTTCTACATACGGAAGCAGGGGGGCACCAGATCCCCAGCCCTATCCAAGGAGGCCCAGGATCTGTGGCACTGGGCTGTCGCCCAGGGGATGTTTCTGGTTCCCTTCCACCTGGCAGGAATAAAAAAACACCATCGCCGACTCACTCAGCAGGGAGCTGCACTCGTGCCACGAGTGGGAACTGCGCCAGGATCAAGTGGATCGACTCTTGTTCCAACGATGGGGCAAACCCCAGATCGACCTGTTCGCGACGGCGACGAACTCCAAGTGCCAGAGGTTCGCCAGCAGGTTCCCACAGCCGAGGAGCATGGGCAATGCTTTCTCGTTCCCTTGGGACGGCCTGTTTCTATACACGTTCCCTCCATTGCCGTTGCTGCTCCGCCTCATCAGCCAGCTCAAGAAGTCCAGGTGCAGGATGACCCTCGTCGCACTGGCGTGGCCGAGGCATGTCTGGTTCCCGGACCTTCTGGACTTGTCAACGCCCCTCCAAGTCAGGCTGCCGGCGGACGCGGATCTTCTCTCCAGAGAAGGAGGCGCCATTCTACACCACGACCCACAGTCACTGAACTTGCAGGCCTGGCTCCTGCAGCACTAGAGTTTGGAGGGTACAATATCCCAGCTGATTGCAGAGAGGTTCTTGCAAAGGTCAGGGCGTCCTCAACTCAAGTGTTACGGTCATAAATAGAAGAGGTTCTCGGTCTGGTGCCGTGCACAGAAGATTAACCCTCTGCGGATTACGGCCCCTCAAGTGCTGCCGTAATTACTGTCGCTGGTCAAAGCTGGACTGGCTCACGCCTCCATAAAAATACATCTGGCTGCCATCTCCCGATATACCAGGACTACGGGACGGGCGTCCCTGTGGTCTCATCGCCTGGTAAAGGAATTTATGAAGGGACTATTCCGATCATTCCCGCCAGTGAAGGCCCCTGCCCCGGCGTGGGAACTTAATGTGGTGCTGACCAGGCTCATGGGAGCCCCATTCGAGCCTATGCATTTGGCGCCTTTGAAGTTCCTGTCATGGAAGACAGCGTTCCTCGTGGCCATCACCTCTGCACGACGAGTGGGAGAGATTCAGGCCCTATCTTGCAAGCCTCCATACTTGACTTTTCATGACACAAGCATAGTGCTTAGGACGCACCCCTCCTTCATGCCCAAGGTGCCGTCGGACTTCCACCTCAACGAGCTCTTGGTGCTACCAGTTTTCTTCCCGTCGCATTCGACGCCGGCCGAGAGGACTTTGCACTCACTGGATGTAGATAGAGCGCTGAAGTTCTACATGGACCGCACGAAGAGTTTTCGGAAGACGTCACAGCTATTCGTGAACTTTGGGTCTGTGAATCAAGGGAAGGCTCTCTCGAAGACTTCCATTTCCAGATGGCTCTCCGGCTGCATCATGCATCGTCACCGGTTAGCAAACAGACCGCTGCCCGGCCGTCCGAGAGCCCATTCGACCAGAGCGATCGCTGCTACCATGGCGTTCCTGTCTGGTGTGCCCCTGCTGGACATCTGCAGGGCTGCTACGTGGAGGTCGACGCACACCTTCACAAGATTCCACTGTGTCGATCGGGACTCCAAGGAGGAGTCCAGGGTCGGCCAAGCAGTGCTGCGCAACCTGTTCGCTTAAGGTGAGCCAGGTGAGGAGGTAAGAGATGCTTAATGTTGAGTTGTTGTATTGCTTAAACATTGAGCCTGTTGCCACCTGCCGTGGTTGTGCATGTGTATACTGCTATGTATTCTTTTATTCATGAGCATGTGAATCCATGCCAGACCCCATGCTGGAGAAGGAACAAGTTACTTACCTGTAACTATTGTTCTCCAGCATGGATTCACATGCAAACACTCCCACCTACCCCTCTGCGGCTCTTCACTTGGTCATACTGCCTCTGGGTGTGCTACCAAATCTGAGGATGGCTGCCAGAGGCGGGGTGGGTCAGTTGACTGGGCTGGGGGTGTTTTACGTTCAGTAGTCGTGTGCTGTTGTGGAAGTCTATGCATGGTTTGTTTTGTTGTTGCAGTGTAGTGAAGTTTGTGCGGAGTGTTGTGTTGTAGGCTTGTGTTTGGTTAGAGTTTGAGAGGTGTATGCAGAGGGGTGAAATGGTTAGTGGATCAGTTAATTGGCATTGCTGTCCTTGCAGTTATGTCTAGGTGTGATGCTTGCCATCATTCACTATTCCACCTGAGTGTGGCACTTGCTTATCTTCAATATCCTATCTAGATGTGAGGCAGACTAGTGATCACGATTCCCTCTGAGTGTGGCACATGCTAACATTCACAATCTATCTAGATGTGATGCAGGCCAATATTCACAGTTCCCTCTAGGTGTGGAACTAGTTAACATTGGCAAGTAAGTTAGTGTGAAATGCAATGCAACATTTACAGTCCAGCCATGAATAAGCTGGTAGTCACAAATCTCTCCAAGTATGCATGGTGTAAGTCTATGGCAGTCTACGTTATGGAAAGAGAGTGGTGGGGGCTTTCTGGAGTAGAGTAATTGCTCTACACCTCGCCCATGCCACACTTCGTTTTGTTGGTGTCTTTTGACTGATGGCTTCACTGGCTAGAGTCTTTTACACTCCTTGTTAGGGGGTTCCTCCCCGGTTGACAGGGGAACCCCTGCCTTTTCCCTTGTAGTGGTCACCACAAGTGAGTCTGGGGTGGAGTGACCTGATATAAAGGGGATCAGAGGGGGAAGGCCGAAATAGCTTTTCTATCCTTGGATTAGCTGCTCTTGTGAGGGCAGGTGTTTATAACGAGGGAGCCAGATGATTTTTAATTGAGTTAAGAATAGGAATAGCCTGGCTGGCTGGCGGTTTCTCTTTAAGAATGGCCTCTACAAAGTCAGCCTTGGGAACAGCTTCATAGGGGGCGACCTTGAAATGTTCTTCTGCTTTGCGCAACATGACATTAAACGTTATTTGATCGTCCACTGGAGAGGGACGTCTAGTGGGAGTGGTCTGGGGGAATCTAAACACAGGGCATCAGGATCTGGTGAAGGATTTGGTGACTGCCAAGGTTGAGGGTCACCCATATCTGGGTTTCCCCCCACCCCTCTATGGGGTCATGCATAGCCTCAGGGTCAATGAAATTATCATCCTGAGTGTCTGCAGGAACCTCCTCCTCAGAAAGGTCAGAAGTGTACACATCCTCCTCCTGAGAGGGATCAGAGTCTTGGAAAATTTAGCCACAGGGTTCAAAAGGTCTTCTTTCTGTTGTCTTTTGGGGGTGGATTGCTCCGAGAGGGTTACAAACCTGTCAAGCCTCTCCATACAACTCTCACATTTTTCTCTAGTCCTAACAGAAGACCTAGAGGGGTCTATAGGTGGAAAGGGCCCTTGTATACGATCCTCTGATGCCAAACGTCAAGATTTTAGTCTCAACGCTGAAGAAATAGTTGGCGCTGTGGTCTTCTTTGACTTTGTCGAAGACTGGCCAGGGTTTGTGTGTTTAGTGAGTTGAGAGTGTTTGTCTTTGTCACCGGGATGTACAGTCCCATTGGCAGTGCCTGAGCCGTGCCTGGCAGGGCCAGGGACAAACGCGGAGCGCGAGTGCTCTGCCGAAAGGTCAACTACCTCCGAATCAGAGGCCTGCTTGTCACTGATGCCCTCATCGCAATCGGCAGTTGTGGCAGCGGGAGAACTCTACTCAGCCCTCGACATCCCATAGGACGGCCACAGCTTGACACTGTGCTCGTTGAATGTCTTCGGACGGAGGAGCTTGCAAGTCGCACAACCTTTTCCGTCGTGATCGAAGGGCAAGCAACGGTTACACCGTCGATGCTTCTCTCCAAGGAAATTTGCCTTTACAAATGGGGCAAAACCTAAAGGGAGTCTTCTCCATAGCCGAGGATGGGGAAAGTGATGATGACCATAGGAAAGCGGGAGGAAAGGAAAAGGCATTCTCAGATTGTACAGAAATGTCCACCCGACCCCACTCTCCCTACTGTGTAGGCCGGCTGGAAGGCCCGGCCACGTGGTCAGCAACGCTGAATGGATCATGGTCCATGGAGGTTTCAGCAGAGATCCGGAACAGCTGTCTAAAGGAAGGATGGTCAGGGTGATCTTGGTCAGTGGAACAATTAGCAAGGTCTCTGGACGAGCTCCGCTTAAGGAGACCACTATGCTGGGTAGAAAAAACAATCTGAGGGACCTCGACGCATGAGGGATTTTGGGTACACTACATGTCATGTTAGGGATAGTGTTAGACACGCCGATGTCGACATCCCCTTTTGATTCTAAAAAAGACAAGATTCATTGCTCTGCAGTGACCACTGGATGTCGGACTATATGCACAGCATGTGATTCTAAGGAGATTAACAAGCATCAGAAAAATTTAATCTATATCAAGGTGCATAGCATAGGGAAATGCTTCAGGAACAATAACCGTCAGTGGGGAAAAAGGTTTGATAGCTTGGGCAATTGTAGCCACTAAACCTACTGTCCCCAACTCTACATCTTAGACCTTCACAAACCAAAACGGAGGAATTGTAATCTTGGGAAAGTAGATCAGACCGATCAAACTTTCGAACGGAAGCAGCAAGAACTATTGAGCTCCTGTTCAAAGTGATTTACAGAAGAAATTACAGGAAGAATAGACTTTGAGAGACTTCGAAGTCAGGAGAAGGAGCAACTCATTTACTAGTATTTCTCATTTCACTATCATGTATATAGCTAATATTGTACAGGACAACAGTGATACATATTCTCTCGGATAGCAGGTCATGCGTGCGTATGTCGCAGAGAAAATGCAACCATTTTTTCCACTGAGAATGTTCCATTTGCACGGGTGAAAAGAGGCTGCAAGAGAACAAGCTAATCATTGATTCGTATGTTATTGTAAGAAAACCAATTTGTGCTTGACCAGTGGGAACTCTGATGCAGTACTTACAGTTTTGATCAACAGGTAGGTGTCAGGTCCCAATGTAGATAAATTGTTTATTAGAAGCCTTAATTTTATGTTCTTATTTATTTTAGATGTATGTTAAATATTGTCCTTAACTTTTATTTTCAGAGAGCAGAAGGTAGCCCAAGCCAAGATGGAGGGCAGAGGCAGGAGTGTTGATTGGGTGGCAGAAAGACAATGGTTTGATCCCAACATTCTAAACTGCCTTTCATTTGTTAAGCCTTCAGAGCAAGTCATGTTTGTGTGTTTCTCCTGAGGTTTTGGCCTAAAATCTCTTAGGAAAATAACTCCTTTTGAAGACAATTCATCTGAGTAAAGATACAGCTTTCAAGTAGGAGACTTCATTTCTGCAAAAAAGATCTACTGAAAGAAAACTTCATTTTCAGTCAAAAAGCTAAGTATTACAATAAGGTGTTTAAAACTTCATGTTCTTCATGTAAACCTTGACTCATTTCATGCTTTTTCCCTTTTTAAAAGTCTTCACTCCAGGATTTTTTGGGTTAATGACTGCCCTTGTTTTGAAATACTAAAGTATATTATGTTGCCTGTGAAGAGTACGCGTGCACGTGTATTTTCTTTCTAACAATCCTTTGCTTACCTTGTTAGTACGTCGCCTGCTGTATCCTGTGCTTGGATTGAAGAAGCGTTGCGCTCGCAGTTCCTCGCAGGTTTGTTTTGAAATAGAGATTCTTCTGCGGTTTCCCTTTTCTTTGCGATCGTAAGGTGAGTGTGAGAGATTCCTTGCGGGCGTCCGTCGGAACGAGGTAAGCCAACGCGTTGTTTTTATTGCTTCCTGTTTTTTTTTTTGGTTTCCCGTGCGCTGTCAATTATTTAAGACTATGCATCTACGTTCTTAAAGGGCAACACTACCTGAGCCAGCACTAGTTCATATTTTACTTGGAAACTATTACAAGTGGAAATGAAGATTCAGTAAAAGTATGTTTTCATTTTAAAGCAATAATGTCAGCAAAACATCTACAATGAGTTTAGATATGTTTTGAATTGAACTTGTGAAATAGTTTTGAGTTAATAGGTTACGAGTGTTTAAAACAAGTCATTTATAAAAGGATTCATCTTAAAGCTCTAAAAAAGAAAGTTCTTCATTTTTTCAACTGGAACTAAAAATCTACAGAGTTAAAAGGAAGTCCAGTGTGTTTATATATATATATATGGAACATTTTCTGTGGTGACATTGGGCATTTCTAGTCCATTCTTAAATTCCAGTATGGAGAATAACATTTATGAAGTCTTGAACTTTCACTAAGAAATCAAGGAAAGATTTTCTTGTGAGATTAATCCTGTGAACTCATGTATGCAGAATCTTGAAAAAACAAACCAACATAAGGAGTCAAAAAACTTTCACTTATGAGATGGAACAAGTTACTTACCTGTAACTGTTCTCATGGGTCTGGCATGGATTCACATGCTCATTAATATTCCCCGTCGTCAGGCTGGGAATCCTCGGTAAAGAATAAAAATCAGTATCAGTTTTGTTTCTGTCTTTCTTAGTAGTAAATCAATCACTGGTCTCTGGGTCATACTGCCCCCAGCCAATGACTGCCCTCTCCCTAAGCCCCGCCCCTGGCAGCATCCTCAGATTTGGTAACACGTAAAGTGGCAGTATGACCAAGTGAAGAGCCGCAGAGTGGTAGGAGGGAGGGTTCACATGTGAATCCATGCCAGACCCATGCTGGAGAACAGGTTAGGTAAGTAACTTGTTCCTTCTCCAGCAAGGGGTCTGGCATGGATTCACATGGTCATAAGAATACATAGCAGTACACACATGCACAACCACAGGAGGTGGCAAGGCTCAACATTAAGCATTACATAAACTCAACATTAAGCAACTCTTAACTCCTCACCAGGCTCACCTTAAGCAAACAGGTCGCGCAGCACTGCCTGGCAGACTCTTGACTCCTCCCTGGAATCCCGGTTGACGCAGTAGAATCTCGTGAAGGTGTGTATCGACCTCCACATAGCAGCCCTGCAGGTGTCCAGCAGGGGCACACCAGACAAGAACGCTGTGGTAGCAGCGATCGCTCTGGTCGAGTGGGCTCTCGGACGGTCGGGCAATGGTCGGTTTGCCAACCGGTGACAGTGCATGATGCAGCCGGAGAGCCATCTGGAAATGTAAGCCTTCGAGAGAGCCTTCCCTTGATTTACAGGTCCAAAATTCACAAACAGCTGTGAAGGCTTCTGAAAACTTTTGTGCGGTCCACGTAGAACTTCAGTGCTCTAGCTACATCCAGCGAGTGCAAAGTCCTCTCGGCCGGCGACGAAGGCGACAGGAAGAAAACTGGTAACACCAAGGGCTCATTGAGGTGAGAGTCTGACGGCACCTTGGGCATGAAGGAGGGGTGCGTCCTCAGCACCACTCTCGATTCGTGAAAAGTCAACTATGGAGGCTTACAGGATAGGGCCTGGATCTCTCCCACCTGTCGTGCAGAGGTGATGGCCACAAGAAATGCTGTCTTCCACCGCAGGAACTTCAACGGTGCCGAATGCAGCAGCTCGAATGGTGCCCCCATGAGCCTGGTCAACACCGAGCTCCCATGCCGGGGCCGGAGCCTTCACCGGTGGGAACGATCGCAACAGTCTGTTTTGTTTTTATTACTTATATTGCGCACCAGACCCAGGGGTAACCAGGCGCATTTTATAAGACAACTTAAAGCTTAGTTACAAGAGCACATGGCAAATAGAGAAACAAGAAATACACAACAGAAGTATATTTTTGTATATAACAGGCGAAAGAGGATGCACGTATTTACAGTCCTAATCAGAAACTACTAGGGATTAAGTAGGTCCAGGCAGTGGGTGATCTTATTGTTTGTCTGCGTTTTTGATCCACATTATGAGGTTATGTCGGAAGGTGAGGTAGGGTTGATCAGTCTTCAGGGTGGATGGTAGGGAGTTCCAGAGTTGCGCTTTCACCTGAAAACTGCAGCCACCAACTCTGGTCAATTTAACTCTAGGTATATAGATATGTTGTTGGAGTTAGCAGATCTGGTGAGTCTTGTTGGTTTTATTCTCGTGAATCTCGCAGAAAGGTAACGTGGTGCAGTGTTGTTAAGGCATTTGTAGACCAATGAGGCAGCTTTTAGTTGGATTTCCTCCTGAGTAGAAAGCCAGTTATTGACTTGTCTAAATTCGGTGATGTGGGCTCTCCTGGGAATACCTAGTGCTGCTCTAAGCGCATTGTTCTGCAAGATTTGAATTCTTTTGATAACTTCCTTATTAGCTCCAATATAGAACGAATTGCAGTAGTCCAGCTTTGATAACACGAGCGCTCTCGCAAGTATGATGCAGCTGTTTGATAGGAAAGGTTTGCCTGCTCTTATCAATTTACAGGTGTAGCCAGTTGCAGAAGCCATCGCGTTGACCTGCTTGTTGAAAGAGAGGGTGGAGTCGAGGTAGAAATCCAAAGTTTTTACCGTGTGGGCAGTTGTAATTCGGTTGGTGTCAATATTAAAAGAGGAGTAGCTGGGGCCCAGTTTTTTTGAGGGTGTGCCCAGGAGGATGATTTCAGTTTTGTCATCATTCAGGCATAGTCCGTGGGTGGCCATCCATGCCTGGATGATGATATACTCTGTTCACCAAGGCCAAATCCTTGTCGTAATCACCGGTAAGTGGTAGGAGAATCTGAGTATCATCTACATAATTAGTGTAGGTGATACCAAGAAGGTCCAGATCATCGAAAAGGGGCTTAGTGAAGATGTTGTAGAGTGTAGGAGAAACACAAGATCCCTGGGGCACGCCACATGTGATGTGGATGGAGTCTGCTGCCGCAGTGGTGGAGAAGACTCATGGTCCTATTATTGAGGAAGGATTGGATCCAATTTGTGGCTTCTTCTGAGAAGTGCGCCACCATATCCAAATGCCTACAAAGGACCTTGTGGTCAACAAGGTCGAATGCAGCTGATAAGTCCAGGAGGAGGAGTAAGGCTGGTTTGCCTTGATCCCTTAGCTCATCGATTTGCGCCTTTAGGTCTAAAAGGGCAGTTTCGGTCCCGTGCTGGGGACGGAAGCCAGACTGCCGTACTCCTAGTAAATTGTTGGTTTCAAGGTGTTTCTGGATTTGTGAGTATGCCACTTTATCTATGATCTTTGAGAGGAATGGCACGGTGGTGATTGAGCGGTAGTTCGTGGGTATGGCTGGGTCTAGCGTCTGTTTTTTAAGTAGTGGGAGTACCCAGGATTCTTTTAGGTTACTGGGTATGGACTCTGTTGCGAATGAGGCGTTAATGAGTTTTGAGATAAAGGGAGCCAGGTCTCTAGCTGCGTCCTTTATCAGTTGGGCTGGACATTGATCCCCCTGGCAGTTCGATGGTTTGAGTGACAGTATGATTTTTTCAGTCTCAATAATAGATACCTTAGAGAACTTGAAGCGAGGATTGCCGATGTTATTTTTGGGAGGGGTGATAGTAGTTTTAGGCTTAGTATCCAAACTAAGTGAGGATTTTTTCATGGCAATTTTAGATTGGAGAGTTGTCACTTTGTTAGCTAGGGCTTGCTGAATGTTGGTGCACCATATTTTATCTTTGACACAGTTGTCAGGCACTGGGATGGGAGATTCTATTTCCTTTAGGATATTGAAGAGTTCCTTCATGCTAGAGTTAGCTTGGGCTATTCTAGCGTTGTAGGTTTCCCATTTAGCCGACAGTATTTCCTTTTTGTAGAGGGTAGATATGTCTCTCAGAGTGCTTATTTTCTTCAGATGGTTGTAGTTTCCATGCAAACTCACATTTTCTTTTTTTGGTACGAAGAGTTTTTATGTGGGGGGTGTACCAGGAGTTGAGCTGGGATTTGGGTTTGCTTCGTCTCACTTTAAGTGGTGCAATTAAGTCCAGAGCAGAGGACATAATTTTGTTGTACTCGTTCACTAGAGTTTCAGGGTCCAGGTTATCTGGTAGTGAATTAAGTGTAGGGATGATGAGCGGGAGTAGGTTATCTGGGGTGATGTTTTTCTTATTCCTGGTCGGGATGGACTGTGCTGGCTGGGCTAGGGTAGGAGTAGGTCTGTCCGTTTCTAGAGCAAATGTTACAAGGTGGTGGTCTGTCCAAATTAGTGGGGAGATAGATAGGATGGAGGCATTACAATTGTGGTCTGCCACCCAGTCAAGTATTCTACCCTTGTTGTGGGTAGGGTGAAGTACTCTTTGTGAGAAGCCTAGTTCAGAGAGTAAGTTAGCCACTCTGCTTGCCTGTGGGTCGTTTTGATCATTGAAGCCCAGGTTAAGATCCCCTAGCAGGATAACTTGTGATGATTGTTTTAGGTTATGCGATAGAATGGTAGAGATGTCCTCCTCGAAGGTTCCAATAGGGCCTGGAGGTCTATAAATAAGGTGGATGGTGAGGGTTTGGGAGTTGTTAATAGCAAATTTAGCTGTTAGGCTTTCACAGGATTTAGTGTCATTAGAAGGAGCTAGCCTGGTGGAGAAGTTGGATTTAACAATAAGGGCTATGCCACCTCCACGGGCTTCACTTCTGTCTGCTCTTAGGATGGTGTAGCCATTAGGGATCGCTAACATGATAGCTGTTCCTGCGGCGGCATGAAGCCAAGATTCCGTAATGGCCAGGAAGTCAAGGTTTTCGGTCTGGATAAGATCAGCAATCTCAATGGCATGAGCAATCATGGACCTAGCGTTAATTAGTGCGCCTTTTAGGTGGGGGAGGGTGGATGGAGATGTGCATGTCTTTTCTTGGGTCGTGACAGAGGAGTGCATACGTGCATTCTATGTCTTCAAGTTTAGGCTGTGAGGTTTTTCTGTACCCCTATTAGGTGTGGGTTTGCTACGGTTAGATGAGGTTAGCGTTCTGGCGCGCGATTCATATAGTTTGGCAAGTCTGGCTCGGAGTCTAGCGTTTCTAGATGTGGTATTGCATGGTTTAGATCCGAAGGTCCAACATTGTTGAGTTCTTCAGTTTGGTCATTACGACTCATCAATGGTTGGGGTTGAGTCTGCGTGATGGCGGGGGAGTGGGCCAAACGGAGGGTAGTGTATTCAATGGTGGGAGCGAGTCTAAGTGTGTAGACTAGGAGTGTTGTTAATGTGAGAAGGGCAAATGTGGCTTGTAAGGTTTGCATCTTGTGGCGTCACCGTGGAGGGGTAGGCAATTCGAGCTAAAATAATGCTATGTATGCCAGCCTAACAGGGTAGAACATGTGCAAATAAAACAGATGCCTCAAGTGTAGTAGGCGGCACCTAAGTTTGAGATGGTAGCAGTTGACTAAAATGCAATGGGTAGTACATGGGAGCAGTTGACTCAAAGAGCAGTAGGCAGCACATAGGTACAAAGTGGCTCAAAACAATGGGGCAATTGCCTCAGATGGCAACACCTAGATTTGAGATAGTAGCAGTTAACTAAAAATGCATTGGGCAGTACATTTGACTCAAGAAGCAGTAGGCAGCGCGTAGGTGCAAGGTGCAAAGTGACTCAAAGACAATTCGCTCATATACAATAGGCGACACCTAGGTTTGCGATAGTAGCAGCTGCCTAAAATGGATTGGGGACTACAAAGGGACAATTGACTCAAAGGAAATGGGCATCATGTAGATTCTAAGAGAGCAGTTGGCTAGAAGGCAGAAGAACAGCACATAAGAATAGCTGACTCAAGAGCAGGGGGCAGCACATGGGTGCAAAGTTGTTCAAAAACAATGGGGGCAATAGACTCATATGCAATAGGCAACACCTAAATTAGAAAAGTAGCAATTGAGTGAATGCAGTAGGACAGAACATGAAACAATTGGCTCAGCTACATTAGGCTACACCTAGGTTTAAGATATTAACAGTTGACCTGAATGTGATAGGGCAAGGCATAGGTTCGAGTAGAAGCAAGTTGGGGCCATATGTAAGGGCGGCACCTATGTGGCAAACATAAGTAATAAGAGTCATCTACATTCCAGATTACTGGGATGTCTGAAATGCCGGGAGGCAAATAGTCTTAGCTGGTGTTGGTGGGGCCTTTGGTGACAGTGAATGTTCTCTGATGCAGGAGGTCGAACTCTGGTCTTGCGGACAGTCTAAGGCATATGTTAAAACAAGGTGGGGTATGCATTGGAGGAGATTAGGGCATAGATGTGGGTGGTTTACCGGATCTACTAGGATCGTTTCTGCAGGGGGGCCAGCCTTGGCCTCTTGGCATTCTCTGGACCGACATGCGCCTTGCCGGCACGTGATTGATGCAGAAAAATGCACAGTGGACCAATCCAGTTGCAGGATGGTGCCGGAGAGGGCTGTTAGGCTCCGATGCACGTAGGTGTGCAGGGGGGTGGGGCATCTTGAGAGGTGGTTAGCCTCGTGGATGGCAATGGAGGCACAGGGCAATCTGGGGCTCAGGGTGGCGAGATGGGCGAATGCCCATCCCAGTCCTTTCATAAATTCCTTCACCAGGCGATGAGACCACAGGGATGAACGTCCTGTAGTTCTGGTGTATCGGGAAATCGCTGCCAGGTGTACCTTGATAGAAGCATGTTCCAGTCCAGCCTTGGCCAGCGACAGTAGGTACGGTAGCACTTGAGGGGCCGTAATCCGTAGAGGGTTAATCTTCTGTGCACAGCACCAGACAGAGCACTTGAGAGTTGAGGAGGCACTGGCCTTTGCAAGGGCCTCTTTGCAGTCTGCCGGGATATCTTACCCTCCAAACTCTAGTGCTGCAGGAGCCAGGCCTGCAAGTTCAGCGACCCCGGGTCGTGATGAAGGATGGCACCTCCGTCTCTGGAGAGAAGTTCTGCGTCCGTCGACAGTTTGATCGGTGGGGACGCTGACAAGTCCAGAAGGTCCGGGAACCAGATCTGTCTCGGCTATGCCGGTGCTACGAGGATCATCCTGCACCGGGACCTCGAGTTGATTGATGAGTCAGAGCAGCAACAGAGGGAATGCATACAGGAACAGGCCGTCCCAGGGGAACGAGAAAGCATCGCCCTTGCTCCTCGGCTGGGGAAACCTGCTGTCAAACCTCTGGCACTTGGAGTTGGTTGCTGTCGCAAACAGGTCGATCTGGGGTGGAAGAATCGATCCACTTGATCCTGGCGTAGCTCCCACTCGTGGCACGAGCGCAGCTCCCTGCCGAGTGAGTCGGCGATGGTGTTTTTTATTCCTGCCAGGTGTAAGGGTACCAGAAACATCTCGTGGGCGACAGCCCAGTGCCACAGATCCTGGGCCTCCTTGGTTAGGGCTGGGGATCTGGTTCCTCCCTGCTTCTGGATGTAGAACATTGTGGTGGTGTTGTCGGTGAAGATCCTCACCACCTTGCCCTTGAGGGACGGGAAGATCGACCCGAGGGCCCAGAACACCGCCCGTAGCTCCAGTATGTTGATGTGGAGTGGCCTCTCCTCCGGGAGCCATCTCGTGTGAAGATCTCTGGTGTGCACTCCCCACCCCTCCAGGGAGGCATCCGTCGTCACCGTCACTTGGTGTACTGGGGTCTTGTATCCAACGGGCGTCGAGGAACTCCTGTAGAGGACGCATCCAAAGCCTGCACAGGCGCACCAGATAGATGCAAGAGGACATCATCCCGAGAAGGGACTTGATGGCCCTCACCCTGGCCATGACGCTGCACCTTGCCCAGGATGGCCTTCATCCTTTCCTCCGACGGCGAGGCCAGTTGCGCTACTGTATCAAGCTTGGCTCCCAGAAACAGTGTGACCTGCGACGGAACCAGGTGGGATTTGAGGACGTTGATGGAGAAACCCAGGTCCGTGAGCAGCCGGACCGTCTTCGCTGTGTGTTCAACGGCGAGTTCCCTTGTTCCTGCTCGGATGAGCCAATCGTCCAGGTAGGGGTAGACGTGGATCCCCTGCAGGCGCAGCCGCACCGCCACTGGAGCTAGGCACTTGGTGAATACCCTGGGCACCGACTTCAATCCAAATCAGAGGGCCTTGAACTGGTAGTGCCGCCCTTGGACTATGAACCTGAGAAACTTTCAGTGTCTTTTTAGGATGGGGATGTGAAAGTACGCATCCTCCAAATCCAACGACGATAGGAAGTCTCCTTCCTCCAGCTGGCCCAGCACGTGCTGAGGGTGACCATCCATAACTTCTGTGCCTTGATGCATTTGTTTAGCCGACGCAGGTCCAGGATGGGACGCCATCCTGTCTTCTTTCTGACGAAGTATCTTGAGTATACTCTGGAGCCCCAGAGCCTCTTTGGGACGAGCTCGATGGCTCCCTTCTTGAGCATCACCCTTACCTCCAACCACAGTTGAGGGACGTGATTTTCCTTCCTGGCCACGGGAGGGATGCGGGGGCACTTTAGAAATTCCAGAGTGTACCGTGGGCCAGGACATCCAGCACCCAACGGTCGGTGGAGATGGACTCCCACACGCTGATGAACTTAGTCAGCCGGCCTCCCACGGGGGTGCTTCGGTGGGGGCCCTATGCAACGGCCGGTTCAGTCTTGCTTGGCCTTGCCGCCTTGGCCTCCCCGACGACAGCGAGATCCCCTGACTTGCCTCGTCCCCTGTAGGCTTCTTGCGATGAGGAATGGGCCACCTGACGGTATGTCGAGGAGCCACCGCCGCCAAACCCTTTGGAGGCACCTTGCTTGTCTCCAGAGTTCCGCAAGGGCGGGCGTCATTGCTGCAGAACTCCCAAGGCCTGAGCCGTCTCCGTGTCGGCCTTGATGGCCTGAAGGGACTCATCCACTATCTTCCCAAACAGATTGTTCCTGTCGAAGGACATGTCCAAAACTTTGGCTTGTACGTCTCGACGGAAATCCGTCGCCTTGATCCACCCTCGCTGTTGAAGGCAAACGCTGTTGCCCAACTGGTGTAAACCGGTGTCGACAATGTCCGTGGCCACCGTTAAGACGTGGTCCGATGCCACCTTACCCTCCTGTAGGATCCCCAGGGCCTCTGACCTCTTGTCGTCCGGGAGGAAGTCCAACAGGGGGGCGATCTTGTGCCACAACTCCCTGTCGTAGCGGGCCACAATCGCTAGGGCGTTGGCCACCTTAATCATCATCGCCGCAGACGAGATGACTCGTCATCCCATGGCATGTAGTTTCTTGCCCGCGCCGTCCGGCGGAGAAGCCGATGCTCCCCCCCCCCCGCTTTCTTCTTGGCCGCTGCTGAGACGACCGAATTCGGGGTCGGTTGTGCTCTAAGGCACAAAGGATCGCTGTCGGGGTCCCTCTTGGCAGGCATCGTGGGCAGGTTCTTTAGGAGAGCAAGTCCCTCGTCCCAGATGTCATCCAGCAACAGCACCGCGAGGACCATCTTCCTTTTGGCCTCGCGCCGTTGGTAGAGGAAGCCTTCCTTTTCTTCGGGGCACAGCTGGAAAAGCTTGGACGCCCTGGCAATCATGGCGTGGAAGGAGCCAATTTTGTCGGGCAGGGATGCCAGAAGAATCGGCGACGGGAGGTCAGTCCCGTCGTCACCACCGTCATCCGTCCCCGTCGTGGCCGTATCTATTCCTGTGTCATCCCTCGGGAGCAGAGAAGGAGAAAAAGGCTGAGAGGGCCGTGAGGGCTGAAAGGGCGGGGCTGGATGAATTATCCTCTTGTTTGGAGGGCTCCCCGAAGGACCCGGTTCAGTTGGGTCGTCCTTCGGGGCTAGGGGCAATCTCGTCCTTATCTCCGTGCAGAAGGCTTGGATTGCCATCAAAATGGCCGCCGAGTTGTCCTGTGGCTCGGGCTGCGATGGTTGCTCCTCCACAGGAGCCTTGTCGCCGCCACCCTCGCTCTAGTCGACCCCCTCGTCGGGATCCCTCCCGTGGGACCGGGCCTCTTCCAAATTCTTGTAGAGTCCCTCTTCGACTTCAACCGGCTCCTCCTCAGAGGCTGTGTCCGTAACGGCCACTGGCCGCCGCCCCCCCCCCTTTTCCCACTGGGGTCTTCACGTGGGTCTTAAAAGAGGATTCCCTCTGCAGAGGCAGGGAGACTCTGGGCCCCGAGGTCACCTCCACTGGGGTAGCCTCCACAGGCTTTGCCAGGGCCGCTGCGCCTCCCTCAATAGAGGCCTTGGCCGGTTGAATCAAGGCCTTCACCACCTTGGGCGCGCTTGAGGCCTTCACCTTAGGGGGACGGTCACCACCTCGATCCCCTTCGGCCAGTTCCTTCGAGATCGACCGGGGCCTCTCCAGAAGCTTAGCCGGGTTCTCGGATTTTCTCTTCCCCGAGCCAGAGCGTTGGCTCGTGGTTGATGGCGTCGGCGAAGGTGCGCCCTGCCTGGCAGCCAAGAAGCCTGACCGTTTGGCACGCCCGGTGCCCGCGAACTCGCGGTGCTTTGCCTTCTGTTGGGCCCCCGTCGCCAGGGCGCCCTCACAGGACTTAGAAGACTGCTCGGACTTCTCACCTGCTGGGCTCTTGCCTTCCAGCCAGTCGGCGAGAGACGGGTCAGACGATCGCTCATAGTCTGATCCGACATGTTCATGCAAAATGCAGTCCTTCTCCACGTACGTTTTGTCCTTGTGAAGACAGTAGAGGCACCCTGAGTGCTCGTCCTCCTTGAACACATTCTGTAATCTGCATCCAGGACAGTTCCTAAACAGCTTGGATCCAGGTGTCGAGCTTCCTTTCTCCTGGGCCATGTCCGCGGAGTAGGCCTCAGAAACTTCTGGAATCCTCCAAGAAGTTTAACTCGACAAAAACTTCACCCTTGACGGGCGTAGAAAATTCCGAAAAGGGTCCCCGTTGATCGAAGTAGAAACGGTGGAGCTTGAGGCTCGATTGACCGAAAACATGAGATTAAACTCTTTGAAAAATCGCAAAACGCAGTAAAAGCTCGAGAGCTATAGCACGAGGACTCCCAACACTTGAACGTGTGGTAAAAATCTGAGGATGGCTGCAAGGGGCAGGGCTTAGGGAGAGGGCAGTCATTGGCTGGGGGCAGTATGACCCGGAGACCATTGATTGGTTACTAAGAAAGACAGTTCAGAAACGAAACTGATACGGATTCTTTTTCTTTACCGAGGATTCCCAGCCTGATGGGGAATATTCATGAGCATGTGAATCCATGCCAGACCCCATGCTGGAGAAGGTGCAATTTCTTATCAAAAACTATTGCTAGTGCTCATCCAGCATACTGAGTAGGATTAAGTTCCAAGTGCCATAAAAAACTTGAAAACTAATTTCCTCTGAGCATTAGCAGAGGAATTTTCAGGTAAAGAGTATTGTGTTTTCTGAAATATTATATATTGATTTAGGAGGGTGCTAGCGACCCGAACAAGATGGCCGCTCCTCTGTGAGCTCCCGCACTGCCTTTACATAAATCCTTACCAATCCTGAATCTTCCAGTGGTCAAACTCCGAGAAACAGCCTCCGACCCCGGTCAAGCAGGCGGAGAAGAAATAGGCCCGATGCCTGCCGATTCCAGCGTCCGTGTGAGGAGGGGAAGACCAATGGGCCCTGTGGCGCCTGCCCGGCCCCCTCGGCCCTGCAGGGGTGCTGCAGTAACAGCCGCGCGGCGCCGGTGTACCTGTGAATGCGGACAGGCGGGCGGAGTTCGCGCCGATCCCCGGGGCCTCAGTGCGAGACCCTTGTGAAGTGGGGAGGACCCGGAGGCCTGGTGGCACCTGCCCGCCCCACCGGCCCTGCGGTGAGGCATCTGCGGCAGCCATAAGCAAACTAAGTCTGGAGCGATCCTCGTGGACCGCCGGAGACGCAGACGAGCTACGCTCTTGTGGAGCAGGCGGCCCCTGGGTGCGTGCCATGGATCTTGAATCCAGTGGGGAGAGACGGAGCACTCAGTTCGGCGGCACCCCCCCACCGGAAAATAAACAGCACAGCGCGGCACTCGCCGGGGCGCCCAAAGAGGAAGGTGCCAGCACACTCGGGCGGGCGAGCTGATCATACTGGCACCCCAGCCCAGTTCTGTGACATCCCGCCACGGCATCTCGGCGAGGTGAGGGGGCAGACGGCCCACGACTATGGAGACTGCGGGGAGCCTCCACACACTCCGCCAACGAATCCGCTGGTGGCGCCCCGAAACCACAGCAGCGGCCAGTGGCAAAGCAGCAACAGGGCGAGATCCAGGCAGAGCCTCCAGGTACGGCGCGTGCGGGGGGGGGGGGGGCGGGCCCACACAGCGAAAATTAGAATCCATTGCTGTCCGCAATCCAAGTGCAGGTCCCACCAGCCGCCCCCCCCCCCCGGGTCGGGGAAGAACACCCCTCACAGCTGACCCCTTACAACCCTTCAGCTTTTGGTGAAAGACTCCGCTTCTGCAACGCAGGGGCAGAAGCGCAGCTGGCGTAAGCCAAGCCACCGAGTATTTCAAACGCGCTCCAGCAATAAAAGACAGGGGGCCACACACACCAGTACAGCTGCCCCCACCCAGGGCAGAGGGTCACCAGCAAATAGTCAGGCTGACGAGACCCCTCCACTCCCGGCACCAATAGACATCTGCTGGGAACGGAAAGCTGATCACAAACCAGCATCACAGGGTAATAAAGTGGCTCGCAAACACCCTTAGAGCCGCGGGGACCCCTATAACCAGGGTAGTCCCCCACAAAATTCTCCACCCTGCATCATCCACCCCCCAGACTCCCCAACTGAGCAACTAGCTATACCGCCCACGCAACTCCACAATGGGGAAAACGGACAAAATGCAGCGCAAACTGAACTTTGAAGCTAGCACTTCAGCCAAAACGCCAAGACTCAGTAGCGAACCCGACTCACCGTCACGTGCCTCAAACTATGAAGCATCTGACCCCCAAACACTCGACATCAAGGCACTTCTCCTAGAATTGAAATCAGGTATTAGCAACCTTGACAGCAAGCTAGATGACCTCTCTTCCAAAGTTGATCAAGTGCAACATCGGCTGGATACTCACAATGAGCGCCTGGACGAAGCAGAGCATCGTATCTCCAATCTTGACGATGGAGTCGCTTCCTTGACCAGAGTGTCGTCTCTTGAGGCCCAAATGAAAACAGCTAACGCACGAAACAAAGATCTCGAAGGTCGTTCCAGAAGGAACATCATTCGGATAGTGGGGGTGAGAGAAGCATCAGGGCAAAATGGAAGATTTCATGGAAGAGCTGTGCAAGTCTCTTTGGACCAGAAGCACTCTCGCCCCTATTTGTCATTGAGAGGGCACAGAATACCGACCTCCAAGCACCACCCCGACCAATAATTGCAAAATTGCTTAGCTATAAAGACAGAGGCGCGATACTTCGAATGGCCAGAGAGAAGGGGGAACTACACCACGATGGCGACACTGTCCACTTCTACCCTGACTTCTCACCAGCGGTCCAGGCGCAGAGGAGGTCCTTTACACACATCAAACAAAGGCTCCGCACCAACCAGATTCCCTATTCGATGCTGTCCCCAGCCCGACTGAGGATACAACATCAGGGAAAGACCCAGTTTTTCCATTCTCCAGAAGAAGCAAGTGTATATCTTGACCAAGCAGGCTGCCGCCCACCTGAGAACAACCAAGCTCGCGCCCAAAGAGAAAGAGCCCACAGGAATCCGCCATAGACAAGCGGAGGAAACGGAATGCTGACCAACATGAAGGACATACCACCGGTACACACAATAACAGGTTTGAACACCCTGAGGGCACGCGACTTGGGAAGATCCAAGCGCCCCTAGCACAGCAATGTTCAAGTTCAAAAGTTAGAAGACATTAGAAGACAGCGGAATCACGACGAGCAAGTTGGGGTTGCTCGCGTGGGATGGAGGTGATTTCACACAAGTTGGTAGTTACCAAGTTTCACGGAGCCCGTGGCTCACCACATGCGCCGCATAGGAGGGGACCGCACCCGGTTCAGTGCCACCGCGCCAGGACCCACCACCTCAACCATCTAGCTATAGTCCGCAAGAAACCGCTCGCACGAAAAAGTAAAGATATCACTTTCACAGTAGCTACATGGAACATTAAGGGGGGGGGGACCAACCGGCGAAAGTGAGAATGACGCAGTACCTAATTGATGTAGCGTTCATTCAAGAAATCCACTTACGGCCGACAACCGAGCACTCCTGGGCGAAAGACTGGGGTTGTCATCGCTATTTCGCTTCCTTCTCATACGCTAGAGGGCTAGCGATCTTAATCAACAAGACAATCAACTTCAAACTGATCGCCCAGAAAAAAGACAGAGGGCAGATCACTCCTGTTGCATGGAACAGTCGACGGGGAAGAAATCACCCTAGTGAACTCATACGGCCCGAACACAGACAGCCCCAGCAGCTTCGAATGGGTAATGACCCACCTAAACTCGGCCAGACGATCCACAATCATATGGGGGGGGGGGGAACTCAACACAACCCTAAATCCAGCCAAAGACAAATCACACAATACGACGGCCCCATCCAAAGCGAGCCTACAAATTATTGAAATCTGCAGAGCCTATGATCTCGTCGACATCTGGAAACACAAAAACCTGAACACCTGAGATTTCACGTTTCACTGTTGGGTTCATCAGACCAGCTCAAGAATCGATTATCTTCTAGTGTCCGCTCACAGTCACCTGCAGTGGGGGGATTGTCGTATTCTACCGAGAGCCTTATTGGATCACTCCATGGTGTCACTAGAATGCAACACTACACAATCAAACCCAGACCACCATAGAGATTCAAGCCCAGAGCGTTGCATGACATTGTCTTTGCAGATGAACTCCGGAGGGAACGGATTTTGTTTGTGGATGTCAACCAGGGGCCGTGGCCTCAGACGGGACACTATGGGAATCATTGAAATGCTTCACCAGAGGGATCTGCATCACGAAAGAATGTGGAATCTTAAAACTAATTCGAGGAGAACTGAACGCCAGTGAAGCCAGACTCAAAGATCTCGAAGAAGCGCAGTCAATAGACAATAACCCACTGACGCTAACAGCAATCAAGGAGTTAGAGACGTTCCAAAACGCAGCTGAGAGAGAAGTGAAATTCCTACATAGGAACCACAAAATCCGGCAGTATGGTGAGGGACAGCGACCGGGTGCACTCCTTGCAAGGCTCATAGCTGCCGACAGAATACCTACTTCAATCGACTCAGTGCTGGACCATACAGGGAACACCGTCCACTCAGCAAAAGACATTGTTGAAGCATTTTGCAGATTTTACCAAAATCTTTACGACTCAAGACTACTCCGCCAATTCAGAGGAGCTGGCACATTATTTAGACACAGTGGAACTTTACTGGGTCGACTCAGGGAACCACTGAATGCCCCCATCACCACTGAGGAGATCCTTGAGGTCATTAAGGAGCTGCCCAACACCAAAGCACTGGGTCCGGATGGTCTATCCGGCGAATTCTACAAGCACTACGCCGACCTCCTAGACCCCTTGCTCCTACAGGTTTACTACGAGGTGCTGGCCAATGACCAACTACCGCCTTCACTGTACATGGCCAACCTAATTCTTCTGCACAAACCTGGAAAGGACCCGAGTGAATGTGGCCCGTATAGACCAATATCATTAATAAATCTTAACAAAATCCTCGCAAAATCCTAAGCGGCTACTGCCCCTCATGCCCGCCAAGGTGCTAGCCGACCAAGCAGGCTTCCTCCCTGGAAGAAACACCTCTTATGGACTACGAAGAATGTTTGGAGCAATGGAAGCCCTTGAACCGGACTGTCAGGCAGTGGCAGTGCTTTTGGACACCGAGAAGGCCTTTGACTCGGTCGAATGGCCCTTCCTCTTCACAATCCTGGAAAGGATGGGCCTGATAAAGCGCTTTATTCATCTAATCTCACTACTTTATAAAAAGCCAACATATAACTTCATATTGGGAGGTCTCCATTCGGCCGACATCCAGTTAAGAAGGGAGACCAGACAGGGCTTCCCACTCTCCGCACTTCTGTTCACCCTAGTTATGGAACCCCTAGCTTCTGATATGCGCATGCATCACCTTCACAGAGGCCTCTCATTTGGCCCACACAAGATGATCCTTTCATTATACGCAGACGACGTAGCCCTGTTCTTACGGAACACAAGGGAGAATCTCAACCCAGCAATGAGAGCAGTGGTGCGGTTTGGGCGCTTCTCTGGTCTGAGGATCAACAGCAAGTCAGTGATTTTCCCCTCTTACCGCCGCCACCACTGAATTCACTGACGACTTCGGCTTTCAGTGGCAACACTCGCATGTCAGGTACCTTGGCATCTACATGTTCCGACAGAAGGAAAAGGTCATACGCGACAACCATGAAATCACGGCAAACACCATCCAATCCAAAATCAACAGGTGAAAATCCCTACCGCTTACTCTCTGGGGCAGAGCATCACTTGTAAAAATGATCATTCTCCCGAAGCCATTGCATCTATTCTCAAACATTCCTCTGCTTCTCACAAAAAAATTCCTTCAGCGCATCAAAAGCATTGTCCTAGACGTCGTCTGGGCTGGTAAGGTAGCAAGAGTGGCATACACCACATTAACTCTGCCGACACGGCAAGGAGTGCTGGCACTCCCAGATCTAGAACACTATTATTGGGCGGCCCAAGCCCAGTACCTAAGCCAATGGTACGCCACGGAGTTCATAAGTGTCAGGTTTCCTTTAATTATTCTATTATTGCCCTTTATTTCTGTGTGGGTTAGAAGTTTTCTACTGCAGTTGGTTTGGCCTTGACTTTTCTATACAGATTCCTGGCTCTGGCACAAGGCAAGATGGAGTTTTACAATAGGTTTGATTGGCTAGAGAGAACTGCAGGACAACAATGAACGTTCTAAACTGTCACTCTCTGCCTTTCATCGTCGTAACCCCATCTGAGAGGACGTGTTTGTAGCTGCTCCTGCTGAAGTCTTGGTACTAGTGGATTTGAACTTTCAAATCTTGGCAGTCGAGCTGCTACTTATTCAATGTTGTTCAGGAGAAGTATTCAGGTTCACAGCAGAGTTTTCGGAAGTTCTTTTGGAAAAGAAACATTCTTAAGCTAAGTGACTTTATTTGGATATGTAAATCTGTTGCTCAGATTCATTCGTGACTTTTAGAGAAAGTCAATGTAAATTCAATAGTAGAACTGTGATGTTACACTGTTAATAGTTCCACGTTTAATCCGTAAAAGCGTGTGTGTTCAGCGCGTGTATTCATAGCGTGTATTCATAGCGTGTGTACGCGAGCGCGCGAAAAGATTTCTACGTGATTTCTACAGCGCGTGTGTTCATAGCGCGGGTGCTTATAGCGCGTGTACGCGAGCGTGAGAAAAGACTTCTACGTGATTTCTAAAGCGCGTGTTTTCATAGCGCATGTGTTCCTCAGCCATGTTTTTCTCCGGCGTGTATTTTCTTCAGCGCGAGTTCTGCATGTGTACATCTTTGCGCGTGTGGACAAGTTTGCAAGTTCTTAAAGAGACTATGTACTTTATTAAGAAAGAAGAACTGGATTCCTTTTAAGCCCCTCATAACCGGAACATTATACAGTTTTAAAGGCACGAGTCAAGGTTCTTAATGCTACATTACTCGAAAGGAGTTGCTGTCATTTTCAAGATTTTTCAAAGCGAAAGAAGGTAGAAAGATTTTACCAGCAATTACTCCTATCTTTTCTAAGATCCGTAAGGAGAAGAACCAGGTATGATTCTTTACATTTTAGTTAAGGATATAGAGTTTTCAAAATCAAAAGGTAGTTAAAGGCATGGTCTAGTAAAAATGTTTATTGTCCCTACGGGTTGGCCATGTTTTTTGAAGCCTAAGTGGCTCGATTTTAGAAAACTTTCCTATGGACCTTACCCGAGTTTTCGTCCATTAAACGCACACGAAAACAAGCACCAGGGAGCCGCCATTTTCTGATAATCCTATCTTTTCCCCCATCGCCCTGGCTGACCTGCTTTTGCGGCACTAAATCAATTCCTCCTCCCCTGAGCCTGACATTATCAAAACATTCATATTCCCCGCCTCTCTCCGTGACGTTACTGTGCTGCGTAGGCAAACGCGCCCATTCGTCTTCTGCGCGACTCCACACAGAACCCGGAAACCAACACAGATCAACTCAACGCGCCACAATTCGGAATATGAAACTGTACTTTAAAATGAAACAGCAACACAGTACATTTGGTAAAGTACATTTGACATTAAATGTCAAGAGAATATTCAGCAATTGCCATATGAACTCAAAGCCATTTATTTTCTTTTATCTGTATCCGCAATAACTGTTCCGTTTCATCTTGAGTCACGCGCTGTTCCTTTATGGTACACAGGGTGTTCATTTTCGTAAAAAGAATCACTTTGGAAGCACAGTGAACCACAAGGCTGTTCCATCAAGTAGGCACTAGGCCAGCGTAAAGGTTGATATGTTGCTTCTAGCCACTAGTACAGCGTAAGGGCATGTGGGCCCTTGGTGATCGTCCCATAATATGGTGATCGTGCTCCAGTTGTTGACACGAAGCTGCAGGTGTCTGCTGAAGAATCCATCCGCCGGTGTCTCAAACAGATGGCAGTGGCAGAATGGGATCAAATACCCGTTATGAAAACAAAAAAACTATAATTAGTACCGCTAGCCGAACTTCATTAATATTACTCATTTAATTTATTACAGCCGATCAGAAACTATTTGCTTGCAAGGATAGTTCAATGGAGTATGTTCGTCTCTAAAAATCAATGCGAAAAGTAACGAGATAAATCGAGGCCAACACACAATGATAAACGACAGTCTACATGCGTGAGGAATGATATGATATATGATATGGCATTTGTAACGCGCCTATACTCAAGTGTTTCTAGGCGTGACGAGGCAGGTGGGGAACAAGGGCAGACAGACAACAATCCTACTAGGCCAGGTGTCTTTCTGATCGCGCATGGGGAAGGGCTGTACATGGTTAGTGCAATACAAATTAAATAATAGGGCCAGCTGGTAGCAAGTGCAAGGTAAATGCCGGGAGAAGGGGCTGAAGGATACAGAGACAGTCCCGTAGTGCAGGTAGGCAGTGCAGGGAAAAGTGGCTGGGCCAAGGACCGAGATCGGTGAGACCAGTGGACCTGCATGCCCATGTGCCCACTACGAACACGTTTTACTTGCTTTTCCTAGCTCTTCATTCATGCATCCATTCATTAAATCTTCATCCCGGTATAAAAGCGTGTAAAGATTTACTTACATTATATTTGAAATTTCCATTGTGTCTCTTCGTAATGCAGTCTGTAAAACGGACCGTGCTCTTGACAACGATTTTTCGTATACTGAACTAAAATGAAACTCGGTCTAGTTTCTGAATTTTCTGCCTTATCGTCTCTTACGTTATTGCGCACTCCCTTCAAATGTAGTTCTTTCGGCATGGTCCCGGTCTCAAGGTCAAAAAACAATAGACCCTTATACTTCCAGTGCGACTTGTGGGCCTCATCTGGGCGCTGTCCTTCGCATTCTTTATTTGCAACATCACGTAGTATAGGCATCTGTGAGAACTTGAAGTTTAGAATCCGTCTATGTAGTGCGCCTCAATGTGCAAATGCGAACTGGCTTCTCTCCCAAATGCCACGGCCCGCTTGGCTGGCACGTTCTAAGTGCCCCAATTTTGTCCCCGTTGTCTGCGAGCTTTGCAGCCCAAATTGAGACATTTAATTTTTTGCAGAAGGTCAGGGAAAGTATAAAATATCACAGGAGTTGAGTTAAAAGTGAGAATTATTGTTTGTTTTATTATTTGCAATACGCAAGCCTCCCCTCCGTTAACAGTGCGCAGCATTTACATTTACATGAGATGAGAAAAATATATACATACACATATGTGAGGTGAATAGAGAGAATTCAAAGGTGACACTCAGCTTGTTCGCCACCCATGATGGTGAAGGTAGGGGTTAGGTTTACAGGTACACTGTACAATAACATTTACAAAAAGACAATCGTATTGCAATTATTTAAACCGGGATTTGTACTTCACAATCAGCTGTTCTTCGGGTGGGCATAGCACAGTCGCAATGTTCGGTGGCAATGGATCACTGCTCTGCACAGAAACGTCCAAAATTCCATACCTGTGCTTCTCTAACACAGCAACAATAAGGCCTTTCACAAAGTCGAACTAGATTTCATCATAGACTGGTTTGATCACCCATTGCTTACTTCGTTTTGAAAACACCTTAGTGTAACGAGGCATCCTTACTTTACCCCTAGTCCTAGATTGTTCACGTCCGACATTGCTGTTATGGGCCAAGACCGCTAGTAGAGTGCGAGGTTTCATGCCCCGAAAGCTAAAATGCAAGCGCTTTGGCCTGTACTTTAGGCACATATTGTGGAACACCTCCAAATCTCCTGTGTGACAGAATTCTGTCAGTCCTCTCAAATCTCTTGATAGAGTTTTGTTGAAAACAATCTTCTCAATGGCTTTGTGTCTGTGAAGATGGAATCAACCACTTCTTCCGTGCCTCCTCTGGGGACAAAGGGCCATGTTCACATTGGTGGAAATGTTCATTTGCTGTCCAGCGGTGAACGTTGGTACAGTGGTGCATCAGTGACCCCCATTTTTCAAGTAGTATTTCCACTGACCCCTCACAAGTTTTTGAGCTCCACCAAAGATGGTTGGTGATAGAATGTGACCACTGCAAAATACTTTCAAAACCTTTTTTTCTCCCTGCAGCCGAGATTTTCTTATTGATTTAGCAAGATGCCATACGTCAAATTGATGTTTAATATGTGGGAACTGCTCTCTCATTGTCTTGGCAATTGAAACGTGTCTATCCGTGGCTATGAGGTCGATGTGCATTCCCCTTGATTGTAGATATTCCACTGATTTTATAAATCCTAGTTTCTCCATGGCCACTGACGATGTACATTGTGTTACCTGCACGACCACCGAACTCACAATTTTCTTACTATCCATGTCCTGAAAGTGGTAGGTGCAGTACTTGGCAGAAAATCCAGGGCTGTCGCACTGTCCATCGCCGGCTAGCCTGAATCGTTTGCCTTCGAATGTACTTGCTAGAGGCAATTGTTCAATTTTCCAAGCATTCACTAATGGCCGGAAACAGATAATCACGTTGGTATATGTAGTACAGCGCTTTAGAAATGAAATGGAGTCCCACAAACTGAAAGAAAGCCTCTAACTTTCTAAAACTGGAGCCACTAAAAAGTGATGCAGCTGCACACAGTAGATTGCCTGCTGGCAGTTTCCCCAGCATCGTTGTGCAGACCATGAGAACCTATGATTTAATCTACAGGCGGCATTCATTTTGACGTTACTGCCTTTTATTTGACGAGTCACATTAATCAATGGCTTCCCACATACTTTCCCTCTAATGGAATGCACACATTTCAGCATACTTATAATTTCCATCAAACAACTGTCGAATACAATGTATTTGCTCTCTTTCATTAGACTGTCATCCTGCGTCAACGTTGTTTCGGCATGTGACGTTGTGGAGATTTCAACACATTGGAAAGTAATATCGCTGATATCAAGTTCTGATGCGTCTATGGATGCTGCGGCTGGTTCATTTTCTGTCATTTCGACATCTATTACTTCAACATTGATGGGAGAACACAACAATGTCGACAGGTTTTTTGGTGGCACATTTTTGGCAGGTGTAGATTGTGTAAATTGATCTGCAACTACTTCAGAGCTATCTTCAATACATTCAATAACATCTTGTGGTGGTGCAGTCGCACTGTAGCTATGGTCCAATGCAACTTTGCTGTAGTCTCCAAAAACAGTTAATTCATGTTCTGGCCATTGGACATGAGCATCTCGACACTGAACACGCCTCAATTAATAGTTCCTCCATAGTGTACACGGTCTGGCAAGCCACATCCCTCATTCGCTTCACTGTGTGTGTATAGTTCTGACACCCACGGGTAACTGGAGGAGAGATTGGAAAAGGGATGTTCAGCTTAAACACAAGATGGAGTGTAGTAGAATTGACTGGAAAAAAACAAAATAGTCCCCAGCACAAACATTTTTTTAAAGTTATGAACTGTTTGTAACTAACCTTTTTTTGTTTTTTTTTCTTTGCAACTTTTTTGACTCGACCTTCAACATCTGTACACTGTAGCTCCGATTCATTTCCGCATTTCCTCCCTTCCTCTTGCGCTGCAACGACTATTTTCTGTATCCGCATCGACAGCACAGAATGAGGCTCCATCGTCTCCCTGAAACATAGTACTTTCATTACTATGTATCAAAATATTGTTAGCATAAAACACACGCGAGGACGAACACACAGGTACATCTCAATAGCCAAACACAATTTAAACATTGTGTGCAACAATCAAACGACAAGTATTTGACCAGTGATGATCTATTTCGATGGAACTGTCAGTATCCATACCTCTGGCTCTGCATGGACTCACGGAGGCATATAAAGAGATAACCACAAATGATTGTTATTGTTATTTTGCACTTATATAGCGTCTTATATACCATTGGTATGGTCTGAAGGCGCTGGTAGGTTGAACGCCCTTGGGAACCGAAGTTCAGATCAGTAGAGAGAGTAGGGAGAGTCAAAAGGTGCGTGTGTGCACCGGATATGTGTGCAGCTCGTGCGGTACACATGTAATAGCTGATTCTTATTGATAGGTGTGGTGGTTGAGAGATCAGGAGAATGTGTTCGTTCTGGCAGGATTTATCCGGAACGGATGTGGCTGCGTTAGGCCTGAGGAAAACGCCTGGCTGGGGTGTGAGACCAGCAGTGTTTACATAGAATGATGTGGAGTAAGCGGTGGATGTTCGTATGGGAACAGTTATACCGAATGGTGTCATAGTATCTGTGTTCTAGTTGAGTGGTGATGTAAAGGAGAGAGTAAGCGTGGGGTGTGGTAAGAATGGTTATATGCTCTTTCAATGTGCAAACTTCTAAAATCATTTTTCCAGAGAGGCTACCGGGCGAACTTCTAAGTACAATTTTCCATACAGAGGCTATTGGGAACGTTTCTAAATTCAGTTTATCAGCGAGGCTACTAGGCACACTTCTAAGTTTAACACTCGCGGAGGCTATTGGGTACACTTCTAAATGCAAATTTTCACAGAGCATCTACTGGGCTACATTTCTAAGTTCAATTTTCCAGAGAGGCTATTGGGCAAACTTCTACTTGAGACTTTCCAGGGTGTCTATTGGATACACTTCTATAGTCAACTTTCACAGATGCTATTGGTAGCACTTCTAAATGCACCTTTCACAGCGTGGCTAATGGGCACACTTCTAGATGTAGCTTTCACAGAGGATATTGGGCCCATATCTAAATTCAATTTTCCACAGAGAGGCTACTGGGCGCACTATTAACTTCATTTTCCTGCGAGGCTATTGGGGATACTTCCAAATTCAGTTTTCCAGCGAGGCTATTGGGAACATTTCTAAATTCAATTTACCCGGGAGGCTATTGGGCACACCTCTAAATGTAACTCTCATTGCGGCTAATGGGTACACCTCTAAATTTCACAGAGGGGTTGTTGGGCACACTTCTGAAAGCAACTTTCACAGAGTGGTTATTGGGAACACTACTAAATTCACAGCGAGGTTATTGGGCACACTTCTAATGGAATTTTCCAGAGTGTCTATTGGGTACATTTCTAAATGCGGCTTTCCTGAGTGTCTATTGGGCACACTACTGAATGCAATTTTCACAGAGTGGCTATTGGGCTCACTTCTAAATGCATCTTTCACAGAGTATCTTGGGCACACATCTAAAATCAATTTACCAGAGAGGCTATTGGGCACATTTCTAAGCTTGACGGAGAGGCTGTAAGGCACACTTTCTAAATGCAACTTTTACATGCTAACTTTCACAATTCCATCTAAGAGTGGACATGCTAACTTTCGCAATTCCGTCTAGGAGTGGACATGCTAACTTTCACAGTTCTAGAGTGGACATGCTAACTTTCACAATTCCGTCTAGGAGTGGACATGCTAACTTTCACAATTCCGTCTAGGAGTGGACATGCTAACTTTCACAATTCCATCAAGGAGTGGACATGCCAACTTTCACAATTCAGTCTAGGAGTGGACATGCTAACTTTCACAGTTCTAGAGTGGACATGCTAACTTTCACAATTCCGTCTAGGAGTGGACATGCTAACTTTCACAATTCCGTCTAGGAGTGGACATGCTAACTTTCACAGTTCTAGAGTGGACATGCTAACTTTCACAGTTCTAGAGTGGACATGCTAACTTTCACAAATTCCGTCTAGGAGTGGACATGCTAACTTTCACAAATTCCGTCTAGGAGTGGACATGCTAACTTTCACAAATTCCGTCTAGGAGTGGACATGCTAACATTATGGCAATCTATGTTATTTGGTGGTAAGATAGAGTGGCATGGGCTTTCTGGAGTGGAGTGATTGCTCTACTCCCCTACCCATACCACACTCACGGTTTTGGTGGTGACTGTTGGTTGCTGGCTTCCTTGGCGTCCCCTGCGGACACCTGCTGACACTTCCTGGAGCCGCCTCTGTTGGAGCCGCCCTTGGCCATGGGTCCTTAGCCGATGGGGCTGACGGGCAGGGGCTGCCCTGGGGGGATTGGCTATGAATGGAAAGTCCTCTTGATGCGACCAATGGGAGGGTGTGGGCGGGAGCGGGAGGCGGGGAGGGCCGGGGAATGAGGAAATGGATGCGGGGAGGGAATGGGAGGCGGATGGGCTACGGGGGTGGGGGAACGGGGACTACGGATGCCACCAGAAGGGTGGGTTCGGACCTAAAACACGGGCGGCTGCACTGATGCATTGTCCAAAAGAATCAAGGAAAATCCAAATATGATCACATTTCATCGACTTGTTTCAACAATTCCTTTACATCTGCATCATCTAAATGAGATGTTGCGATTGTGGTGGAAGCTCCGTTGTCTCCCTGAAACACAGTACTTGGATTAGTATGGTTTTCAATATTGGAAACATAACACACACTTGGGGTCGAACGCACAGGTACATATAAAGAGATAACCGCAAATGATGCATTGTCCAAAAGAATCAAGGAAAATCGAAATATGATCACATTTCATCGACTTACTTCTCCGATTTATTTACATCTGCATCATCTAAATTGGATGTTGTGATTGTAGTGGAAGCTTCGTCGTCTCCCTGAAACACAGCACTTGCGTTAATAGCGAAGAAAGTATAGCAAATGGAATCACGTTATATGATCACGCATGATGGAGCTGTCATTATCCATACCTCGTGCTGCTGAAGAATATCTATGGATGTTGCAAATGTAGTGCGCACTTCCGAAAGCTGTTGCGCCGATTCGTATACGCATGGTCCCGCTTCCACTTCCCCTGGAATTACTTGAATGTCAGGCTCTGCATCAAGTGCAGGGGTTGACGCTCCATCAACTGCCTGAAACATAGTACTTGCATTAGTGAGGATTACAATAGTGAAAACATACACCTGGGGTCGACAGCACAGGTACATATCAACGGCTAACCACGAATGAAACATTGTGTAGAACAATCAAACGACAAGAATTCCAGCTCTGATGATGACGCTCGATGGAGCCGTCAGTATCCATACCTCCTGCTGTTGAAGAACATCTAGAAATGTTCTAGATGTGGCGGATGCTTCAGCATCTCCCTGAAAGACAGTACTTGCATTAGTATGGATAACACTAATTATAACTGAAAACAAACACCAGTGGACGATAACTAAGGTGTATATCAATTGGAAAGCACTAACCAAACATTCGGTAAAATGATTGCACGATAAAATAAAAATATTACTTGACATGCATAAAACAGGTCTGTAGCGGATTAGCCTAGTAAGATTACCTGATACGCGCTAGAAGTGGTTGATAACTGCGACCACGTAAGGATGTAGAATGTTCTTGCTTCAGATTCAAGGGATAGTCAAGAAGTTGTAAAGGTAAATTAATGATTGATAATGAAATGCCAATATTAAAAATAGCCATGTAAGGCGACAGAATACTTGTAAAATGCTCAATACAGCACAGTTCCCTGTTCCCATATATATACACATCGCCTTTGTGCGTTATGAAATCGAAAAAGAATATATTGGTAAATGTCATTATTCAAAAAACTATACTCATAACAATATCGAAATTATTACAAGGGATAGAACACCTACAATATTAATTAATCCGTTCGGATACCTACACACTACCGCAAGGCCTAAAGCTAAATCCGGACACTTGACTCACCGGTGGCAGAATGTGGACGAATAGAGTGGGAATAGCGTTTGAGCAATTTCCGTGTCGTTCGCCGTTTATTCTTCTTTGTTACCCAAGATGTTGTGTACATGTCCAAGGAAAAGTGCCGGCTGCAGATGCGGTATCTATCACCCCTCTTGTCCTGTAAAACTTGTTGGACTCTACTTTCCAGCTCATCCAGTGGATATCCGCAATGTCTGACCCCATTCTCTTATTCGATCAACAGTTTTCGGGAATACATGCATTGTAGTGCCTTCAGATTTAGCATGAGTCTTCAAAGGGCAACCGCTAATCGAACAGGCAGGCATTGTTGATAAATCTGAAAAGTAAATATCAACATTATTATACAATCTTCAAGAATAAAGATTTGATACAAAAGTAAATGAATCATACAATGATCAATGCAAGGTTTGTTTTGGTTGCAGGAACTATACCAGTTCATTATGTGCGGCTTAGTATTTGCATAAATTGCAGAAATGTATAAATGATGTGACTAAAAACTGAACATGTGACTCATCCCTTGGATGTTCTGTATTGCACGAGAAGGAAACATGCTTACATTATAGACTGGACCCCCGAAGAGTGCAATTCGATGACAATAGACAGATGAAAATAAATATATCTATTGATAGCATAGCAATGGAAACTCAAGTCAATAGCAATGAGACCAATGAACCTAGCACTATTGTGTACTCAACTCGCAAATAGATAGAAATTTAAAAATCTGCGAAATAGGACTAGGATACATGGCCTTACCTTGACCAACAAACAGTTGGATTCAGCAAGCAGAGCAGTATGTTGCAGGAGAATAGGTGGGTGGCCACAGGTAATACACTGATGGGTTTGCTCTAAGCGGTCACAGAAGTTCATGGATAGCACGACGACAAGCAGATTAGCGTAGATCTCAGTGGTTGCCAGGTAACACGTTCAGGAGTTGACTTGCAAAGCACAAAGATGTTCTCATGAGACATATCAAGTGGTTTATAAAGTATTAGAAACAGGGGTGTGTTTGTGAATGAATGACGTATGTATGTCGTGGTCTTAGGGGGGCGGCCTGCTTCAAGGGGAGGCCTGGCTGGAGACACGGGGTCTGAGGAGGCCATGTGACCGATGGCCCCTTGGCGTGGGACACCTTTTGAAGTGTACATGTAGTTTGGCACCTTGGCCTTTCGCGCCCCCGACAGCCCCCCATGCCAGCGCGCATCCACCGGCGCAAACCGCCTTTGATACAGGGGGGTGGGATGGATGGGCCTGGGGCGTGCAGATAAGGCACAGGAAGACTGCTGAATGGAGACACTTATGTGGATTGCAGGGGGGCGGCCTGCTTCAAGGGGAGGCCTGGCTGGAGACACGGGGTCTGAGGAGGCCATGTGACCGAAGGCCCCTTGGCGTGGGACACCTTTTGAAGTGCACATGTAGTTTGGCACCTTGGCCTTTCGCGCCCCTGACAGCCCCCCATGCCAGCGCGCATCCACCGGCGCCAACCGCCTTTATATCAATATATACTATATCGTCTTTAAATCAATGATAGCAAATCGTTGCTTATCAATAACATGCCACATACCGGAGATTCTTGTGAGCACAGACCCACACTTCAACCGGTGCATTATAGTGGTCAAGACCCAAGGCCTGTATAATCCAATGGTAATTGTTAGTATAGATATATGTGTGACTTTTATAGAGATATAACCTACTGAAAGACTTTGAACAAGTGTCATTTAGTGCATGCATTATCGAGAATGTGTTATGTTAGCTTAGATAGATAGTGACCACCCTGCTTCACAGCGACCAGACCTTCACCCATTCGGAGCACAGATGTCCGACGTCCATCCTTGAATGGAGACACACTTGATTAATTTAAAACATCGAAACAACCGTTGTTAAAATATATGTGGTGTTTTATTTTGATGACACAAAAATACAAGACTTTAAACATTGTACAGTTCAGGTTGCCGCACAGCGAGAGAAAAATCCCCTGTACTGACCGCTGTCACTCGGGAACGTTTCTCTAATGGCACGAACGGCACAGGCGGGTATCGCGCTTCGAACGCGGTGCCCAAGCCTCCCGTGGAGCCACCATGTAAAGGAACGATAGGCCACCAGCCTGTACCACCTGTGAAAAGGAATGAAACAAACTGTTTTTAAATGACCAAGATAAGTTTAATAAACGTTTGTTGTCAATGACAATTCTTGTAACTAATGGCATTCTGCACGGACAAATGCTATCTAGACAATGCACACTATTGAACGACTTACATGCGTTACAATGATATGTAGATGTAATTTTGGATATAGTAGAAGAACATGAAATAGGAGTGGCATGACAAGCAGAGTATACTTACTCGTTACTCGGATTACGAGGACCAACAGTTGCGATGTTCGTGCATAAGCACCATCATTATTCTCAACACGGCCCGTGTGAGGCAGGCTGCCCTGAAGTCTGGCAGCTCGGTGATGCATTGCGGTCGTGGCTCGCCTTCCGAAATGTAGGCCAGGCATCCGGAGTTTTCATGGCAGCAGCAGTTCTCCTCGGTCGGCATTAGCTCGCACCGATTGCATGTGCACCAGGTGGAGACGCCGTCCATTCGACTAGGCCCAGGCTCTTCATCTGTTGATTCGTCCTGCCAACTGCCGTCCGAATCCCCATCGTTTTCGCGTGCTTCCCTTTCCAGTAGTTCCTCCTCGGTATACCCAGGCTCGTACATGTAGGGCATTATTGTAGCCATTGTGTGTTAAAAAAACTAAAATAATTTATGGCGGTGGTACTGGTATCTGTTCACACAGGCTACAAGCGGCGAAGGTAGCTGACCAGAGCACTGAAACGAGTCACAGAATACTCAAAGTAACACAGAGAGAGGAATGGAATCGAAAATCTGCTGCTGTGTGTTGTGAAACGGTCTGTTTATACTTATTGAGGAAAGAGGCATCCTGCCATTTCCATGGCGACACGTCATTAGCTGAAGCGCAGCGAATGCTGACACAAGACGTGCTTTGGCGTTGGGAAATGGGCGGTACGATTCTGCTGATGACAGGCTCAGGGGCGGGGGAATTGATTTAGTGCCGCAAAAGCAGGTCAGCCAGGGCGATGGGGGAAAAGATAGGATTATCAGAAAATGGCGGCTCCCTGGTGCTTGTTTTTGCGTGCGTTTAATGGACGAAAACTCGGGTAAGGTCCATAGGAAAGTTTTCTAAAATCGAGCCACTTAGGCTTAAAGAAACATGGCCGACCCGTAGGGACAATAGAATGTTTTACTAAACCATGCCTTTAAGTAATTTTTTGGATTTTGTGTGTTCTTATGTATTCACTGCAGGTTCGGCATCAGCTAGTCTAGACATCGCCAGCCTGGTGTTTATGTTATCCACTTCCCCCTTTCCCTTTGGGGTGTAGTTAACAGAGCAGAGTATAAACTGGTTCTGAGGATTACATTTCAGGGGGATTGTCGGGGGTTCAGCAGCTTCCGCGGACACAGGATATCTCTGAGCCTGACAGAATGAAAGGCCATTAACCTTAGTCCGCCTGAGCTGACATGAACCCCGACGAAACCTCAATGGAGGCTCTAGGATCTTTGATACGGGAGTTACGGGAAGAGTTAAAAATATCTCGTAGTGAGAATGCTTCACTTAGTCAAAAGGTGGAGGATTTAAATGGAAAAGTGGTACAAATTCAGCAGATGGGAGCAAGGAGGGAGGATGAGATGGCTGGGGGGTCAGGTTCTCCACCTGTTAGTAAGGGAGGAAGGTGACCGGTTATCACATTTATTACTGCCATGCTAGTGAAGGAGTTAGAAGTTTAGTTATGCCGGTTCCCATGGCGCCTCCTGAACGTTATCAAGGAGACTAAGAGATTTAGGGTGTTTTTAACTCAATGTGAGTATTCCCCGTCGTCAGGCTGGGAATCCTCGGTAAGTTATATAGACATTTTCCATAGGAAAAATTGACACTCTTGTGTCCTATCTACGTCGTTTTGGGCCGCGCACACCGGTGCCACTAGGACGTAGGGGTATATATAGCTCTGCCCCCGCGGCTCCCTCAGATTTCAGCCCCCAAAGTAGTATAGGGGGGGGATCTCTGGTTTGCATGCTTAGGGGAGGCCGGCGGGCGCATGTGAATCCATGAAAGATACCAATGCTGGAGAAATGGAGTTACAGGTAAGAAACTATTCCCTTCTCCAGCATTGGATCTTTCAAGGATTCACATGCTTAGAATAGATTGTATAGCAGTATCCCCCAACCTTGGAGGCGTGTATGCAAACCAACATCACAAGCACAGTGCCCACTTACTATGGCAACACATTACATTATAGCATGTTCACTGTACAAGCACAGTGCCCACTTACTATGGCAACACATTATAGCATGTTCACTGTACATGCACAGTGCCCACTTACTATGGCAACACATTACATTATAGCATGTTCACTGTAAAAGACAACACTTTAAAGCATAGTTGCCGAAGGATGCAACCCCACTTGGGGCTTACCTTATTGGAACAGGTGACGTACTGCCCACCCCATCTGTGTATCTTCAGCATGTTGCTGTGCGAGACAGTAATGTCGGGTAAACGTATGTGGTACCGACCAGGAAGCCGCCTGGCAGATATCCCCCAGCGGAATTCCGGCCCACAAAGCCGTCGACGATGTAGATCTCGTTGAATGGTCCCTTGGACGCTTTTCTAGCGGCTTTCCGGCCTTGGAATGACAATAAGAAATGGCCGGAGACACCCATCTGGATGGTCCTTGTTTTGAAATTGCTTTACCCCTAGCCGCAGGACCATAAGCTACGAAGAGTTGAGCTCTTTTTATGTCCAAAGTATGGAGAGTCTTCTCTACCACTGAAGACTGTTGGAAAGAATGTAGGCAACACTATAGCAGCGTGTTTATGAAACATGGAAGGTACTTTAGGTATGAAATGCGGTTTAGTGGCCAGCACGACTTTATTACTGAAAAACCTCAAATACGGAGGGTCGATCACTAGAGCTTATATTTCCGACAGGCGACGAGCAGAAGTAACGGCCACCAGAAAAGCCAATTTCCAAGACAAAAATTTTAATGATGCCGATGACATTGGTTCAAAAGGGGGTTTCATCAGGGCTGCCAGGACCAGGTTCAGACTCCAGATCGGAGGAAACTTCTTCTTGTGAGGAAAGGTTCAAAACAACCCTTAAAGGAAGTGTTTAACTAGGCGGTCACTGAACAGTGGAGTGGAATGTCTCTTCCGAGTAAATCTCGAGATGGCGGCTAGATGCACCTTTATGGATGAAACAGATAACCCCGTTATTTTCCAGGAGCAACAAGTATGGTAGGAGTCATTCCGGTGTGATCGCCCGCGGGACCAGACCCGGTTGACCTGCGCACCATATGCAGAACCTTTTCCATTTGTATGTGTATGAAGTGTTCGTGGAAGGTGCCCTTGCGGCTTGCAAAATACGACGCCAATTCGCTGGAATCGCTAACGCGTCAAACTCGGCGAAATCAGGAGCCAGGCCGTCAGACTGAGGTTGTCCGGGTCGTGATGCCAAACGGTCCCTTTCTCCTGAGACAGAAGGTTGGGGATCTTCTGGAACCTCATTGGTTCTGCCGCTGAGAGGTGAAGTAGATCGGAGAACCACACTTGTCTGGCCCAATACGGCGCCACCAGGATCACCCGACAAGGATATCTGTGGATCCATTGCAGAGTCCGACGGAGAGGTAAGGGGGGGGGGAAGGCATACAGAAACTTGCCCGTCCACGGGAAGGAGAACGCATCCCCCAGCGAGTCTGGTTGTGGCCACCTGCTCGCGTATTGGGAGCATTTCTTGTTGTCTCTCGTCGCAAAGAGATCGAGGGCCGGATGACCCCATTCTGCGAAGACACGGTGCAGTTGCCGATCGTTCAGTTCCCATTCATGTAGACAATTCATCTCTCTGCTGAGATCGTCTGCTTGCACATTTTTCACTCCTGGTAAGTGGTACGCCAACAGATTTATGTCTTGTTGTAGGGCCCAATGCCAGATCTCCTGGGCTTCCGCCGACAGGCTCCTGGAGCGAGTTCCTCCCTGCTTCCGTAGATAAAACATGGTTGTCGTGTTGTCGGTCATGATTCTCACCACTGAGCCCTTTATCTGTGGCAGAAAGGATTTTAGGGCCCAACGCACCGCCCTCAACTCTAGCAGGTTGATGTGGAGGGAGGACTCTTCCGATGACCAACGACCCTGAACCTGTAAGGAGTCCAGATGCGCTCCCCACCCAGTTAGAGAAGCATCCGTGCCCACTGTCTTCTGGAACGCAGGCTCCAGTAAGGGCATTCCCTTAGTTAGGTGTATGGAGATTCTCCACCATTGAAGCGCCTGCACGAGCTGGCCGTTGGTCAACTTGTCCGACCAGCGTCCTCGACTCTGCGCCCATCGATCCGCCAAGAATTCCTGAAGAGGCCTAATGAAGAGGCGACAGTTGTCTATCAAGGGTATGCAGGACGACATGGTCCCCAGCAGGGACATGTATCTTCGTACTGACACTCTGGTGTCAACCTCCCATTCCGATGCCTTTTGTTGCAGTCTAAATCCTTTCGAGGGATGGCTTCACCAGTCCAGACTGTGTGTGGAACTCTGCCCCCAAAAAGATCAAGGTCCTTGAAGGCTTTAACGAGGACTTGTTGAAGTTCACTGCGAAGCCCAAACGTTGCAGGAGGGACAGGGTGGCATCTAGGCTTTCTTGTGCCCTTTCTGGAGACAGTCCCCTCACTAGCCAATCGTCCAAATAAGGGTACACATGGTGACCTTCCTTTCTTAACCAGGCTGCTATTGGAGCCAGTCATTTGGTGAACATCCTGGGGGACGATTTTAGGCCGAACGGGAGGACCTTGAACGGATAGTGGGTTCGTCAGACGAACCGCAGAAATCTTTTGTGCCTTCGACGCATCGGGATATGGAAGTATGCGTCCTGAAGGTCTAGCGACGACAAATAATCTCCGGGTTGTATCAATCGGATCACCTCCTGAAGCGTCAGCATTTCGAATTTTAAATTCTTCAGCAGTTTGTTGAGCGCTTGTAGATCCAGAATGGGACGCCATTTTCCATTTGGTTTCTTGACGACAAAGTACCGGGAGTACACTCCCTGTCCTTTTTCTGCCACCGGGACCAGTTCTATAGCCCCTTTCTGCAGCATAAGCCACCTCCTGTAGTATTTGAAGGTGGGGCTGGGCCGAGAAGACCGGTGAAATGTGTGGTGGCTTGCCCATTGAACTGTAGAGGGTGGCCCAGATGAATCGTGCCCAAAACTATCGGTCTGTTATGCGCTCCCACTCGTCGATGCGACGAGACACTCGACTCCCCAGGACGCCCTGAAGCATGTCATTGTTGGTACTTGGTTTATCTTTCGTCGACGAAGGGGAGGCACCCTGCCGTCTGGAGGTTTGGTAATCTCTGCCTCTACGAGAACACTGGGCCGCACGCCTGTAGCCTTGGGACGAGTAGGAGGGTCGGCTGAAACCTCGGTCTCTAGATGACCCAAACCGGGAGTTACCAGAGGCCCCTCTGAAAGGACGAACATTCCTACCACTCTGGAGGGCTCTGAGTGACAGTGCCGTGTCAGTATCCTCTTTCATGCCCTTCAAGGCCTCATCAACTTTTTCACCGAACAGTTGCTACCCTTCACACGGCATATCCAAGACTTTATATTGCACCTCTGGTCTGAACGTAGTACACTTGAGCCAGGCTTATCTACGTAGAACTACGCCATTATTGATTTGCTTAAAACCGGACTCTGCTAGGTCGACGGCAATGTTCATAGCATGGTTGGAGGCCTCCTCTCCTTCCCGCACTAGCAACACTGCAGACTTTCTATGTTCCTAGGGCAAATGCTCCAAGATAGGAGCCAGTCGGTGCCACATTTCCCCGTCATACCTAGACAATCGCCAAGGAGTTGGCTGCTTTAACTGTAGTCGCGCCGACGGACAGCACCTTCTTGCCGAAAGCATCCCGTCTCCTGGCCTCGTTGTCTGGAGGGGTAGTGCATTTATGTTGAGACCTGGCCTTTCTCGCCGCCGCCAATACAGACTCCGGCGAAGGTTGGGACGTCAGGCACTTGGGAGTCGATTCCGGAGCCTTGAACTTCTCCAAACGACCTTTCACTGCCGGTTCAGAGACTGGGTGCCGCATGGTCTTCAGGCCCTCTTGCCAGACATGATCCAAAATCGGGATGGCGAATATGGATTTCCTTCTCTTGCCCATATGATCAAAAAGAAAACAATCCTTTTTAGGCCAAACTCTGAACACGCCTTACTCATAATGGCATGGAATGCACCCACGTTGTCAGGTGGCGATGGCTGTGCCAGGCTTCTCGGAGTTTCCATCTCCGCTTCAGAGTCCCAAGTTGGGTCTCTTGAGGGGGGATAGTGAGATGTCAACCTGATCCCTCACGGTCAGTCCTGTAGTTCTCCTTCTTGCAGGGTAGGGCAATCTTCCGGCGCGTGGGAAGCGGCCGTAATCCTTGTCGCCGAGTGAGGAGCCGGGCCCGGCTCATCGACGAATGGCGTAGTAGACTGTATCCATGTCGGGGCCCCAGGCTGGGGTATGTGTGTCCAAACGCTGTAATAGTTTTTGTAGCGTATTTAGCACCTCCAAGGACAGAACCGCCTGGGGGTTCAGTAATGACGAGGTAGTAGGGATGGAACCCACACCCAAGAGCGACATCGCACTGGTCGGCTGCAGACCCAGATCGATTGGGTACGCGACCGTGTCGCGTTCCTCGTCAGCCGACGAGATGGAGAAAGTCGCCTCTGGTTGAAGCCGGCGGGACGGGATCGAAAACCTCCGGTTGCCATCCCATCGACAGGACCACCGTCGACGATATGTTTCCTACCGCCGCAGTCTGACATGTGGGAGGAGCTGCCGATGACAGGTGTTGACGAGCGGGTCGTCGGCGAAGCCAGTGACGCAGGGCCTTGGGGTGTTCCCGCTGCTTTTGGCGCAGACTTGCTGGCCGCGGCCTCTCGACTCAAGGTAGACTTATGACGGTCTGAGGATTTAGATGGTTCTTTTCTCTCATTTTTAGATGAGGAGGAAGAAGACGCCTTGTGTGAAGAGGAGGAGGCCTTCGAATGTTTCTCTGAATCTTTCTCCGAGGGTCATTTTTCGGCCGACTCCGAGGTTCGTTTTTCAACAGCACGTGCCTTCGTCGGGGGTTCCGACTTACTTTTTGAGGCTGTGGAGCCCACCTCCGATGCCGGGTATGCACCCGCTCCGTCATTGAGCTAATCAACCAGGCGTCTTTTTCGATCTTTGAGGGTTTTCTGGGAGAAACCCTGACAAATTTCACAAGTGTCCGCCGTGTGGTGAGGATGAAGGCACTAAATGCAGTCCATATGACCATCCCCTTCGTACACCTTAAGGCCGCACGTAACAACGCCTTTCCAGACATTCTCTGAAGAAGAACAAACAGTTGCAGAAGTAGAAAGAACAACCTAACAAAATAGCAGATACGCGAGGTAATCCCACCACTTTGGAAGACGGTTGAAATCTGAGGGAGCCGCTGGGGCGGAGCTATATATATATATATATATATATATATATATATATATATATATATACACCCCTACGTCCTAGTGGCGCCAGCGTGCGCGGCCCAAAACGACGTAGCTAGGACACAAAAGTGTCCGAATTTTTCCTATGGAAAATGTCTATATAAAACTTACCGAGGATTTCCAGCCTGACGACGGGGAATATTCTAAGCATGTGAATCCATTAAAGATCCAATGCTGGAGAAGGAGGTTGTTGAGCAAGTTAGAGCAGTTAATGGGACTTCTCTTTCTTCAGGTCCAATTACTCACAGAACTAGTTTTTTGATTCTGGAGTTAACCGGGGGTCACAGTGAGGATCTTTTGAGTTGATTGATGCCCCTTTGTTAAAGATAATTTTGGGAATGCCTTGGCTTACTCTGCATAATCCTTTGATTGATTGGAGTGCTAGGACAATTGATATGCAATCAGATTTCTGCCAAGAGAATTGTTTCTCGGGAAGGCCTTTTGAGGGAGAGGTTAAACAGAAATTCAGTGTCTAGTTTCTTGGCCGAGTTTGGGGTTGGAGGTCATGATGTTGGAGCAGTTGTTGGACAACTTCCACAATGTTATCAAGATTTTTGGGATGTTTTTGATGAGAAAATGGCAGGCGAATTACCACCTCATAGATCCTTCGATTGTAAAATTGAGTTAGAGCCAGGAGCAATTTTGCCTAGTAGCAGAGTATATGCCCTTACAGAGAAAGAAAATTACTATTTAAAAGAATATTTAACTGAGAATTTGGCAAAAGGTTTTATTCGTCATTCTCAGTCTCCTGCAGCCTCACCTTTATTTTTTGTACCTAAACCAGATGAACCCTCCGAACGTGCATAGATTATCGAGCAGTTAATAGGGTCACAGTTAAGAACCGGTATCCTCTTCCTCTCATCTCAGAAAAGCTTAATCAAATTCAGGGAGCCACCATTTTTTCTAAATTAGACTTGAGGGAAGCTTATCGTCTAGCGCGTGTGCAAGAAGGAGATGAATGGAAAATAGCGTTTAAGACCAGGTTTGGACTATATGAATATCAAGTGATGCCATTCGGACTATGCAACGCTCCAGCGGTTTTCCAGTATTTTATTGATGAAGTTTTTAGAGAATTCTTGGATATTTTTGTAGTTGTATATATAGATATTTTGATTTTTTTCTTCAGGATTTGGATCAACATCAGACATGTTCGTCTGGTTTTGCAAAAATACGTGAAAATCATTTGTTTGCCAAGTTGGAAAAAAGCCAATTTCAAGAATTAAAGAAAAGATTTACAACCAGATATTTCCAAACCTTTCTTTGTGGAAGCGGACGCTTCCAATCTAGCGATGGGGGAGGTACTTTCACAGAGACATGAAACAACTGGTCAGTTACATCCAGTAGCTTTTTTTTCTAGAAAGTTCTCTGCGGCAGAAGTTAATTATACGATTTCAGATTGTGAATTGCTAGCTATCAAGTCCGCTTTTGAAGAATGGAGACATTTTCTTAAAGGGGCTAGGTACACAGTAACTGTGCTCACGGATCATAGAAATTCATTGTTTTTGAAGTCTGCTAAAACTTTGTCTCAATGACAACTTCGTTGGTCCTTATTTTTTGCAGAATATTATTTTGTAGTGACCTTTAAACCCGGAAGTTTAAACAGAATAACAGACGCACTATCCTGCCAATTTCCTGGAAGTGAGGCGAAAGTGGTTCAAGAACCAGAACAGATTATTGCTCCTGAACGCTTTCTGTTAGCTGGAGTTTTCAAAGGTATGGATGCGTTGAATGAAGTTCGCCAATCTAAGTCCTTACAGAAGATGGAAGAGTGGGTGAAATTGGATCCAGCTAGGAGCTTAAAGGAGGGTCTTCCTTTTTTGATAACAAGCTTCATTTGCCCACAGTTGAGTTAAGAGAAAAGATCTTGAAGAATTGCCATGAATCGATCTCGTCTCGACATCCAGGTTTCAGGAAGACACTGGAATTAGTTCGTAGGAATTTTTGGTGGTAGAAGGTTCGTCAAGATACTTTGAACTTCGTTAAGACATGTGCAGTCTGTGCGCAGGCAAAAAGTCAAGTTGGGAAGCTGCATGGTTTATTGGAGCCGTTACCTGTTCCTCCTCGACCTTGGCACACGATTTCTATGGATTTCATCAGTGAGCTTCCCCTGGATAAAGGCTGTACAACTATTTTAGTTGTGGTGGATCTTCTTACTAAATAAGCGCATTTCTTGCCGATGGAGGGAGAGGTTACTGCGGAAAAACTGGCTCAATTTCTTGCAAGGAGTGGTTAGGTTGCATGGTCTTCCTTGTAAAGTTCTCAGACGGGGGATCTCAATGTTTTGGAGAGCCTTCTGTAAAAAACTGGGAGTGGAGGTTAGTTTAACTTCAGGGTATCATCCAGAGGCTAATGGACAAGTTGAGAGAGTCAACCAGGAGTTAGAGAAATTTCTAAGAGGTTATCTACAAGCTAGTTATGTTATTTTGCACTTATATAGCGCCTTATATACCACTGGTATGGTCTGATGGCGCTGGTAGGTTGAACGCCCTTGGGAACGGAAGTTCAGATCAGTAGAGAGTAGGGAGAGTCAAAAGGTGCGTGTGTGCACCGGATGTGTGCAGCTCGTGCGGTACACGTGTAATAGCTGCTTCTTATTGATCGGTGTGGTGGTTGAGAGATCAGGAGAATGTGTTCGTTCTGGCAGGATTTATCCGGAACGGATGTGGCTGCGTTAGGCCTGAGGAAAACGCCTGGCTGGGGTGTGAGACCAGCAGTGTTTACATAGAATGATGTGGAGTAAGCAGTGGATGTTCGTATGGGAACAGTTATACCGAATGGTGTCATAGTATCTCTGTTTTCTAGTTGAGTGGTGATGTAAAGGAGAGAGTAAGCGTGGGGTGTGGTATCATGGGTGATTTGCTCTTTCGATGTGCAAACTTCTAAATGCAACTTTCCCAGATAGGGTACTGGGCAAACTTCTAAATTCTATTTTCCACAGAGAGGCTACTGGGCGCACTATTAAAATCCATTTTCCAGTGAGGCTAGTGGGAATACTTCTAAATTAAATTTTCCAGCGAGGCTATTGGGCACACTTCTAAATTTCACAGAGGGTTATTGGGCACACTTCTAAATTCCATTTGCCAGAGAGGCTATTGGGCACATTTCTAAACTTGACGGAGAGGCTGTAGGGCACACTTTCTAAATGCAACTTTCACATGCTAACATTCACAGTTCCATCTAGAAGCGACGCAGGCCAATATTCACAATTCCATCTAAGCGTGGACTTGCTAACTTTCACAATTCCATCCAAGAGTGGACATGCTAACTTTCCCAGGTCTAAGTGTGGGCATGCTAACATTCATAATTCCATCTAAGAGTGGACATGCTAACTTTCACAGTTCTATCAAAGTGTGGGCATGCTAACATTCATAATTCCATCTAAGAGTGGACATGCTAACTTTCACAGTTCTATCAAAGTGTGGGCATGCTAACATTCATAATTCCATCTAAGAGTGGACATGCTAACTTTCACAGGTCTAAGTGTGGGCATGCTATCATTCATAATTCCATCTAAGAGTGGACATGTTAACTTTCACAATTCCATCCAAGAGTGGTCATGCTAACTTTCACAGGTCTAAGTGTGGGCATGCTAACATTCATAATTCCATCTAAGAGTGGACATGCTAACTTTCACAGTTCTATCAAAGTGTGGGCATGCTAACATTCATAATTCCATCTAAGAGTGGACATGCTAACTTTCACAATTCCATCTAAGAGTGGACATGTTAACTTTCACAATTCCATCCAAGAGTGGGCATGCTAACTTTCACAGGTCTAAGTGTGGGCATGCTATCATTCATAATTCCATCTAAGAGTGGACATGTTAACTTTCACAATTCCATCCAAGAGTGGTCATGCTAACTTTCACAGGTCTAAGTGTGGGCATGCTATCATTCATAATTCCATCTAAGAGTGGACATGCTAACTTTCACAGTTCTATCAAAGAGTGGGCATGCTAACATTATGGCAATCTGTTATTTGGGGGAAAGATAGAGTGGCATGGGATTTCTGGAGTGGAGTGATTGCTCTACTCCCCACCCATACCACACTCATGGTTTTGGTGGTGTGTTAGTTGCTGGCTTCATTGGCTTCCCCTGCGGACACCTGCAGACACATCTTGGAGTCGGCTCTGTTGGAGCCGCCCTTGGCCTTGGGGCCCTTAGCCGCTGGGGGCTGCCGGGCAGAGGGCTGCCCTGGGAGGACCAGTGATAAATGTCGAGGGGCCTATCAGAGGGGGGGGTGGGCGGGAGGGATGGGATCAGGAAGAGATTTTAGAGGCGGGGAAGTGGGGGACTGACTCACCTGCTCCTAGGATGGGAAATAGGAGCAGGTGCAGGAAGCGGTTCGGTACACCGGCGCTGCCTCGGCCGCAATAACCAATCAGGGGCGGGAGAGGGGGAAGAACCAGGAAACGGGGGCCTGGGGCACTTTTTGGGCTTAAAAAAACGCATGGAAAGGGTCGCGCAAGGGGGACTGACTCACCTGCTCCTAGGATGGAAATAGGAGCAGGTGCAGGAAGCGGGTCGGTACACCGCCGCTGCCTCGGCCGCAACAACCAATCAGGGGCAGGGGCCGGGATGGGAGGCGGGGAGAGGGGAAGAACCAGGAAGGGGGGCTCGGGAGCTCGGGGCACACAGGGGCCTGGGGCACTTTTTGGGCTTAAAAACACATGGAAAGGGTCACGCAAGGGGGACCGACTCACCTGCTCCTAGGATGGGAAATGGGTTGATCTGGTGTGGTTGGCTGAGTTTCCTACAACAATTGTGATAAGGATGCTACTTCAGACGCCTTTCTATTTGGGACGTGGTTTTCATCCTTGTTTTTCGAGTTTTGAGGTTTTGGAAGATTCAGGGAATCCTGGTGTTGCTGATGAAGAATAATCTGGATAAAGCAAAAAAGGTACTGGAAAAGGCAAATTGAGATATAAAGGGTGCGGATGCGAGAATGAAAGCTGGTCCCAAGTATGAGGTAGGGAACTTAGTGTGGCTTTCTACCCGACATTTAAGAATTAAGGGGAAGAATAAATTTAGTCCTCGATTTGTAGGTCCATTTGAGGTTGAAAAAAATCAAATCCAGTGGCAGTACGACTGAAGTTACCCAAACAATTTGAAAGTACACCCCACTTTCCATGTTAGTCTTTTGAAACCAGTTAGTCCAGGCACCAGGTATAGAACTCATCCCCCTCCTGTGATTATGGAGGATTCATTGGAGGAGTTTGTAGTTAATCAAATTTTGGGTTCCAGGAAAGTGAGGGGACGGTTGCAATATTTGATTGACTGGGAGGGATATGGACCAGACGAATGTACCTGGGAGGATTCCTCTGATGTACATGCTCCTAGGTTAGTTGCTAAGTTTCATGCTAAAAATCCACATAGGATTGGCCCAGGGACAGGGCATTAGAAGGGGGGGATACTGTCAGGTTTCCTTTAATTATTCTATTCCCCTTTATTTCTGTGTGGGTTAGAAGTTTTCTACTGCAGTTGGTTTGGCCTTGACTTTTCTATACAGATTCCTGGCTCTGGCACAAGGCAAGATGGAGTTTTACAATAGAAGGTTTGATTGGCTAGAGAGAACTGCAGGACAACAATGAACGTTCTAAACCGTCACTCTCTGCCTTTCATCGTCGTAACCCCAGCTGAGAGGACGTGTTTGTAGCTGCTCCTGCTGAAGTTTTGGGCCTACGGGATTTGAACTTTCAAATCTTGGCAGTCGAGCGGCTACTTATTCGGGGTTGTTCAGGAGAAGTATTCAGGTTCACAGGAGTTTTCGGAATTTCTTTTGGAAAAGAAACATTCTTAAGCTAAGTGACTTTATTTGGATATGTAAATCTGTTGCTCAGATTCGTGACTTTTAGAGAAAGTGAATGTAAATTCAATAGTAGAACTGTGATGTTACACTGTTAATGGTTCCACGTTTAATTCGTAAAAGCGCGTGTTCAGTGTGTGTATTCATAGCGTGTACGCGAGCACGTGAAGATTTCTGCAGCGCGTGAGTTCATAGCGCGTGTACGCAAGCGTGAGAAAAGACTTCTACGTGTTTTCATAGCGCGTGTGTTCCTCAGCGCGTGTTTCACTCCGGCGCGTTATTTTCTTCAGCGTGAGTTCTGCGCGTGTACATCTTTGCGCGTATGGACAAGTTTGCAAGTTCTTAAAGAGACTATGTACTTTATTAAGAAAGAAGAACTGGATTCCTTTTAAGCCCATCATAACTGGAACATTATACAGTTTTAAAGGCACGAGTCAAGGTTCTTAAATGCTACATTACTCGAAAGGAGTTGATGTTATTTTCAAGATTTTGCAAAGCGAAAGAAGGTAGAAAGATTTTACCAGCAATTACTCTCATCTTCTCTAAGATCCGTAAAAAGAACCAGGTATGATTCTTTAACACATTCCTGGAATTCCCATCACAAACTAAAAAATATTCCTGCTCTGGTCAGAAAAGTTACACCTACACTCCATGAACTATCTTTTCCCAGAAGGCACTTTGACCCTGCAACAAGCCCAAGAAAGAGGAAGTAATGCCCTTGATGTTTTCATTTATTTTAGGCTTGGCCACTCGCTACAGTCGGTAATGCCGACCTTCCCGCAACAACCACCTGTCTGGCCGCTTCTCCATACTACAATTCAAGCTCAAGGAGACGGGCACCTAGTTACAAGCATCTACAAAGCCCTCCTCAGCGAACGGAACCCACCCTGCCCAAACACAAAGATGGGAAAACACATTGGGTGGCGCAATTCCAGACGAAGAATGGTCCTACACGCTGGGGCTCACTCAAAAAGTAGCGATCAACTCGAGATTCAAGCTGATCCACTTCAACTTCCTCCATCAAACATAACACCTGCGAAACTACACGCCCAGAGGGTCTCCATATCAGCAGAGTGCGCCAGATGCGGAGCGCCTGCAGCGGACTTTCTTCATCTAGCGTGGTCCTGCCCTCCGGTAGCCTCCTTTTGGGGAGCAGTATTTGAAAAAAACTTCTGCAATAGGAACGGATCTCGTTCTCGAACCGAAAATGGCGATATTAAGCCCGACTCAAACGCTACCAAAGGCAGTAAGAAAACTGGCGGGCCTGCTGTTAGTCCTTGCACGAAGAAGAATCGCATACAACTGGGGCAGGGGACCATCACCAAGTCTGGCGCTCTGGTTGAAAGACCTAACATGCTGCAAAGATGTAGAAACCAACTGTATCAAGACTTTAGCACTGTACGCACGCCGGACATATGGAGTCCATTCATCTCGTACCTGCTTTCAACAAATGATGCTTTGGACTCAACATTCTTCCCCATCAAGGGACTCAAATGCTAGCTCATTTCACAACGTAGAATCCTCGAAGGCAGCACCATGGTGATATTGACTTTGGCATGGTGACACTATTTTGAGGGGAGTGGGGTGGCGGGGGCACTTTTCCTTTTTCTCTATGATCTGCGCATGACCTTACTGTTTGCTTTTGTTTGAAGTCAAAATGCCAATAAAGAAAGTTTTCAAATAAAATATATTGATTTAGGAAGTTTAGAAATGCATTGAATGTTGTATTAATTCTCATTTATGCAGAGATCGGATGAAGATGGAGGATCCAGTGTCTGAGTGTTATTTTATCCACTTTCCCCTTTACCCCCAGGCTGTCTCAAACTTAACTGTTCAGCTGAGAGCGCAACATCTTAGTGGGAATGTGGGGCACAGCAGCTCCTGCGTTGGATTGAAGTCTGAACAAGACAGTAGGGAATTCAAAACATAATTCAAATAATCTTCGTTCTTATTTTAAGGTATTTAACATGTCTATAAAAAAGGCAAGAGGTAAATTTGGAAAACCAATAGGGTGAACACAGTAAGAGGCTAGAGTAGTCTAGAAATCTTACCAGCTCCACCACTACCTGGACATCTCTACTAGCAGGAGTAATATATATGTCTGCGAGAAGTGGGTTTGGAAGAACAGACAGGAATCCTTGAGGTTCATTTCTTACAGGTATCAATTGCAAATTGAAGAAAAGCCTGTTTTTTTTATTTTAGCCACTCCCCTTTACCTTAAAAGGTGATCTGAACCCAGTGGTTTATAGATCTTTCAGGGAGCAGTACACCATGAGGGGAACAGTGGGGTTCAGCAGCATCCACTGAGGATATGGTACGGATGGTTACCAAATAGTGGGCCATAGACAAGATGTGCAAGCCCCCCCTCCCATATGTGCACCTTCTACAGACCAAGAACGAACACCAACCAAGCCCAACATCTGCAAACTGACCACACCTTGTCCATTATTCACAGCGATGCCAAGTGTTCAATGGCAACATGTTCACAATACAAAATATATTCAATTGATAATCAGACCAATCCATGTAAAACCATTTATTACAAAAAGCTTACCATTTGAAAAGGTTGTAGAAATATTACAAAAGTAGGAAGTACAGAAAATATTTACAGTCAGACAAACATTGAAAATGAGTAAGCAAAAGCGTATCTACACAGCAGACGCGCAAATGGTACAGGATCCAAGCGATGTTTCCAAAGTATGTATTGCTGCTCAAGGGACATTTCAGCTGTGGATATACAGGATTTGTAACTCAAGAAATAAGTTTGCAGGACCCTACCATGGTGCAGTTTCCAAACTTGATAACCCGATAATTTACAAGAATTTGTCCTACTAGAGCCAAATAGTCTGAATGACTGGCTTAGACGAGGTCAGGATTTTCAGACAACAGGTGGATTTATGGTGAGAAGTTTGTTTTTGATAAAGCATGCCCTCTTGACCGCACACAGATGAGCGTGGATTCCGGCTAATGTACATCATCATTAGTCCAGCTAATGGTCATGCATTGAGAAAACAGTTTGGATAAGATGTGCAACCTAACACGGACGAAAACCGGTACCATCTTAAAAGAGCTGCTTCAGCCAAGGGATGTTCTAAGCAAACACTTAAGGGAAGGCAGAGTAATAAATAGTAATGTGGTTTTCTTGCTGGGAAATTACACGTTTAAGTGATGCTACATGCTTCCTTGCAAGGCATATTACAAGTGGATTTGTTTTATTTTGAAATAACTGCTTCTGTGAGTGTTCATGCAGTCTGGCTAGATAATGGTGTATCTGGAACAAGGGGGTTTAGGTAAGAATTTAGACAACAAATAAGGGTTTGGACAAATCATGTGGATTGCCGATTCTGGTGACCAAGAGGCAAACGAAAACACAGGAGTCTGAACTTTCTGGTGCTTTTACACTGGAAAAAAAATATTTTTAAAAAATTGGTACTACTAAAAAGAAGCAGCGCCAATTGTTGCAAGTTAATAATTGCCACAAGGAATCAAACTTGCAGGATCAAAGGCAGCTGCTTGGAATGTTGCAAGGCATTCTTCATTGGTGGACAAAGATTCACTGCAGAGCCTCGACATGCTGAGATTGAGAACTGGCATGGTACTGCCATTACTGGACAAAGAATGAACGTTCAGCATTTCTAGCTTCAGCAAGGCTTCCACTTCAGATTGCTTATAAATTGTCATTAAACGGAATGTCGCTTCACTAAAGCGCCCATCGACTAAAAACTAGCTTTGAAGATCAGTGCATACTGTTCAGTTTTAAAAGTGTCACGTCGCCAACCCCCCCTCCCCAGCCCAATTCAATACCATGGCATGAACCCCCCACCTTTTACAAGCATACAGGAGACTCCTTTTGTTATTGCTGGCCCCAAAAAGTTGCCATCATTTGGTGACCAATTCCTTCCTGCAAGCCATGCCGCCAGAGATTTTTTTTTAAAAATGCTAGTCAAATACAAATATAATTTAGGAATAAACTAGTCCATTTTTTGGAGTACCCCCAACATCTCAAAGGATTGTGGTGGTGCAACCAGCACCCGAGAAATGCCAGCCAGCGTCATGTAGAAGTCATAATATTTATAATCTGGGCATATGATTTAACAGAACATATCCTCATTATCCGTTTCTTCATCATCAGAATCAAAAGCATATTTAATAGGCTTCTTGGCACGGCCAGGCATTGCGCGAACAGCTGGAGCAGGCGTGTGTGCACACGAGTCAGTGTCTGAATTGAGGACCACGTGGAAACTGTCATCGTCATTCTTTTTGGTTTTCTAGGAGAAAAAACAAAGTGTGGGTACATGGTTTAGCACATGAATCTAGCTACCTATTAGTATACATTAGCTAGAAGCAAGACAGGCCTAACGTTCGGCAATTACTCCGAGATATGCAATTATGTTTACAGCTCACATTTAGTAGAAGTACAAAGCATGGGCCTCATCACTAGTCTGGTGATAACCCAGTGGTAATACCGCCAGCACAAATAGTGTTACCGCTACTCAGTCCGGCACCATTAGCACCGGATTAGGAGTAGCGGTTGAACGGTTACTGCCCATTCCCCCTCCGCCCCCCAATCGGGTCCATAGGAGGTGACATTACCGTCGGCAGTAATAGCGCCGAAAAAACAACCAAAGGTGACATTTTTACCTCCAGCTGCGTGCTGGAAGTAAAACTCCACTTACCCTCAACCCATAAATGTGACGATAATAGCTTTACTGCCGCATTCAAGGGCTACCGCCCAATAAGACTTGTCAGTCTTATTGGTACAGATCTAATAACTTCTAAAACTAACCCTAGAGAGCTGAACTGCTTTTTTTTTACCCGCTGTCCCAGGAACAGACACCCTATACCCTCCATCACTGGTCGCTACCAGTGTTCCCATTTTTAGAAACTCTGCCTTTTTATTGCATGTATTACTTCTATTCTTTGCATGTGTTCCTCCCCCATACCCACCCATGTACTTTTCAAGGTGGCCCTTATAAAAACAATTAAAATAATCAAATCGATCGCCTTCCATCTGAGGGGAAGTATGGTACTGCAAGTGCAGGCGTTTGTCAAAACTGCATTGTGCATGCGTTTAGCAGAAGCTTGATTCTGCACCATTGGTGCAATTCATCAAAGTTAACCCAAATTCTTTAGTAAATGTGACCCAACAGTAATCGGCGAACAAGTAACAATTCAAATAAACCTAGCGAGTAGCCTTGACTTGCCAGTAGATCATGCACCCTGAAGAGCATGAGTGAAGTAGGTCAAGGTGCCTGAACAAAACCTGCTGCATGTGCCACAACGGGCAGCACCTTTGCTTCAAGGTGGTAATCATTGCACACTTTCTGTAGTTTTAAACACCACGGGTCAAACATTACTAACCAACAAAAGTATTTGCAAGCGTCATCCTGACCTTAAGAGCAGTAGTCTTTTTTGTGCCAAAGTCCAATTCAGAATCTGAGTCGTCGTAGGTCTTTCGCTTCCGGGGCTGCTCTGTTTTTTTCTTGGGGACTGGTTTTTGCATGCCCGCATCCAGTGACATGGCCTTGGAAGGTTTCGCTTTGCTGGGCTTCGGATTGCACAGAGCATCAAGGATGGATGGTTGCGTCTTATCTGTAGTGGAAACACAGCAGCAGTAAGTCACCTTTGAAATCTACCCAGATGTGCTTGCATCCACTGCTAGTGGGGAAAAGACTTACCATCTGTGCTAGCAGCTTTTTTGGGCGGCGCTCGCTTTTTAGGTGGGGGTTTCTCCGCTGCTGGCTTGATGGCGATGGATGCGGAGTTGGACGGTCCACTTGCTTTGTCATCACTGTCCACAAGGTCAACTGTGTAATATATTAAATAGCACCAGTAAATCAACTCTGAAATCTACCCAGATGTGCTTGCATCCACTGCTAGAGGGGAAAAGACTTACCATCTGTGCTAGCAGCTTTTTTGGGCGGCGCTCGCTTTTTAGGTGGGGGTTTCTCCGCTGCTGGCTTGGTGGCGATGGTTGCAGAGTTGGGCGGTCCACTTGCTTTGTCATCACTGTCTACAATGTCAACTGAGTAAAATATTAACCATCAGCTTAAAGTTGCCAAGGCACAGAACCAATAGGTTACTTCTATAGACAGCATGCCAAATTTCAGAACTAAAAAGAGCATACAAATCCTGCCAATCTAGGCTAGGGACTACAGGGGAATAATAAAGGCTTTAAACCAGTGCGATGACTTCGTTGCAATGTTAAAAATGGACTTGGCCTGGCCTGCTCGAAAGAAGTTGCCAAATAAAGGCTGCTTCAGAAACTAACCGCACAATAAATCCTCCACCAATCAACACTGTTACATACCGGATGAAGCTACTGAAGCCTTCAAACTGGAAGTCGTTTTTGCTGTGGTTTTCCTACAGGGGAAAACAAATGATAGTTCACACAATCATAACTTTCTTCCAGACATGATGCTTCAATACAATAAGATTTTCAATGTACATCTGTGCAGTGAAGTAAGGCACCTGTATTGACAGTTGCACCAAAATTGAGATCTTTTGATCCCAGGATGACCTTCCAAAAGCCACGCAACTTTAAAATTAACTTTGCTAGTCAGTACCACTCATGTTTGTCTGATATCGTGGGGTGACCAAGCCTAACAGAAACATTAAACCAGGAGGCACCAAGCATGTAACTTGCTCCTAGTCTAACCGTAGAGACCAGGACCAGAAAAGCAGTTTTTCCTAGTGCAGTTATGGCATTGTCATTAGTTCAACCTGTTGGTGAGCTAGAACAGCTTAAAATTGTGGGCTGCTGAGCAGAATTGTGTGGGGAGGGGCAGAAGATTAAGTTTATTAAAAAAATACTTTTTCTGCACCCTGTAGCTCTCTGCAGGTTTTGGATTGCAAAGTCCATGATCATTCAATATACCATTGTTGTAGTCAACCCATCTGGAGCAACACATTTTGCAGGGCCCTGCTCGGCTCTAAACATGAGGTTGCAGCCAAGAGGGCTGCTGGTATAGGATTTCGCTAGGTTAGTTAGGGCAATAACATGCAAGCATGCATTGGTGTTTTGAAAAGCCTAGGACGACATGCATCAGAAGGCAGCGCTCTAGGTCACATTCAACACGTGACTATTTGGAAAGGCCCAGAGGTGGCACGCAAGAATAAAAGTGTTCAAGCAAGAGTTTGTTCCCTCAAGTGAGAATACATCTTCAAAAGCAAATTCTTGCATCAAAAGCAAATGGTTTGACAAATAAAAAGTGGATATATATTGTATTGCAATGTAAAAATCATGCTACTCAATTTATTTGAAACTTTTAACGCCCAGACCCAGGGGGTATCAGTGCTGATGCAGTAAAAGGCAACAAACGGTACATTTAAGCAGTCATTGGTCACATAGCAAATGTTACTCACATTTAACAACCAAGTTTTAAAAAAAAAAAAAATGTATGAGATTTAGTTTATGTGGGCAGGCAAAGAGCCACCGAGAGCGGGAGCTGTAATGCAGAAACACTGCCAGCTCTTTTGTTCTTGAAGCTGGGAGACCAGCAAGATGCAGGAGTTTTGAGTAATACTGATCTTAAGGTAGAGGGGAGCTTCATTGTAGATGCATCTGTGCGCTACAGCCAAAGTTTTGAAGTACACCCAAGCTTTTATAGGCAGCCAGTATCTGATTTAAGAGGTTGAAAGGGTCCACGGACTTCCGAGAAGACACCCTAGGAGGATTCCAGCAGTGGGCCTGGGTGAACTGGATGAGAGCCGCCCAATCACAAGAAACACCCTAAAGCTATACAGAAGTAACAGACTTATGGCAAGTAAATACCCCAGCCAACAGTACCTTAGCACGGAAGAGTCTGCAGCAATAAGACTTCAGGCAGGATGTGTCGCCAAAAACCTAGTCGCTGAATTCCTTGTTGTGAAGACAGGACTCTGTAAGGGCTTTTGCAGAAGGGGATCAACAGGGAAGGCACCCATCACGGCTGGATAGGGCTCTGTTTTTGGTACCCTTTTTCTGGAGCCAGAAGACGGAATATCGCAGATTGGATTTGCGTCCCTAATCAGGTCCAGCACTCTGGTGAAGGGACCAAGGACTGGAATCACATCTCTGTAGACCAAGGAGCAGGCCACCAAAGTTGCTAGATTCAGATTTGGGCAGACCATGCACCACACGATGGCTCAAGGTCCAAGGGTATTGCAGCCCTGCAAGGTCGCAGCATGAAGTGGTATGGCTCAAAATGCAGGTCTTATTGAGTCTAGTAGATCTCACCAGGCTTGGGGTCGTCCTTTTCGGGGCACCCAGGTCATTCAGAAGGAGGGGTAATACCCGGCTCTGGTTACACAGCAGAGGTAACTTAAAATTGCTACAGCTGTAATTTTCTTAATCTTCCTCTTCGATTTCAAGTCCAGTGGTCGACTACCTCTTTTGCTTCCAGGATCAGACTTCCAATCAAACAGACCTGCAACATTCAAACATGGGGTCTGGCACTTTCAGGACCAGCCAGCCTCCCAGTTTTAACTGGATTCTCGCAGGCAGGCCAGAAGACAAAGGGCTGCAGGGTTTGGACTCCTCCCTAGCTTCCCATCTTCACAGACACGGGCGGGATTCACTGAGGTATCAATTCAAATATAAAAATCACACAGACTTTCCTGCCCTGGAGGGAGGGGAAGACCACAAGAAGGGACAAGAAAAAAAAAAAAAATACATGGGTCATTTTGGTAAAATGGGCACCTTTACCACAGCTGTGAAAACCGCCCACAGTAAAGCTGCACCCAATTAGGAAAAAGGTTCACTGCCACCAGCATTGAAGGTATGCTTGTCCCTGTAACAGAATTGTTACAGTGTTAGTGATAAAGTCTCAGTAAGGATAGCTCAAGGGCAATGTGCTAGCCTTGGAAGCAAGACTATGCGGAGCAACAGGCTCGAACCCAGGTCAGCGCCGTAGGGACTAACGTATTCCTAGTCCTCTTTCCTCCATACTGTATGGGCTTCCCTTCCAAGGGACGGGAGACAACCTTTTTCACCAGAAAAACCTTCCCCTTTAAATTTAGAGGTGCGCGGCACAGGGAGCATGCGCTGCCCTGACTCCGCTTCCACACCTCAGTCCCCATTGACGCCTCGACAATAGATTTAACGTATTATGAAGGGGAGGTTGGTGGGACGTATGGAGGAAAGGACTATGGACTAAGAGCATGTTAGTCACTACGGTGAGTAACTTATCTCTTACGTCCCGTCCCCTTTCCTCCATACTGTATGGGCGATTACAACTAAATGTAGCCCTAGGGTGGAGAGGAGACCCTCCCTTAAGCAAATAGTTTCACGAGAACCGCTTGTCCGAAGGACGCATCGGCTCTAGAGCCAGCATCCAAATAGTAATGCTTACAGAAAGCAGAGGGAGAGGCCCAAGTGGCCGCCCTGCTTACGACTTGCCAAGGGACATGGCGCTGGGATGCGATGGCCGTTGCCTTAGCCCTTACTGCGTGGGCATGCATGGTGGCCGGAAGCGGCTTGTGCTGGCTGGCCCTTGTACGCTTCTTTGATGCAGAGACCATCCAGTGGTATATGGAAGCCTTAAGAGGCCTGATAGCGTGGTCTTCAGCATCCGAAAGTGACAAACAGGGCCGATTTGTGGAAGCCCCATGGCCTGCCCAAGTAGAATTTCAGGGCACGCCCGACATCCAGGCAGTGCAGCATTCTGTGCTTTATCCTTGGGATCGGGGAAACACGTAGGGAGGACCATTTCCTCGTTCAAGTGGAAAGCAGACAGAGCCTTAGGCAGAAATGCCGGATGCGTCCGCATGACTACCTTGCCCTTGTGAAAGGTGGTATGTTTCAGAGGCGAACAGCGCCTGATCTCGCTGACTCTACGAGCTGAGGTAAAGCTGTGTTGATGGTGACCAGCCCGAGATCCACGGATGCCATTGGCTCGAATGGTTTGTGCGCGAGGGCGCCGAAGACTGTTAAAGGTCCCACACAGGGTGCCGTCTCGGGTAGAGCCTAGCCAGACCAGTCAGATGGATGACAATAGGGTTGGAGAAAAAGAAAAAAATGCCTATCTCAGAGTTCCTGTAAGTCCCAATGGCTGCAAGGTAAGTGCGGCAGGTGTCCAACTGCACGCCTGAATGAGCAAGGTGCCCCGATAAAGGAGAGCATGTTCAAAGTGCACGCCAAGGGGTCGATACCCTTGGAGTCTGCCCAGTGGCAGAATCTGGTACATTTGCTTTTGTACTGGGTCCTGCCGGCTTTGCTCCTGGCGCCTTTGTATGATCTCCAGATTGGCCTGTGAGAGACTAAGGTGGCGAAGCTTTACCAGTTCAGGTACCACAAGGGCTAGTTTCCCTGGAGCAGGGTGGATGACTCTGCCCTTCTGCTGCACCAGAAGATGTGCTGGGCCTGTCGGAAGGTGTATCAGGGGCACCTCCGAGAGGCTGAGTAGCCCTGAAAACCACAACCTGGCCATCAGAATAATGAGTCGACAAGACTCTTTGATTTCGAAAATTTTCTGGATCAAGGAGTGGGCGGAAAGGTGTAGGTTTTCATGCTGGTCCACTGGAGGTGAAATACGTCACCCAGAGAGCTGGGCCCCTGACTCTGCCAGGATGCAAACTGAGGACACTTCCTGTGCCAGGTGGCAAAGAGTTCCATTTGGGGGTGACCCCACCTGTTGAAGATCTCCTGAATAGCGAGGTTGTTTAGCTGTCACTCATAATTGTCTGCTCCCAGCCTGCTGAGCCTGTCCGCCTCCAGGATGGCTTCCCCCCGGAGGTGGACTGCCATTTTCCAGGGCCCACTCCCACATGCCGATTGCCAGTCTGCACAGAGGAGGGGGATCTGGTGCCTCCCCCTTCTTGTTGACTTAGTACATGCTGGTTGAGTTGCCTGTCTGGCTGAGGACAACCTTGCCCTGAGAAGTGGTAGGAATGCTCCGAGCGCTAGCCAGATTCACCTTTAACCAATTGATGTGGTATTCCTGCTACTGTCGGGTCCGGGTGCTTTGGACCGAGAGATCGTCCAGGGTGGCACCCCTGCCCTCGAACAAGGAGTCTGTTGATGGTGGCCTGCGCGGAGTGCGGCCGAAAGGCCTTCCCCCTCTGTAGGTTGCAGTCCCTGGACCACCATGTTCGGGCCAGGTGGAGAGCTGAAGGAATGTTGATCATCTCGGATTGGGAGCCCTGCTCCTGGTTCCACGAGGCCGGAAAGTGCAGCTGAATCCTCATGTGTGGGACGGCCAAAAGGACTGCCGCCAAGAGACCCAGGAGAAGCTGGTACCACCAGGCCGAAGTCACCTCTGCTGAGGAAGTGGGAGGAGGCCCTCTTGATGGCAGAGATATCGTCCGCTGATGGGAATACCTTCTCGGAGCACCTTTCCCAGATGGGGCCCAAGAATGTTAGTCTGCGTGTTGTGCAGCTGCGACTTAGATTGAGCGAGAAGCCCAGATCGTGCTGTGTGTTCATAAGGGCCCAGGATGTGGTGAACCGCTTCTGGAGATGAATCCCTGACAAGCCAGTTGTCGAGGTATGGGTAGATGTGGAGGCGCTGCGCTCCGAGGAGGGCAGCCACCGCATTCATGAGCCTAGTTAAGACCCTGGGGGCCGAATTGAGGCCAAAAAGGAAGGACCTTGTATTGAAAATGGTAGCCCATGATCCGGAACCGTAGGAAAGAACAATGGGGCTGCCAAATCGGAACGTGTAGATATGCGTCCTTCAGATCCTGGGAGCACATCCAGTCTCCCTTGCACAAGGTTTCTTCTATAGGTTGAGCGTGGAAAGGTCCAGTACAACTCTCAGGCCCACCTGGTTCTTCTGAATGGTGAAAATCCTGGAGTAAAAGGAGTGAGTCATGCCTTCTTTCCCACGGAGGCGGTTGCGGAGGAGGGGTGACTGAAAAAAGCCCTTACCCCCTTTGTTGCTTGTGCCGGTTTTGAGGCGGCGAGCGGTCCGGCTTCCTGGATCTCCGTTCCTGGAAGCTGCGGAACCCTCCATACATACAACCCCTGTCAGAACGCTTCGCTGACTGGGTGTACGACTTGGGCCTGGTCTTTGTCAAGATGGATAAAGACTTGGCCGTTTGTGAGCTGTTTTTTCTTGTCCAGCTCTGCCCGGAGTGGAAGAGGAGCCTCTCCCCCCACCCCCATGAACGGTAGATTTAATGTGCGTTCCTGGACGTCCTGGTTGAATTTCATGGCCCAGAGCCAGGCCGTCATCCTCATGTCCGTGGCGATACAGATGGCATGGCCAGAGGTGTCTATGGGCCACGGTGGATTCCATGAGGTCATGCGCTACCAGCTCGGCCTCTGCCAGCCCCACCGTAAAATGTGATTGGCTCTGCGTAGTGAGTTCTGGGAGGAAGTCTGCAATTTCCCACCGTAACCTCTGGTTAGTGGCAGCCAGCATGGCATAGGCTTGATGAAGGTGCAGGGACATGTTGGAATAGTTTATTTCTTTACGCATCCAAGATAATGTCCTCCTTGCCTAGTAGAGCAGCAGGAGTAGGCCGACTGAGGCTTGGAGTATAGGGAATAACCCCCATCTGAGGTGACTTCATGAGCCCGAGGAACCTCTCGAAGAACCCCTCCGCATTGATCTGGGGGTGAGGGGGTACTGATTGGGTAGCCAGAGGCTGCTGCAGACACTGCCTGTATAGACGCGTGGGAAGCTGCCCTGCGCATAAGGATAGGCTGTGGGCCACGTACCTGGTTGAGGCCAGTCGCACCTCGACACTTGTTCTTCACCGAACTCCTGGAATGGCATTTGACATCTTGTCGCGCTGCATGCCACGTGTGATGCTGGAAATGCATCTGAGGGATAGGGCCTCCGTATCCTTGTCCTTTACTGCTTTTTTTGTGTGTTTCGTCGTGTTTTCCGCACAGGAGTTCATGTGGGACTCCTGGTAGTGCAGCTCTTGGTGAACCACCCCCATGGGATACTCTTATGGCACCCATGGGTCGGGCGTACAACCCTGTGCCCCTAGTGTATGTTTTTGGCCACCTGTGTGTGGCCCACAGAGCAGGGTACAGGCTGGTGGCAGCTCCGTGCTGAATTGACTGGTGCACCGAGCATCCTCCATTTTAGGATGCCCAGGCCCCGTCACTGGTATCAGTTGATTCCTGACGGAGACAAGATGGCCCCCATGGCCTCTTGCCTTCCATCGCCTGTTACCTTGATCTTCCCGAAGTACCGGCAAGTCCTGACTCTGTCCCTTCCTCCTGACTGGCTGTTGGGTGGAAGTTCTATATGGTAATGTGGGGGAAGTGCTGGCTAGACTGGCTGGAGCCTTCCCAACGACCGTATGTTGTGGGTACTCCTGTGGGTGGGACCTGGGTGAATGGAGTGGGTGACGAGTACGCATTCTGTGTTGGGGATGTCTAGTATCTGGTGTTTGACACAATGACTGAGACAGCCCTGCCCGGAACTGGTATGAATGCAGTGCGGAGTGTTGAATGGCTAGGTACTTGTCCCAATACACAAGTTGAGTGTCTGGAGAGAAGTAAATGGCCTGAATGCACACTGCACCCGATTGGTTGCCTGCCTGAATAAATGCCCTTCGCCGTGATAGGATGCTTGAGTATGACCCAGCGGAATGAATGGGAGATCAACAGTATATCTGGGGACCTCACTGCTAGGAATTGTGTTCATAAGCTCCACTACGAGTAACTGGAGTAAACCTGAAGCTTAACCTTGAAGCCCTGCTGGAAGAGAATTGCTGTTGCTCTGCTTCACAATCTGAAAGCTGCTGTGTCTCCAAAGACTGACCCAGAGAGGACCTGGTAAGACGCCCTCTTCCCGAGCTACAAGGGACCATTGTGCACCAACTGATCTTTTCCAAAGCTCCCTGGTAGACCTTCGACAGGCTGCCGACTAAAGACGGGGACTGCCGCGGAATCCAAAGGAGAAGCGCCCGGACTGTTGTCCGGCACTGTTGACGACCGCCGTCAACCATAGCCGTGCTCTTGTTTGCCTAAGAACTTAATTTAATCCATGGACGCATAGTCGCCCGTCTTATCCCGCTGGAGAAGGCCTGACCGCCGACGCACCGAGGAGCATCCGCTGGTGGGTTTCCCGCCACCCGAAGACGAGACGCTGACGACTGGACGCCCTTGCTGGGCCACAGTTCTTCAAACTCTTTGCGGTCCAGAACTATCGACACAGGAGCCCCGCACGCCTTTCCTTACATGACGGTTACGCTTCCCCGTCAACTAGCACCGCTAGGAAAGCTGCCACTTCACCGCCGTAGTTCTCCCTGTTCGTCGGACGTTCGACGACCCGTGACTCCTGCCTTAAAGGAGGACACTCGCAGGGCCGTCTATTCCCCAATGAGGAACGCTACGCCGCCAGGCACTTTAGGGTTGCAGAACTATTAGAAAGTCTCTTGTGAACAATATATGAACTGGGCCTGTGAAATATCTTTATTCTACAGGTTGCCCAGGTTTAACGGTAGTGGGTAGTGACCAGTATTCTGCCAATTATTCTAACCAACTGCTTTCCTCTTACCTCTATTGTTGGTTTCCTTTACGAACTGATGTGTGCCATTTAACTGTACAGTTGATGCACTTTAAAGAGATCTAATAGTAACTGCGGTACCACGTAGAACTGTTTGCCATTATAGATAACGGAGTACAAATTGAGTCATCGTGATGTACATAACCTTGAATATTAATTATATAAAGACTTAACTAATTCAGTGTGCAGACATTCCTTTGTGGGTGCTTGGCGACTACACTGTACTTAAGAACCAGCCCGCATCACTTCCTGAGAAGCTAGGCCTCGATTGCTCGTCCATTGCTACCACAATAGAGAATCTTGGCTGGGGTCCTCTGTGCCTCTCCTCTACCATAGAGAGCGGAAGTACTGATTCCCCACCCCCCCCCTCCGGTCCCTTACACCACATGCCTGCGACGTGCCTGCCACGTATGTGGCTCACAAGCCCCACTGCTCCTCGGGCCTAGGCCCGGTAGGTGTGACTCCCACGACCCAGGGGTCGTTAGAGCTGCAGTTAGGCGCCTCCTCGGACATATTCTGCAATTCAGCCGGTACAAGGACGGAGCCCCTCGGATGACGATCAGGTACAAGAACCTTCAACACTGCCACCTGGAGGATCTGAGGACCCCTCGGCCTGATAGCTGAAGCAGCCTCGGTGCACGTGCTGGCACAAGGACCTAACGGCCCCTCCCACGTGTGAGAGTCGGTCCTTGGTAAGGAGTCTCCTTTGCAGGGTGCGATGGAAAATAGCAGCCCTTCCTGGGGCCTGGCTCAGTGTTTCACGAAGTTCTTGAGGTCCTCTGGAGCAGACTTCTGGAGGAGCTCCCACCACCCGACTAGTCTGTTCTTCAGCACTTTCGATGACAGCGAGCCACACGCTGAACAAGATGGCCAACCGCGGTCTGGGCCAAGACAACGTAGGCAGAGGGCCTAAAGTTGGGAAGAGCCAGTTCCAGGATGGACACCTGCTCAAAACCCTGCGGAAGTCGACATGCGTTGGGGAGGAGGCCTGAGTACCTAAATGATAGACAAAAAAAAAAAGACAGTGAAGGAGGAACAAGCTACTTACCTTTAACTGTTCTCTGGCATGGATTCACATGCTCATGAATATTCCCCGTCAGGCTGGGAATCCTCGATAAAGAAAAAAAAAACAGTTTCACTACTGAATCACCAATCACTGGTCTCTGGGTCATACTGCCCCCAGCCAATGACTGCCCTCTACCTAAGCCCCTCCTCTGGCAGCCATCTTCAGATTTGGTAGCAAAGTGGCAGTAGGACCAAGAGAAGAGTCGCAGAGGGGTAGGCGGGAGGGTTTGCATGCAAATCCATGCCAGGCCCATGCTGGAGAACAGTTACAGGTAAGTAACTTGTTCCTTCTCCAGCATGGGGTCTGGCATGGATTCACATGCTCATGAATAAAGAATACACAGCATTACACACATGCACAACCACGGGGTGGCAAGGCTCAACATTAAGCTTCTCAATGTCTAGCATTTCTTACCTCCTCACCAGGCTCACCTTCTAGCGAACAGGTTGCGCAGCAGTGCTTGGCCGGCTCCGGACTCCTCCCTGGAATCCCGGTCGACACAGTAGAATCTCGTGAAGGTGTGCGTCCACCTCCACGCAGCAGCCCTGCAGATGTCCAGCAGGGCCACACCAGACAGGAACGCCGTAGTTGCAGCGATTGCTCTGGTTGAATGGGCTCTCGGACGGCCAGGCAATGGTCTGTTTGCCAACCAGTGACCGAGTGATACAGCAGGAGAGCCACCTGGAAATGGAAGCCTTGGGCAGGGCCTTCCCATTGTTCACAGGAAAAAAGTTCACAAGAATCTAAGAAGTTTTCCAGAAACTTTGTGCGGGCCACAAAACTTCAGCGCTCTAGCCACATCCAGCAAGTACAAAGTCCTTTCACCCGGCGACTAAGGCAGAGAACACAGGTAACACCAAGGGCTTGTTTAGATTAAAGTCTGATGGCACCTTGGGCATGAAGGAGGGGTGCGTCTTCGCAAGACGAGGCTGGTGGTGTAAAGTAAAATAAGGTGGTTTACAGGATAGGGTCTGTATCTCACCCACTCTTGCAGAGGTGATAGCCACAAGTAGAGCTGTGGAACAGAATGCATAGGCTCAAACGGGGCTCCCATGAGCCTAGTAAGTACCACATTGAGCTCCCGAGCCTTGGGGTCGCAGCCTTCATCGGCGGGACCGAGCGGAACCGTCCCTTGATGAATTCCTTGACCAACCAGTGCGACCACTAGGGTCGTACTAGGGGGATCTGGTGTAGCGGTAGATAACTGCCAGATGACCCTTGACGAGCCAGTCCCGATTTAGCCAACAGCAAATATGGCAGTACCTGAGGGGCCGTGACCAAACAGCGAATATCCTCCATTTGAGTCCGTAGCACCGTCTGAGTTGATGTCTGAGTTGATTCATGACTCGCAACGGAGGGAACGCATACAGAAACAGGCCGTCCGAGGGGAATGAGAATGTGTCCCCCATGCTCCTCGGCTGGGGAAACCTGCTGGTGAACCTCCAGCACTTGCCGAAGCTCCCACTTGTGGCAAGAGTAGCTCCCAGCTGAGGGAGTCAGCAACTGTGTTCTTTACTCCTGCCAGGTGGAATGAACGAGGAACATCCCCTGGGAGACGACCCAGTGCCACAAGTCCTGCGCCTCCCTGGAGAGCGCTGGTGACCTGGTGCTTCCGGATGTAAAACATTGTGGTGGTATTATCAGTGAAGACCCTCACCACTTTGCCCTTGAGGGATGGCAGAAACGACTTGAGAGCCCAAAACTCTGGGCGCCGACTTCAGCCCGAATTGCGGGGCATTGAACGGATAAGGTTTCCCCTGAACGACTAAGCGCAGAAACTTGCGGTGTCCTCGTGTATGGGGATGTGGAAGTACGCGCCCCCTAGATCCAAAGACTACAGAAAATACCCTTCCTCCAGCTGACCGAGCACATGCTGCAGCATGACCATCTGGAACTTCAGGGACTATGCATTTGTTGAGCAGTCATAGGTTGAGAATAGGCCTCCAGCCCCCAGTCTTTCTTACAAGAAGTACCTAGAGTATACTCCAGAGCCCCAGAGTCGCCATGGAACCAGCTCCATCGCCCCTTTCTGTAACATGGCCCGAACCTCCAGCAGCAGCCGAGGGATGTGGTTTTCGTGCCGGGCCACCGGTGGTATTCACAGACACTTCTGTTGCAATTCTAAGGTGTGTCCATGGGCGAGAGCATCCAGCACCCATCTGTCGGTGGAGATGGTCTCCCACAAGCCGACAGCTGGGCCGGTTCTTGCTTTGAGGTCGACGGGCTGCTTTGTGGTCCCTGATGACACCCACCACCGAAGGCCTTGGTGTGCCCCCTGTTGGCTTCATGGGTCATGGAACGGGAAGGCCGTCGTTAAAACAAGATCCTCCCCCCACCCCCGAAACCCTTCGAAGAGCAGATAGACTTCCCTGTGAGGAATGAAAGGAGGGTGGTTATTACTGAAGGGTGCCTCGGGCACGTGTCGTCTGTCTTGGCCTGGATGGAGGGATTCATCCACTGCCTTCCCAAACAAGTTGTCCCCGTCAAAAAGGCATGTTCAAAACCCTTATCTGGACCTCATGTCTAAAGTTGGTGGCCTTCAGCCAGCCACAACGGCAAAGACCAACTCCATTTCCCATCTGGTGGAAACCAGTGCCCGTGATGTCCAGAGCCACTGTGATGGCGTGGTCCGACGCCATCTCGAAGGATCTCCAATGCCTCAACCCGCTTGTCATTGGGGAGGAAGTCCAGCAGTTTAGCCAGCATAAACCACAGCTCCCTGGCCACAATTCTGAGGGCGGTGGCAGCCTCGACAGTCGTTGCTGCAGAGTAGATAACCTTCCCACCCATCAAATCCAACTTCTTCCCCTCGTTGTCCGGAGCGGTGGAGGAAGCCAAGCTCAACATCCCCCCCCCCCCCCCCCAGTCAGGTGACGGTTGAGACCATAAGCACTTGGGTGCAGAGTCCAGCACCCTGTACTTCTCCAGCCGGTCTCCCTTCGCTGGGGCTGTAGAGGGGTTCTTCATCAGAGCAAACCCTTCATCCCAAACATCGTCCCAGCACCGACATAAGCATTCCTCCTTTTCCTCTGGTGTGAGCTGGAAAAGCTGATGGTCAGGCAATCACGTGGAAAGATCCTACCTCATCTGGTGGAGATGCTCTGGGCAGCCGCGAGAGGTCCACCATACCGCCATCGCAGTGTCCGACTGTCTCCCTTGGGGGAGCGATGGATGGCATGGAGGTGTAGGGTCCCTCTCTTTGGCTGGCCGTTCCCCCGGTGTCAATGGGGTGGCTGGTACTGGTGCTGCGTAAGAGCGGGCAGAGGTGTCGCTGGCATCCACCTCCATCTCAGACACCAGCCTGTGTAGTGTTGAGGATGTCCAGTGAAAGGTCTCTAGGTATCGGGTGTAGGAGCGCTTGGTTCCGGTGCCTTTCATAGTCACCTCCATCGATGGAAAGGAACAAGTTACTTACCTGTAACTGTTCTCCAGCATGGGTCTGGCATGGATTCACATGCTCATGAATATTCCCAGTTGTCAGGCTGGTAATCCTCCATAAAGAAAAAAAAAATCAGTTTGTTTCGTTTCTGAACTGTCTTTCTCCTTTCACTGGTCTCTGGGTCTTACTGTCCCCAGCCAATGACTGCCATCTACCTAAGCCCCTCCTCTGGCAGCCATCTTCAGATTTGATCCTTCTCCAGCATGGGGTCTGGCATCGATTCAAATGCTCATGAATAAATACATAGCAGTATACACATGCACAACCACGGGAGGTGGCAAGGCTCAACATTAAGCATTTCAAAATCTCAACATTAAGCAACTTTATCTCCTCACCAGGCTCACATTCAAGGGAACAGGTTGCGCAGCACTGCTTGGCCGACTCTGGACTCCTCCCTGGAATCATAGTTCACGCAGTAGATTCTCGTGAAGGTGTGCGTCGAACCCCATGTAGCAGCCCTGCAGATGTCCAGCAGGGGCACATCAGACAGGAAAGCCGTAGATGCAGCAATCGCTCTGGTTGAATGGGCTCTTGGACTGCCAGGCAAAGGTCGGTTTGCCAACCGGTGACAATGACCGATGCAGCCGGAGCCACCTGGAAATGGAAGCCTTGTAGAGGGCTTTCCCTTGGTTCACAGCACCAAAATTCACAAACAGCTGTGATGTCTTGCGAAAACTCTTCGTTCAGTCCACGTAGAACTTCTGCGCCCTAGCCACATCCAGCGAGTGCAAAGTCCTCTCAGCTGGCGACGAAGGCGACAGTAAGAAAACAGCTAACACCAAGGGCTCGTTGAGATGGAAGTCCAACGGCACCTTGGGCATGAAGGAGGGGTGCGTCCTCAGCACAACCCTTGTTTTGTGGAATGTTAAGTACGGAGGCTTACAGGAGAGGGCCTGGATCTCTCCCACTCATCGTGCAGAGGTGATGGCCACAAGAAACGCCGTTTTCCACAACAGGAATTTCAGCAGCGCTGAACGCAGAGGGTCGAACGGAGGACCCATGAGGATAGTCAGCACCACATTGAGCGCCGGGGCCGGAGCCTTCACCGGCAGGATTAAACGGAAAAGTCCTTTCATGAACTCCTTGACCAGGCGGTGTGACCACAGAGACAACCACCCTGGAGTGTAGCGGGAGATAGCCGCCAGATGAATCTTGAAGGAAGCATGCGCCAGCCCCACCTTGGCCAGCGACTGCAAGTACGGTAGCACTTATGGGGCCGTAATCCGTAGAGGGTTTATCTTCTGTGCACGGCACCAGACGGTGAACCTCTTCCATTTATGTCCATAGCACGTAAGAGTAGAAGAAGCCCTTGCCAAGTACCTCCTTGCAGTCCGCCGGGATCTCATTCGCCTGCAGGAGCCAGGCCTGCAAGTTCAGCGACCCTGGGTCATGGTGCAGAATCGCGCCTCCTTCCCTGGCGAGCAGATCTGAGTCTGTCGGAAGCCCGATTGGAGGGGACGCTGACAAGACCAGAAGGTCCAGGTACCAGATTTGTCTCGGCCACGCTGGTGCGATGAGGATCATCCTGCACCGGGATCATCTGAGTTGACCGATTAGTTGCAGTATCAACGGTAATGGCGAAACGCATAGAGGAACAGGCCGTCTCAAGGGAATGAGAATGCATCCCCCATTCTCCCCGACTGGGGAAACCTGCTGGCAAACTCCGACACTCTGGTGTTCCTGGCCTTTATAAATAGGTGGATCTGGGGAGTGCCCCATCGTCGCAACAGTAGGTCCACCTGATCCTGCCGAAGCTCCCACTCATGGCAAGAGCACAGCTCCCTGCTGAGTGAGTCAGCGACAGTGTTCTTCACTCCTGCCAGGCGAAAAGGCACTAGCAACATCCTCTGGGCGACTGCCCAGTGCCATAGGTCCTGTGCTTGCGGAGAGGGCCGGGCATCTGGTGCCCTCGTTTCCAGATGTAGAACATCGTGGTGTTGTCGTGAAGACCCACACCACCTTGCCCTTGAGGGACGGAAGGAATGATTTGAGGGCCCAAAACACCGCCCAGAGCTCCAGGACATTGATGCGCAATGGCTTCTCCAGTAGCCAAAGGGCTCTTGCGTGGAGATGGCTGTGTGTGTGCTCCATCGCTCCAGGGAAGAGTCTGTCGTCACAGTCTCCTGATGCGCTGGGGTCTGGAAGTCTGCCTGCCGCTCGATGCGGACGCCCCATCAACAAATTGCTCAACAGAACGTCTCGTGTAGGGCAATCTGGTCTTCTAAGCTTCCCAATACTTGGATCCAACGAGCGTCGAGGAACTCTTGCAGCAGCTGCATCCGCAGCCTGCAGAGCCGAACAAGGTAGATTCACAACGACATCATGCCAAGCAGGTACTTGATGGACTTCACCCTTGCAATTTCCATTGTCAACATCCATTGTACCTTGCCCAGGATGGCCTTTATCCTGCCCTCCAACGGCAAAGCCAGGCGCGACAGCGAGTGTCCTGTGATGACACCAAGCAGGACTTTGCATAGTTTATCGAGAACCCCAGATCCGAGAGCAGGCCGACGGTCCTCGCTGTGTGCTTGACAGCGAGTTCCTTTGACTTTGCTCGATGAGCCAATCGGCCAGGTAGGGGTAGACATGGACCCCCGGCAGGCGTAGCCGCACCGGGGCCAGGCACTTGAAGACCCATGGCGCAGACTTCAACTTGAAGGGAAGGGCCTTGAATTGATAGTGTTGCCCCTGGACCATGAAGCCTCAAAACTTGCTGCCCCTTGCGGATGGGGGATGTAACATTAAGCATCCTCCAGATCCAGCGATGACAGGAAATACCCTTCCTCTAGCGGTCACAGCACGTGCTGAAGCGTGACCACCCGAAACTTCTGGCACTTGATGCATTTGTTGAGGCGGCGGAGATCCAGGATGGGCTGCAAACCGCTGGTCTTCCTGACGAGGAAGTACTGCGAGTACACTCCGGAGCCTCTTCAGGACAATTTCTATTGTGCCCCCTTTTCTTTTAGCATCGGTCATACCTCTAGAAGCTGTTATGGGATGTGGTTTTCTTGCCTGGCCACTGGTGGAATGCGTGGACCATTCCTTTGGAATTCCAGGGTGTGTTCATGGGCCAGGGCATCCAGCACCCAACCGTCGGTGGAGATTGACTTTCACACGCCGACAAAGTTTGCCTGCCAGCCTCCCACCGGGGTGCTTACGTGGGGGCCCGACAACACAGCTGGTTCAGTCCTTGTCATGATCTCTGCTTCCAAAAGGTCAGGGTTTTCCCAACTCCCTTGGAAGCAGATCCATAACCCAGGTTCCGAGTGCCAACCAGTCCCAATTGGGACCTTTTGGACCCAGTCCTGGCGCCAGTGGCACCAGGCTCATAAATATGCCCAGTCCCAGCGCTGGAAGCGCCGGGCTCATAATGCTTGGGTGGACTTACCTGCAGCAGACCATGCTGCTTACTTGCCTGCCTCCCAGGTTGTGAGCTCAGCAGTAGCCACTAAAACGTGTGGAGTCCACAACCTTGTAGGGGTTAGTGGGGTTCAACTTTAGCCTCCATGTGAGCCTCTGATCCTCTTCTGTTTGGAACTACTTTTCCTGTTGGGTGGGGCTGGAGCCACTCCCTAGATTTAGAACACTGGAACTCTTCTGGAAGGCAGGAACTCTTTTCTTACCAGGAACTCTTTTCTTACTTAGGCGTGGCTGTGGAAGGAGACACCTAAGCACTACAGGAGGCTATTTAAACCACACCCGGTGGATGAATCTTGCTTTGCGTTATTCTGCACCCTCTGCAGCAGGACGCTCATCGTGTCTTCTGCATCCAGTCCTGGGCCTAAGGAAAAAGGCTTACCATCCTGAATCCAGTCTTCAGCAACACCTATAAAGACAAGAAAGAACAGGTTAGCATTCCGGCATCTGAAAGGCAAAGGCTTACCTACTCTTCGCAAGCTCCGGAGGCCTTCATACTGCATTCCGGCATCTGAAAGACAAAAGCTTACCAACTCTTCGCAAGCTCCGGAGGCCTTCGGCGCTGCATCCGCATCTGAAAGACAAAACAAGGTGCGTTTAAAGACATTGGGGAACTTTAGTACTCACGTGCCATTACTCCTTTCCACATCTAATCCAGTGGGTATTCCGGCACCCTGCAGCCGCTCCGAACTCGTACCTGCAAAATAAAAAGACAGAGCGCATCGTGAAACAGGCAACAAGCGCTTACTCACGTGCTTCCAGGCGCTTCTATTCATCACACGGGCTCCATCTTCAACTCACTTCAGCCCGTCATCCGCCATCGCCGGAACCCTGCAAAACAAGAGACATCATTACTAAAGACTTTAAAAAGACATTTGAATGACTCGAAACTTACCGTTCGTGCAGTAAACGACGGACAGCAGTCCTCTGAAGTCAAGAGGCCTGTGCTACCTATCCAGTGAAGAAACTGGCTACAGCACCCTGCCCCGAGGCAGATGGAGAGCTCGGCATTCACTTACCTAAGGTGAGAGCGTTAACCTTTGGGGGTCTACAGGAGAGGAGAAGAGGAAAGAGATAGGGACACCCCAATATCCCCAGTTCATTAACCCCATATTTTCTATCTGCAGACATCTTACTCTACACGTCAGGCATACAGTGCACAGAGGTCCAGCCCAAAGAGCCAACCGGGTGCTACACATCACCTTTGAAGATACGGTAGTCGCCCAGTCAAGACCGGCGCCTCTGCGAGAATCAGGTGAGCGTTACAGTCCTGCTTCGTACCAGACATCCCACCTTGGATACAACAACGGTTTCCTCTGGCTTTGCTGCAGCCTCTGTAGGCTTTCTGGGCCGAGGAACGGGGTGGTTGACGGTACAAAGAGCAGTTGCCACCAAATCCTTTCGAGGCACCATGGGACTTGCCTCCAGAGGCCTGTCGCTGTTGGTGTGCCCAAGGCACGAGCCGTTTCGGTATCTGCCTTGATGGCTTGCAGAGATTCATCCACCGTCTTGCCGAACAGGTTGTCGAAGGGCGTGTCCAATACCCTTGTCTGGACGTCCTGACGGAAATGGGTGGCCTTCAGCCAACCAAGGCAAATGCAGTTCGCCAGATGGCCACCGTGATGGCATGGTCCAATGCCACCTCATCTTGTAGGATTTCAATGGCCTCCTCCCTCTTGTCAACTAGAAGAGGTCTAGGAGGGAGGCAATTTTAAACCAAAGCTCCCCGTCGTAGCGGGCCACTATGGCAGTGTTGGCCACCTTAATGGTCATTGCCGCTGACAAGATGACCCGTCGGCCTATTGCGTCCAGCTTGTCCCTCGCAGTCGGTGGGGACGTGGAAGTCGATGCCGCAGACCCAGCAGATTTCTTCCTGCCCGCCGCCGAGACGACCGGGGACGGCTGAGATCCGAGATACTTCGGTGCAGAGCCTGGCACTCTGTATTTCTTCTTGCACCGGTCCTTTCCACGGGGCAAAGGATGGGTTCTTCAGGAGGGACAGCCCCTCGTCCCAAATGTCATCCAACAGCGGGATCGAGAGCACAGTCTTCCTCTTGGCCCCAGCGCTGATAAAGGAATCCCTACTTTCCCTCAGGGTTCAGCTGAAATAGCGCCGAGGCCCTAGAGATCATGGCATGGAAGGAAATTATCTCGCCGAGTCGCTTTGGGTACTGGCGACGGGAGGTCTGTTCAGTCACGTGTAGGGGATGGAGGTGAAGGATGGTAGGGTGGAGGTGGATGGACTCTTAAGCGGCGGGTCCCGTGATGGTCCATGTGCCACAGGATCACCCATTGGAGGCACGGGCATCCTTGTCCTTATCCTACAAGTTCTGCACACACTGCTCCGAGATGTCTGCCGATGTCCGTCGCTGGAGGCAGCAGGAGCATTGGCAGTGGTGTGGTGTCCTCCGGTTCTTCACCGTTGAGGGACTGCAGGGCGGTTCACTTGTCGCTTTTGACGTCCGCCTCGTCAGGGTCCATCCCGCAAGGCCTGGCCTCTACAAACTTTTTGTCAAGCAGTCTTCAGGCCAGAGAGCTCCTCCTTGGAAGAGGTATCCAAGTCCGGCTGGACTTCCTTCTTGGCCAGGGGTGATGGCCGAGAAGAGATGATCAGCATCTTCACTGGATGTCTTCTCAATGGGCATGAAAGATTCCCTGAGCAGGCACGGCAATGTCTTGGGGGTTGTCTCCACTGGGACTGCATCGGTGGCCTTCACCAGGGACGCCACCACTCCCTCAATAGACTCCTTTTGGGGGGGGGGGGGGGGTGGAGGGGGTTACTGCCCCGCTCCACCCTTCGCTTTCTCTGTCTGGGTCGACCAGGCCTTCTCCAGAAGCTTGCCCGGATGGTCAGACTTCAATTTCTTCCCTGAGCCGGAGCGTTGGCTCGTGGTTGAGGGAGTCGTCGAAGCTGCACTCAGCCTGGCTGCCGCGGAGCCCCTACCCACAGCGCTCCCGGTGCCCGCGGACTTTCGGTGCTTTGCCTTATGTCAGGCCCCTGTCGTCAGAGCGCCCTCAAAGGTCTTAGTAAGACCGCTCGGATTTCCTCTTGGGTGAAGTATGCTGCTGGGGCTCACCTGCCGCTGGGATCTTCGTCTGTAGCCACTCGGTGAGCCGCTTGTGACGGTCCTTCATGGTGCTCCTCCACGTGCGTGCGGTCTGAATGTAGGCAATAAAGGCATAGAGAATGTCCATCCTCCAGAAAGATGTTCCGCAGTCCGCATCCTGGGCAGATCCTGAATAGAGGCGGAGTCTTTCTCCTCAGCCAGGTCCATGCGCTGTAGGCCTCAAGAATCTTCTGGAATCCATAAAGGGAACTCGACGAAAAATCGCCCTGAAAGGGGCGTAGAAGTTCCAGAAAAACGGGTCCCAGTTAGTCGGTTGATGGATCGATGGAGCTTGAGGCTCGATTGACTGAAAAATAGAGCAAGACTTAGACAAATCACAAAATGCAGTAAAAGCTTGATAGCTACAGCACGAGGACTCCCAACACTTGAACATCCTGTAAAAATCTGAAGATGTCTGCCAGAGGAGGGGCTTAGGTAGAGGGCAGTATGACACAGACCAGTGATTGGTTGTTAGGCAAAAGACAGTTCAGAAACTAAAATGAATTCTTTACCAAGGATTCCCAGCTGATGACTGGGAATATTCATGAGCATGTGAATCCATGCCCTGTTGTCCTGTTGTGGGGCGAGTCTCCGGCTTTTCCCTAGTCGTCATTGCCCTCCTGGATGGTGTGGATGGAAATGATCTCACACATCTGATTAAATCTCTGTACCTTGGAGGCCTTTAAGCCCCCCGCGCCCTCCCTCTCCGAGTCCAGAGGGGTCGGTCTTAGGCTGAGGTCCAGCATCCTCCTCAGAACCTCATAGCTGGCTTGCTCGAAGCCTCCCTCCTGGGAGGAAGAGACACCCTGAGGGTCCGCCCCTACAGCCTTCGAAAGCAAAGCCACCACCACCTCGAGGGAGGGTGACTTGTATGGTGCACTTACTTGGGCCTTTTCTTTCCTGGCCGTGTCCTTGTCCTGCTTGGCCTTCGCAGTCACGGGTGGGTCAGAGACCACACCCTGCCTGGCCTTCTCCAGATTCTCTCTCAACTTCCGGGGGAGTTGACTTCCTCTTGGACTGCCATTCAGAGTGGTGGCTGGAGATCGCTGCACATGGTGATCTCACCCTGAATGTCGGGGGACCCGAAGCAGTCACGACCGGCGGAAGCGGACTTGGCCTTGTGTTGGGCCCCCACAGGTGGGGCAACCTCAAAGGACTCAGAAACCCGCTCGGGTTTGACAGATCCAGAGAGGCATGCCCCTGGGTGGCAACCGGGGTAGAGGCCTTGCACTATAGCCGCACTGCCAATGGTTGGTGGTGATCCTTCAACGTGCGCTTCGAGAAGCCACAGCAAAATGCACAATCCTCCTTATGCGTCGGGTGCAAGCAGTACAGGCACTGGGAATGCTTGTAGTCCATGTACACATGCCACAAACTGCAGTCGGAGCAAAGCACCGTCCTTCTCGTCCTGACGAGATCCACGCGGTGTAGGCCTGAAGAATCTTATGGAAGCCTCCAAGATCTATGAAAACAGCCCTCGAGGGGCGCTGAAGAAGTTGGAAAAAGGATCCCAGTCGGGAAAACGATTGAGCACAAGGGCTCGATTGGCCGAAAAATAAATTTTAACTCTCAAAGCGAAAAACGCAGGAAAAAGCTTGAAGAGCGAAGCATGAGGACTCCCAAATACTGGAATGTGCGATAAAAATCTGAAGATGGCTGCCAGAGGAGGGGCGTAGGTAGAGGGCAGTCATTGGCTGGGGTAACTATGATCCAGAGATCAGCGATTGGTTTAAAGGCGAAGGACAGTTTAGAAACTAAACCCTTTTTTCTTTTACCAAGGATTCCCAGCTTGACAGGGAATATTCATGCCAGACCCCATGCTTGAGAAACGTTTGCATTTGATTTTTAGTTCAACTGATTGGAAGATTTGAGGAAGATCATAAGGTTCTGTAATTTACTCTCCCCTGCCTCCCAGGTTGTGAGCTCAGTAGTAGCTACTAAAACGTGTGGAGTCCACAACCTTGTAGGGGTTAGTGGGGTTCAACTTTAGCCTCCATGTGATCAGAAGCTGGGACCTGACAGAAGAGGCCGATCAGTCAACCTTACTGCACATCAACAACTAGACAAGCCACCTAGATCTATTTGGTCACGGGTCCAAACTTCAGTCATCCATTAGCTATGTCCTTTCAAGGCAGACTCTTAAAGGCATGTTTGCACCGATCTAGGCAGCCACAAAGGCATCATAATTGTAAAACTATTTGAGGAGTAAGGAGATTAACCATCAGCTTGCACTCAACAGGCCACATTCTCACAACAGAAAGCCATACTGCCAAAAGGCATTTTTACAAGAGACAAGTTAAACAGGTCACCATTCTTTGAGCAATGTTGATATTCTAAGCTAGATAAGGATACACCTCCACTCCCTACCAGTATACATCAGCAATACAAAGTCAGCAAACTACAAAACTGATTAAGAAATGAATTCTAATGCTACTCACTTTGGTGCAGCTTTCGGTTTGACAGCTGGCTTCTTTGCAGATCCATCATCATCTGAAACCATTTTTAACTCATCACCACTGAGTTCCAAGGAACTACTCAAAACATCTGAGTCACTGTCATCCTCGCTACCAGACTCCATCAGATTAACAGGTCTACCTACAGGAAGACAAAACCTAGTAAACAAGTTCTTTTCAAGACCTGTTAATTGTGTGTGTGTGTGGTGGGAGGCGAGGGGGTGGGATTCTACTAGTGCCTTACTCTTGCGCAGTGGACGGTCTGGACGAGCACTTTCTGTACGAGCAGGAACCTCATCTGCATCACTTTCACTTTCAGATTCAGACCATGCGTGCCGCACTTTTTTGATTGGTTTAAAAGGTAGCATGGCCTGCTTCTTTCCTTTATTGCCTTTGGGACCTGAAGGAGGAAGCACCAAGTTTAATAAAACAACCTCATGTCACTGACCAACACTAAATTGGTGTAATACCGCTTATTGGACACATTTTAGAACCAACACATTAACGCGAGGCCTGCATGGGGGAATATTGATAGTCAGAAGTTTAAGTACATACGATGGTGGTTTTTTTTTTTAGTTTAAACATTTGGCTTAAATTACCTCCTTCAGGCTTCTCTTTCTTTAGAAGCCGCTGAGCCAGGTTCTGGGACTCCACTAGCACAGGCGAACTCCCATCTTCCAGTGCAGGCGAACCCCCATCTTCACCAAACTCTATTTTAATAGCAACGTCTTCACCCTAGATCAGAGTATCACAGTATCAATAAGACACTTTTCTATTGACATGCCTTGCTGGCACAAAGGGTATTTGCAACAACAACAAAAAAAAGGGGGCAAAACCCCATTTTACCTTGATGCGCTTTTTGACTTTCTTTGAGGCGTCTGCTTTCATAGCGGTGGTCACACGTGGAACAATTCTCCGCCCATGCGGCGAGGGCAGGATCTCATCCAGCTGCGCCTTCCTTGGCTTACTAGCTTTGCCCTTTTGTCCTCGGACAGGGATTCCAGATGCATTGTCTGAACGTTCTTTGGCTTCAACCACCTGTTAAGAGTTAACAAATAATCCAGGGTGTAAGTAAAAAAAAAAACTAAAAATAAAGGCTCTAGACTTGTAAAGCTTATGGTTCTTTGGAGATCGGCAGTTCGATAAGATGGGATTTCCCCAGTTGATCCGTTTACCAGACTGACTTGACTGAACGTTATTCAAGGACACGGCCCAAACTACTTGCTGTGAACAAGCACATTGTTTTCAGAACACCATAAAACAAAGGAAATTAATGTTACTCACTGTATTGACTGTAGTACTCCTAGTCCTTCATCCCCTTTCCCCTACCCTGGTGGGCATTCGCCAACATGGGGACAGTACCGGAACCTTTGGCAGCCAAAAATTGATCTTCCCATTAAATTCTAGCGCGCAGGTCACCCCCAAGATGCCGCCATCCAGCGCCTCATCTCAGTCCCCTTAACACAACTTTAATACCGGCTTACACTGAAAATGTTAACCCTTGGCATACAAGCAAGGGGAAGGTGGGTGGAACGTATGGAGGAAAGGGGACTACAAGTACTCTAGTGACTAACTTTACTCCTACGTCCTGTCCCCCTTTCCTCCATCCTTGTGGGTAATTCCACCGAACAAGACCATAGGGTAGAGCCAACAACCTGCCTCATTTAGGACAAAGCAAAAAAGTTCAGAAGGAACAAGTTATATACCTATAATTGTTCTCCAGCATGGATTCACATGCTCATGAATATTAATTCACATGCTCATGAATATTCCCTGTCTGGCTGGGAATCCCCGGTAAAAGAAAAACCAGTGTCAGTTTAGAATCGAAACTTTCTCCTATAAACCAATCACTAAGCTCTGGGTCATACTGCCCCAGCCAATGACTGCCCTCTACCTAAGGCCCTCCTCAGGCAGCCATCTTAAGATATTCGGAGCACGTAAAGTGGCAGTTGGACCAAGAAAAGAGTCGCAGAGGGGCCGGCGGAGGCTTCGCATGTGAATCCATGCCAGACTCATGCTGGAGAACAGTTACAGGTAAGTAACTTGTTCCTTCTCCAGCACGAGGTCTGGCATGGATTAACATGCTCATGAATAAAGAATTCATAGCACACATGCACAACCACGGGAGGTGGCAAGGCTCAACAAAAGCAATCTCATCTCACCACCAGGCTCACCTTCAAGCGAACAGGTTATGCAGCATCTCATCTACTCGCCTTGCAGAGGTGATGGCCACGACAAAAGTGGTCTTCCACGACAGGAACTTAAGCTGCGCTGAAAGCATAGGTTCGAATGTGGGCCCTCCCATGACCCTGCTCAGCACCACATTGAGTTCCCACACCGGGGCCAGAGCCTTCACCGGCGGGAAGGAGCAGAACAGTCCTTTGATGAATTCCTTCACCAGACGGTGCGACCACAACGAAGACCGTCCTGGAGATCTGGTGTAGCAGGAGAGTTACCTTAATGGAAGCATGGGCCAGCCCTGATTTGGCCAATGACAGAAAATATGGAAGTACTTGAGGAGCCTTGACATGCAAGGGGTTAATCTTCCCAGACCGGCACCAAACAGCTTCCATTTGAGTCTGTAGCGTTTCAGAGTAGACTATGCTCTAGCCTTGGTGAGAAATTCTTTGCAGTCAGCCACTGAAGGAGCCAGGCCTTCAGGTTCGGCATTCAGGTTCAAAGACTCTGGAGCGTGGTGAAGAATTGCACCTCCTTCCCTGGCGATAAGATCGGAGACCACTGGCAGCTTGACTGGTAGGGGTGCCGACATGCTGAGAAGGTTGGGGTACCAGATCTGCCTCGGCCACGCCGGTGCAACGAGTATCATCCTGCACCGGTACAGTCCGAGTTGATGACTCGTAGTGGCAAGGGAGGGAACGCATATAGAAACAGGCCTTCCCAAGGCACCCATGCTCACCGGTTGGGGACCCTGCTGGCAAACCTCTGGCACTTTGTGGTCATCGCTGTCGCAAACAGATCAATCTGGGGACTGTCCCATTTGAGGAAAGGGTTGTCCACTTAATCCTGTCAAAGCTCCCACTGATGGGAAGAGTGCAGCTCCCTGCTGAAAGAGTCTGCAACAGTTTTCTTTACTTCTGCCAGGTGAAACGGAATGAGGAACATCCCCTGGGTGACGGCACAGTGCCACAAGTCCTGCACCTCTTTCGAGAGCACTGGGGATCTGGTGCCCCCCGGCTTCCAGATGTAAAACATTGTGGTGGTATTGTCTGTGACCACTTTGCTCTTGAGGGATGGCAGAAATGACCCGAGGGCCCAAAACACTGCCGCCCATCGTGAAAGTCTCCTGGTATGGGGGCTCTGGAAGTCTGTGCCTCCGGTGAGGATTGAGCACACACCCCCACCACCTTATCACTCGATGGAACTCCTTGTCAAGCACGATTTTGTCCTGGAAGCCTCCGGACACCTGGACCCAACAGGCGTCAAGGAACTCCTGGTGTGGACGCATCTGCATAGCCGAATCGGGTATATGCACGAAGACATCATGCAGAGCAGCAACTTGATGGTCCTCACCGTGGCGATCTTCAGTGCTAACAGCCGTTGCACCTTGCCCAAGATGGCCGTTATTCTCTCCTCCGGGGACGCCAGGCAGGACACCACATCGAGCCTGGATCCCAGAACAATGCGTCCTGCGATTGAGTCAAGCTGAACTTTGCATAATTCACAGAACATCAGGTCCGCCAGCAGCCGGATGGCCTTCGCTGTGATTGATGGTGATGTCCCTTGACTTGGCCCGGATGAGCCAGCTGTCCAGGTAAATATACACATGAATCCCCTGTAGTTGTAGGACCACCGCCGGAGCCAGGCGCCGACGGGGAGAGCCTTGAACTGGTAATGCTTCCCCTCTATGACGAAGTGCAGGAACTTGCAATGCTTTTTCGTGTATGGGGACATGGAAGTACATGTCCTCTAGAGCCAACAACAAAGTCTCCCTCCTCCAGCTGGCTGTGCACATGCTGCAGCGTGACCATCCTGAACTTCTGGGAATTTACTCGAGTCGCCGTAGGTCGAGAATAAGCCTCCAGCTCTCGGTCTTCTTTCTTACGAGAAAGTATCTTGAGAAGACTCGAGACACTAACCAGCTCCATCGCTCCTTTTCTTAACATGGCCCGGATTTCCAGCAGTAGCTGAGGGATGTGTTGTGCGTTTCGGGCCACCGGTAGTATCCGTGGGCGAAAGCGTCCAGCACCCATCGTTCACATGCTCATGAATAAATACATAGCAGTACAAACATGCACAACCACAGGAGGTGGAAAGGCTCAACATTAAGCATCTCTTGCCTCTTCACCAGGCTCACTTTCAACGGGTTGCGCAGCACTGCTTGGCCGATTCCGGACCCCTCCCTGGAATCCCGGTCGACGCAGTAGAATCTCGTGAAGGTGTACGTCGAGCTCCACGTAGCAGCCCTGCAGCGGCACACCAGACAGGAACGCCGTAGTTGCAGCGATCGCTCTAACTGAATGGGCTCTCGGACGGCCAGGCAACGGTCGGTTTGCCAACTGGTGACAATGGGTGATGCAGCTGGAGAGCCACCTGGAAGTGGAAGCCTTGGAGAGGGCCTTCCCTTAGTTCATGAACAGTTGGTCTTCCGGAAACTCACCGAGTGCAAAGTCCTCTCAGCTGGCGACAAAGGCGTCAGGAAGAATACAGGCAACACCAAGGGCTTGTAACGACACCTTGGGCATGAAAGAGGGATGCGTCGTAGCACACCCTTGTCTCGTGGAATGTCAAGTAAGGTGGTTTACATGAGGGCCTGGATCTCTCCCACTCGTCAAGCGGAGGTGTTGAAGCGGTTTTCCACAACAAAAACTCCAGTGGCACCAAATGCATAGGCTCAAACGGAGGACCCATGATCCTAGTAAGCACCACATTGAGCTCCCATGCTGGGGTATGAGCCTTCACCGGCAGGAACGAACAGAACAGTCTTTTGTCAAACTCCTTAACCAGACGGTGACCATAGCAACTACCATCCGAGATCTGGTGTAGCGGGATAGCCACCAGATGAACGATGGAGGCATGAGCCAGTCCACCCTTGGCCAACGACGGCAAAAACGGCAGTACCTGCAGACGTGACTCGTAGAGGATTGATCTTCCGTGCAAGGCACCAAACGGCAAACCTCTTCGATTTATGTGCATAGCATTTTAGAGTAGACTATGCTCTGGCCTTGGCAAGCAAGCACTTCCTTGCAGTCCACTGGGAGATCGTAGCCCCCGAATTTTAGCGCTGCAGGAGCCAGGTCTGCAGGTTCAGCGATCCTGGGACGTGGTGCAGGATTGGGCCTCCTTCCCTGGCGAGAAGATTTGCGCCTGCCAGAAGACTGACTGGAGGGGCCGCTGACATGTTGAGAAGGTCCGGGTACCATATCAGTCTCGGCCACGCTGGTGCAACAAGGATCATCCTGTAACGGGCCCGTCGATTGACTAATCGAAGCAGCAACAAGAGGGTTGGAAAGGGGGTGGGGGGGACACAGAAACAGGCCATCCCTGGGGAATAAGAAAGCATCCCCCTGCTCCCTGCTGGGAACCTACGGCACTTGGTGTTCGTCGCCGCAAATAGATCAATGTGGGAATTCTCCCATCTCCGGAACAGGTAATTCACTTGGTCCTGCCGAAGTTCCCACTCGTGGCTAGAGCATAGCTTGTTGCCGAGAGAGTCGGTGACTGTTTTTCACTCCTGCCCAGTACCACAGTTCCTGCGCCTCTGGAGAGCACCAGGGACCTGGTGCCCCCCTGCTTCCGGATGTAGAATATCAAGTCCTTCCTTCCATATGTATGGAAGGAAGGACTTGAGGGCCCAAAACACTGCCTGCAGCTCCAACATGTTGATGTGCAACGTATTATTCTCCGGTAGCCACAGGACTCTTGCGTGGAGACTTCCAGTGGGAGCTCCCCATCTTTCCAGGGAGGAGTCTGTCGTGACCGTCTCCTGGTGCGGTGGGGTCTGGAAATATTCACCTCCGGCCAGATGTGTACAAACTCCCCACCACCATCGCTCGAAGGAAACTCATCTAGTTTGATCTCGTCTTCGAAGCTTCCCAACACTTGGACGCATCTGCACAATCAAATGAGGTATATGCATGACATGTCGAGCAGAGACTTGATGGACCTCAACCGTGCAATCCTCAGGGCCAACAGCCGTTGTACCTTGCCCAAGATGGCTATCCTCTCAGACAGACGCCAGGCACGACACTTTAGTCGGGCTCCCAGAAACAGCACATCCTGCAATGGAGTCAAGCAGGACTTGCAGAGTTTACCGAGAACCCCAGATCCATCAGGAGCCGGACAGTCCTTGCCGTGTGGTCTACAGCGATGTTATTTGAGCTTGCCCGGATGAGCCAGTTGTCCAGATAAGGGTATACGTGGATCCCTCGTAGACGCAGCTCTGCCGCCACTGGTGCCAGGCAATTCATGAAAACCCTTGGCGCCGACTTCAATCCAAAAGGGAAGGGCCTTGAACTGGTAATGTTGCCCTTGAACCACAATGAAGAAACTTGCAGTGCCCCTTGTGGATGGGGATGTGAAAGTAAGCATCCTCCAGGTCCAGCGATGATGGGAAATCCTCCCCCTCTTCTAGCTGTCCTAGAACGTGCTGAAGAGTCACCATCCGGAACTTTTGGGACCTAATGTAACTGTTCAGACGACGGAGATCTAGGATGAGACTCCATCCGCTAGTCTGTTTGACGAGAAAGTAACAAGAGTACACTCCGGAGCCTCTTTGGGACGAGCTCTATTGCGCCCTTTCTTAGCATGGCCCACACTTCCAGCAGCAGCTGAGGTATGTGGTTTTCCTGCCGGGCCACTGGTGGTATTCGTGAACACTTGTTGAAATTCCAGGGTGTGTCCGTGGGCGAGAGCATCCAGCACCCAATGGTCAGTGGAGATTGTCTTCCACCGGGATGCACAGGTGGGGGCCCAACACCATGGCTGGTTCAATCCTGTTTTGACGACACATCGCCTTGGGGACAAAGTCCTCCTGATTTGGCACAGCCCCTGCAGGTCTCCTGGGCCAAGTAAGGAGGTTGACTGTGGGCTGAAGCACCTCCACCAAATCCTTTGGAAGAACCATGGGATTTTCCGCCAGAAGCCCGAAAGGACAGCCGGCGTTTAAGCGTGTCCAGGGCACGAGCAGTCTTAATGTCCGCCTTGATTGGAGGAAGACTCGTCCACGGTCTTCCCCAACAAAGGCCGCCGAAGAGAGCCTGAAGATTTCTCTAGGCTGCTGCCGAAACCCGAGTCCAGGGATGGTTGGGACTGCAAGCACTTGGGCGCAGAGTCTGGAACCCTGTACTTCTCATAACGGTCCCTCTTCGTCAAGGAAGGGTTCTTCATGGAGGGACAACCCCTCGTCCCATATGTCATCCAAGAGCAGGATCGAAAGTACGGTCTTCCACTTTGCCTCACAGCACTGGTAGGAAACCCTTGTCTCCTCTGGGACAAGCTAGAACAGCTCCGAGGTCCTTGAGATCATGGCATGGAACGAGCCCATCTCGTTGGGCGGTGAAGATCTGGGAGGCGGAGACAGGAGATCTCCCAACCTGCCGTCTTTGCCAGTGCCCATCGTCGCTGCGTCAGGATCAGTCACCCCTGAGGGTATGGGCACCGCCAGCGCAAAAGGCATCCTTGTCTGGATCTCCAAGCATAGGGTATGCAGAGCAGCGAGAATGTCCACCTAGATATCTCCAGGTGGTTGCCGAGGTGGCTGTGGCGACAGAGGCAATGGCGTTTGCGGCTTCGACTGGTCCTCCCAAGCCCTCAACGCCCTGCTGCTCCTTGGTCTCTTTCCCGTAGGGCCTGCTCTCGATGCATCGTTCCTGAAGGTCTTGAGGTTGGTAAGCTACTCTGAGGAGATATCCGTGCCCTGGGGGCAACCATAACACCCCCCCCACCCACCCATCTCTGCTACCAAGGGAAGACTTTCAGTGAAATGATGAGCATCATCTTCTCTGGTGACTTGATGGGCTGAAAAGAGTACTCCCTCCTGGCAGGCAGGGATACACTTGCCTTTGGGGCCGTGCTCTACGGATCCAGCCACCACTCTTTCGATGGGAGGTTGGGTCTTCGTCAGATCTACCTGGACCTTCACAGCCTTGGTCGAGCCTGCAGCCTTCACCTTAAGGGAAGGGTCTGAGCCACACTCGCCCCTTGGCATTCTCCAGAGGGCCTGTCTGGGTCTTCTCCAAGAGCTTGCCCAGATGGTCAGACTTCCTCTTTGAAGATTCAGAGTGTTGGCTTGTGGTCGAAGCCATTGGATGCTGTACTCGCCCTGGCCGCCAAGGAGCCTGGCGCAACAGCGCTCTTGGTGACAGTGGATTCGCGGTGCTTAGCCTTATGTTGGGCGCCCTCAAAGATCAACTTTCTTCTTGGCAGGGGAGGCATGCTGCTGGGACTCGCCCAGAGCAGGGGCTTTGGCCTGCAGACCCTCGCTGAGACGCCGATCGCTCAGCATGCGGGGCTACATGTCCTGACAAAACGCACAATCACCCTCCAAGTGCGTCGGGTCCGAGTGCAAGCAGTAGGGGCACAGGGAATGTTTGTCCGAAAAGATGTTCCATAAGTTGCAGCCTGGGCAAATCTTGAACAGGGGCGCAGAGTCCTTCTCATCCGCCATGCCCACGTGGTGTAGGCCTTGAAGAATCTTCTGGAATCCTTCAAGAAGTAAATTCGATGAAATTCGCCCATAAGGGCCCCTGAAGAATCCGAAACCGGGTACCCGTTAATCGGACGGTAGATCGAATGACCAAATAATTAGAGTAAAACTTAGAAAAAGCACAAAACGCAGTTAAAGCCAGAGAGCTAAGCATGAGGACCCCCAACACTTGAATGTGCAGTAAAAATCTGAAGATGGCTGCCAGAGGAGGTGCTTAGGTGGAGGGCAGTCATTGGCTGGGGGAAGTATGACCCAGAAACCAGTGATTGGTTGTTAGGAGAAACAGTTCAGAAATGAAACCGAAACTTTCTTTGCTGAGGATTCCCAGCCTGATGGGGAATATTCATGAGCATGTGAATCCATGCCAGATCCCATACTGGAGAAGATCTGGAGATCGAGGCAGACAGACTGAACGCACCCTGACCGTCACGGGACCAGCTTGTGCGGCGACCCAGACGGAAACAGACTTGCTGTGCTTGGCCTGGTCTTTGGCCCCCACGGATGGAGCGCCCTCAGGTTGGCTGGATCCAGAAGAGGCATGCCACTCCCTGTGAACCACCTGGGTTAGAGGCCCTGGTACCAACCGGACGATCCTTCATCGTGCACTTGGAGAAGCCATGGCAGATCTCACAATCTTCTTCCTTATGTGTCGGGTGTAGACAATACAGGCAATAGTAATGCTAGTCATCCGTGAGACATTCCGCAAACCGCAGCAGGTGCATATCTTGAAAAGGGAAGCTCCGCCCTTCTCCTCTGACATGATCCAGCGCAGTGTAGGCCTGAGGAACTTTTGGAAGCTTCCAAGAAGAAAACAACGATTTCTGCCCTTGAGAGCAGATGAAAGATGCCGAAAAACGGGTCCCCGTTAATCGGAAGGATAAGTGATGGTGCACAGGCTCAACCAAAAACGTTTTCCTACCAAAAACGTGAGGACTCCCAACACCTGAACCTTCAGTAAAAATCTGAATTTGACTGCCTGTGGAGCTTAGGTAGACGGCAGTCATTGGCTAGGGGCAGTATGACCCAGAGCTCAGCGATTGGGTTTATAAGAGAAAGATACTTGAAACAAACTTTTCCCTTACAGAGGATTTCCCAGCCTGACGAGGAATATTCATGAGCATGTGAATCCATGCCTGAACATGTGTTCCTCTGTAAATATGGAACACTTCTACAAACAGATGTCCATTACGAGAATCTAGATAGATATTGAAGTCTCCAAGGAGAAACTTCGAGGTCAGAAGAGAGAAGGCAAGGTAGCCCCACTCAGGAAGGGCAAGATCGGCATCAAGGAGGTGCCAGATAGAGGAATGTGACAGCAGAAGGGTAGCTAAGTGAAGCATATTGCCACCTTTAAAGGTTTTCCGAGGCGGGGTGTAAATCGGTGGGGGCGTGAGGTCAGAGGGGTGGCAGTAGAAGGAATGGCATGAGAAGGGGGGAAGTTAATGAGACCAAAGACACCCGTCAAGATGGATGAGGTTGGGTTTAGAGCCCTGGATCATGATAGTGCCATTCTGGAAGACATTAATGTCGCACCAAGATAGCATGTGCCAAGAGAACTTCCCACCTGGTTCCACCATTAATGGTGGAGGAGGAAAAAGGCAATTCAACACAAGAGTGATTTCCATGCGAGTTTTAGTAGCCCAAATAAATTGATCTTGGCTGTTTTCAGTTAGGTTTGCAACATGGTTAAGCCAGATTATTGTTTGTAAACACATGTAAAGAAACAAAACCGGATCCGGTTGAGGGGCTATTAACTAGTACGTACATCCAGCTCTTGAACAAATGCAGCAAGGTCATCCTTCCACAGTTCACCAGGGGATTTCCTCTTCAAAGTTATCAATTCTGCCTCCTAAAAACAGGATTAAAATAATTAAAAGAAAAATTGACCACTTTAAACTACACATTGCAAGACAATTTTTTCTAGGAGGCCTTTATTATGTATGTGTGTATTAAGCTCGTTTGCCAGACTATAAGCAAGCAGTTATAATGTACTACATCCAGAATCCCAAAACCCAGTTCAATCAGCCAAACTTACTACATATATAATATGTCAAAATACAGTTTGTCAGGTGAGCTTAACTTGATCAAGAGAAGCTAGTTTTAAATTTGGAACAGGTTCCACAGCAAAAAGGCTGCAACAAAATAAAAGAATAATCTTGTCTTTACCTTAGCGTCACGCTGTTTGCAGAGCTCATCTTTCTTTTCCTTTGTCAGGTACCACATGGGCATATTCAGCAGGTAATTGTAATCTGGCCCAGAAGCAGGGCCAGTTGTTTCAGTCTCTTCCTCTTCAATCATTTCTCCCGACTCCTCCTGAAGACAAATCCAATTCAGACTTACTAATTAATGGGATATCCATACCCTTTGCTCAGGTTGAGCCCAGAAATCCATGTGTGCGCACAATCATTATGGCAGTCTTGTGATGCAATTCAAGTGCTTCTAGCAATCTTGAGTCTATATAGGCTCCTACCTTACAACTTACAGGGTGAAACCGGCAGATAATTGCTAAATCAGCTGCTTGATAGCAACGAAGGCTAACACCAGCCTTGTAAACTCATGTTACGGTCACACTCACTTGAGGGGAAAGTTGAACTGCACTGAATGGCAGAGTTCTGGACAAACCTTAATTAACCTTAGGATGTAGAGGACTAGCATTTGTAGTGGGTTGAGTGGACAACAAGTAATGGCTCAGGAAGGGCCACAGGGTGAATCAGGGCTCCTTAATTAGATCTGGCAAAACATGGGCGTGACAATCTGTTCCATCGGTCAAGAATTTGTTGTGCTTGCCGTTTAATACTTATGAAAGATTAAGTAAACATGAGTGATTTGGACCAAAGGACCTGAGAGACAGTTCCTACCTTTTCTTGAGTGCGTTTCCATGCCTTCACTGGATCGGAATCAAAACCTCTATCCACCAGCAACTGGATTAGTTCCTTTTTCGGTTTATTTTCTGCAAAATTAACCACAGACTATTAGGAACTTGGCAGTACTCTGCACACCCCAAACATAACCAGATGGTGCATGGAAAGCAGTAGTGTCCTTCACATACCAATTACAATCTTGCCCTCTATTTTCTCCAGAATAAAGCGAGCCTGGTTGGTTAGTTTGGACGCCTCTGCAGTCAGCATTCCCACCTGCCACTCCTTCCTGAGTCCGTAGTACTGCAACCTGAGTTCATAAAACTCCTTCAGAATCTCCATCACACTCTCATACTTCTTGAGACAACCAACGTGGTCAAACAGCACCTGAAACAAACATTTATAAGAGGTCACTCTCCTGCAGGAAATCTACTACTTGTATTCACACACCATTGCAATCTGCCCATCCTGATCACCCACTTTGTGGAAACAGGCTTCACCCCGACAAAGGCCATCTACTCCCCCTTACATCAGAAAGAATAAGCTATGCTTAAAATAGTCTGCAACATAAAGGATGTGGTTTCCCAAGTGGCTTCACAAACCGGTAACAGCAAGCATGACAATGACCCACACAACATGTTCTGCATCAGAATGAAAATCAACTACTGATAGTAAAGCACCGTCCATGGTGTTTGTGCAAGATCCAATTCTAGCTACCTAGTTACTAGTGGCTATCAGTTATTCAGCGGCCCAGATTATTCACCCTAATGTGGTTCTTAATTTAACTTTAAACTTACCATGGAGTTACAGGTCATTGGGGTCTGAAGCTTGAAGACCTTGTGAAGCCCAGCAGCCTCTGCTTCCGCCAATTTCTGCTCAGTCATGGTCACCAGGAAGCGTACAGTGGTGTCTGTGTGATACTCCCTGTAATCCTGAATGAGGGGAGGTGTCTTCTCAGAGCCGTTCAACATGGGCTCCAGCACCTGCTCTTTGTAAGCCTGGACAAGGGAGTAATGCGTTAGCCCAAGTGAATGTTGCACACAGTATCAAATCAAGCATTTCTAATAACCTATGCATGGTGGACAGTTCACTCGACTGGTAATGCAATGCCCAAGAACATCTGTGAATGGCTTCCTGATGCCCTTAATGGATCTGCCCTTTCATGCATCTTACATAGAACATATGACCACCAACTTTAAAAGCATGGTGGATTGGAGGAATATGGCCCAGTGTAGAGCGAGAAAGACAAGCAAATTAACCATGTAATTCAAGGTAGGCCGGTAAGGAGGCTAGTGTAACTGCCCAATGGCACATAACCAAAAGACACAAGGGAGGAGGCGAGTCAGATTGTTTGGCGAGAATTCCCCTGTGGTCCCTAAACGGTTTCCTTTTGTAGCTTTACTTGGAGCCCATAGGAAGAAACCCTCTACCACTGCAATTTGTTCTGTGACACCCTAGTGACCCACAAGGCTACCGGGGCCGCAGTGCTTTGGTCCTCTTTGCGCAAGGTGGTGGTAGATGTAGTTTTGGCTTTACTAGGGGGGAAAAATATTTACCCAAGTAATAGCCCAATGGACCAGTATTGTAGCTATTTGGGTACCAGGCCTCAGATCAAGTTACTCGCCCAAAAAAATACCCCTTCCTTCATAAAGTTAAAAAAAAAAGTGCATTGCACAAGTACATTTCTTATTTGGCGCAATGCTGACATAGGCACGCAGTGAAACCGTTGCCATGTACTGCAATTAAAATCTGCATACAGTCGCACATTAAAGCTTCCAACATCACTGTACTTGCAAGTGAGCTAGGCCCATGTCCTTACCAGACAAAAGCTCCTTTACTATGTGAGGAGATTATGCAAGTGTTGGGTAAGAATTTAACATTATTGCTAATAACTCACTTGTGAGAACCCCAGAACTTTTCGCTTCACTGATGGATTATTTTTCCTATGCCGCAGTGGGAACCTTTTTCCACTCACAGAATAACTCTTTATGGGTGTCATTTTTAAGACTCATCATAGTGTCCTTTTAATTTTATTCCTTTTGACAACTTTTGGCATGGAACAAGTTACTTACCTGTAACTATTGTTCTCTAGCATGGGTCTGGCATGGATTCACATGCTCATGAATATTCCGTCAGGCAGAGAATCCAAGTTTCACTTACAAACTGTCTTTCTCCTATAAAACAATCATTGAGCTCTGGGTCATACTGCCCCCTGCCAATGACCACCCTCTCCCTAAGCCCCTCCTCTGGCAGCCATCTTCATATTTGATAGCACGAAGTGGCAGTATGACCAATAGAACTGCAGTAGAGGGTTTGCATGTGAATCCAAGCAAGACCCATGCTGGAGAATTTATAAGTTACTCAACGTAGCGACTAACATACTCTTAGTCCTCTTTCCTCCATACTGCATGGGTGTCCCTTCCAAGGGACGGGAGACGGAACCTTTCACCAGAAAAAGCCCACCATCCCCTTCAAATTTAGAGACGTGCGGGGTGCGGCCCAGGGAGCATGTGCTGCCCAGACTCTGCCCTCCGGCGCCTCACCTCAGTCCTAATTGACGCATAGACAATAGATTTAACATTTCCCAATGACACCAGTATTAGGAGGGAGGTTGGTGGGACGTATGGAGGAAAGGGGACAAAGTACGTTAATCACTATGGTGAACAACATTACTTTTATGCCCCGTCCCCTTCCTCCATACTGCACGGGCAATTCCAACTGAATATAGCCCTAGGGTGCAGGAGACCCTCCTTAAGCAAATAGGTTCTTGAGAACCGCCTGTCCGAAGGACGCATCAGATCTAGAGCCTGCATCCAAACAGATGCTTGCAGAAAGCCGAGAGAGTGGCCCCAAGTGGCTGCCCTGGTTATGACTTGCCAAAGGACATGGTGCTGGAATACAATGGCTGTTGCCTTGGTGACTGCATGGGCATGCATTTGGCATTAGCGGCTAATGCTGGCCCTCATACAATTCCTTGATGGCCGAGACCATGCAGCAAGATATGGAGGCCTGATAACCTGGTCTTGAGCCTCCGAATGGTCACAACGGGGCGTCTGATTTGCAGAAGCCCTTGGTCCTATCCAAGTAAAATTTCAGGACATGGCTGACATCCAGGCAGTGCAGCACCCTTTGTGCTTTGTCCTTGGAATCAGGAAAGAATGTAGGAAGAACTATTTCCTACGTCAAGTGGAAAGCAGACGGCACCTTGGGCAGAAATGCTGGGTATGTCCACAGGACTACCTTTTCTCTGTGAAAGGTAGTATATGGTTCTGAGGCGACCAGCGCCTGTACGTCTAGCAAGGCCGTCTTGATTGTGACCAGCCTGATGTCCGCGGACGCCATTTGCTCAAATGATTTGTGCGCCAGAGCGCCCAAAAATAATTTAGAGGTCCCACGCAGGGTGCGCCTCTTGATGGGTGGGTAAAGCCTTGTTTCTATACGATAGGAGAAGATTTCCCACCCCCCTCAGAGTTCCTGTAAGCCCCAATGGCTGTGAGGTATGTACAGCAGGTGCCCACCTGCACAGAGTGGGCGAGGTGCGCCAAGGAGAGCACATTGTCCAACGAACATGCCAGGGAGTCAATTTCCTTGGAGTCTGCCCAGTGGCAGAATCTGGTCCATTTACTTTTACACTGGCTGGTAGCCATGCTCCTTGCGCCCTGTACGATTTCCAGATTAGCCTGTTAGAGGCAGAGGTGCCGCATCGTTACCTGCTCAGGCACCACGCTGTGAGGGCTAGTCTCTGGGACGTGGTGGATGACCCGCCAGAAGATGTGCTGGGCCCGTCGGGAGGTAAATCATAGGTACCTCAGAGGCTGAGCAGCTACAAAAACCATGGCCTGGCTGGCTGTTAAGGATTTCTGAACTCTGACCAGGAGGGGCAGAAGTTCAGAAGGCCAACCTAGTTTCTTCGAACAGGGTAACCTCTGGACAAGCCAGACCAACCAGGGTAGCTATGGCAGGCGGTCAAGACTAAGTCTCAAGAGGGGCGAGGGTGACTGAAGGACTTCAATGAGCACACAGAGCAAAGACACTTACAAATTACCCCAGACAAACGGGACAGTGGTGATTTCTCAGCTCCGGATGGATTCATCGCCCCAGTTTCACTGCAGCAGGCTTCAGGGGCAAGAGGGTCACAAATGCAGTAGACTTGCAAAGGACGTTCCCGCAACAGGTCAACATGGTAACCGCGTTTACTCCGGTCCGGGCGCACTCGTCTCACTTCAGTGCGAGGGTGCCGTGGACAGAGCTGGCAGTATATCAAGTTTCGAGGGCCTCCTCGAAACGACGGCGGAGACAGAGCAAAGGTCCTGCGTAAGCTTGTCAGCCCACTGGTTGGCCCAGAGACTTCCAAGAAAGCTTACTTGCAGGTTTTGTCGAAGGTGCCAATGGGTTGGAACGTCTTCGCAGACCTTCTAGGACGACCAGATGCAGAGGGGTCCCACGGGACGACAGCGGGCTCAGGGTGCCAATCTTTCCAGCGGCTCACCAGCGGTTCGACTTAGCTTCGTAGTTGCAGGATACTTGGATCCTATCCTTTGTTCAGTGAGCACTCAGGAGATCGACCTGGTAGTGGTGTTTCCAGCCTCCTCTTATCCAAAGTTCCCTTCGCGCCAAAACGGAGAAGACCCAATGAGAGCTCTGCTCACAAACACATTCCATACGTGGACCAATCACAGACCACGGTGGTCTCAGGCATTCAGGACACTCCAGACTCTGGCACCCAGGATGTGTATTGGGATCAGACATCACAGCCCACATCCTGGAGGCGCGCACACACACACACACACACACACACAGCATGCAGAAACCCGCAAAAGCATTGGGATTCGCAGGAAAGTGCATGACTAAATGACTGGCCCGGATCAACTCGACCTGGGGGAAGGTGAAGGGGCAAGATGGCCAAAGGACAGGACAAAGAACCTTGTGGCATGGCCATTTTGGAGCCAGGCCACCTATTTGTGCCAAACGCTGTTAACATGGCAGGAGAGGGTTACAAATAAAGCAAAACGATAGCTGCCACCAGTCCTGCCCATGACATATCTGCACAGTCCATAAAAAGTCCAGCAAGATTATCTAGGGCCTATGGAAAGGACTATAGACCCAAGTGTGCTGTATGGTAAGATACCTTGCACACTTGTTACATGTTGCACAAAAGTTGCAACATGAGGACTAAGGGAAACAAAGTCTCCCAGTACTGACTGTCTTAAGGGCATGGCAGTTTCCCCATAAAAATTGAGCGAAAGCCCAGGAGTGCAGCAGAAGGCTGTGCTTCTCTGGTAAAGTCAGTCAATGGTGTCTAAACAGCAGCAAAAGGTTTGCGGGTTGACACATGGAGGGAAATTGCATACAACTATGAGATTTTTCCTAACACCGGCCACCATGGAGCCATTAGAATGATGTTGAGTTGGCGAGACTCCTTGATATTGCAAATCACTCTGAATTAGCGGAGTGGGCGGGAAGGCGCAAGCCTTCAGGCCATTCCACTGAAGACGAAATGTGTCGCCCAGGGTGCCAGGGCCCATCCCTGCCAGCAGGCGAACCGAGGACACTTGTGCCAAGTGGCAAAGAGATCTACCTGGGGGATGACCCCACCTGTTGATCTAAATGACTAGGCCGTTTAGCTGCCACTCGTAATTGTCTGCTCCCAACCTGCTTAGCCTCTCCGCCTCCAGGTTGGCTTCGCCCGGGAGGTGGACCGCGGTGAGGTAGATTTTCCAGGGCCCACTCCCACATGCTGATTGCCAGTCTGCACAGAGGAGGGGATTTGGCACCTCCCTGCTTGTTAGTACATGCTGGTCGTGTGGTCTGTCCGGATGAGGACAACCTTGCCCCTGAGAAGTGGTAGGAATGCTCTGAGGGCTAGCCAGATGGCGTTCAGCTCTAACCAATTGATGTGGTCTTCATGCTCCCGTCGACTCCAGGTTCCGTGGACCGAGATAGTTCAGGGTGGCACTCTAGCGAGGAGTCTGGTGATGGTGGCCTGCGTGGGCGGCCGAAAGGGCTTGCCCGTCCGTAGGCTGCAGTCCCAGGACCACCATGTTGGGTCCGGGCGGAGAGATGAAGTAACATTGATCCTCTGGGATGGAGAGCCCTGCTCCTGGTTCCATGCGGCCGCAAAAAATTGCAGCGGAATCCTCATCTTCAGTCTCTTGTGTGAGACGGCTAACAGGACCCCCGCCAAGAGACCAGGAGGTGCTGGTACTACCAAGCCGAGGTCACACCTATGCTGAGGAAGTTGGCGGTGGCCCCCTTGATGGCGAAGATCTTGTCCTCCGACTAAAATATCTTCTCGGAGCACGTGCCCCAGATGAGGCCCAAGGAGTGTGGGCTGCTGCGACTTCTTGAGATTGAGCGAGAAACCCAGATTGTGCAGTGTATTCATAAGGGCATGGGAAGAGTGGTGAACCTGTTCCGGAGATGCCCTGACGAGCCAGTCATCGAGGTATGGGTAGATGTGGGGGAACTGCACTCTTGAGGGCATCCACTGTACTCATGAGCCTGGTAAGACTGAGGGCCAAGTTGAGGCCAAAGGAAGGACCTTGTATTACAAATGGTAGCCCATGATCCTGAACCGAAGGAAAACACAATGGGGGCTGCTAATTCAGTCTTTCAGATCCAGGGAGCACATCCAGTCTCCCTTGCACAATGTCTCTGCTATAAACGCTGGCGTAACCATCTTTAATTTCTGCAGGGGTAAGGAGAGGGTGAGGGTGGAAAAGCCCAACACAACTCAGGCCCGCCCGGTTGTTCTGAATGGTGAAAATCCTGGAGTAGAAGCACAAGCCTCACTGGGAGGCTGGGACTTCCTCCACTGCCTGGCTCTCTTCGAGTGACTGGATCGCCGCCAGAAGAGTTGCTGTCCTAACTTGAGGGAGTGGAGCGAGGAGTGTTAGGCAGAAACCTGTGCAGTTCCCTTAGGGACCACTGCAAAAGGCTTAAGACTACAGGTGTTGGCAGTAAACCCAATTAGTAGCAGTCCGTACCACACAGATTTATCTGGTAGCTGTGGCTGAGCAGCCAGACTTCTCTCAAGAAGTTAGACAGTATACAAGATAGGTACCAAAATACAGTAGCACAAGCAAACACTGACCAGAGCTTTGGTATCAAAGTATATAATTATTTAAAGACACTTATAGAAACACTCCAGCACTATTATTGTAAGCAAGTTCAAAACAGTCACTATTCATATATATATATTTCTGATGCTTGTTAATCTGCTTAGAATCACATGCTGTGCATAGGTCCGACATCCAGTGGTCACTGCGGAGTATTGCATTTTGTTTTTCGTAGTCGAAAAGGGACGTCTACAAGGCGTGTCTGAAATACTATCCCTATAGTGACGTGTGTTGTACCCACAATCCCTCACGCGTCGAGGTCCCTCAGATTGTTTTTTTCCGCCCAGCTACTGGTCGCCTTTACGCGGAGCTCCTCGAGATACAATCTCCTCGACCTTTGGTCGTTTTTTTTCCTGTTTAAAGATTTAATATATCGATCCCTCCCTCGACACAGTTGTGAAGCTATCTCCGCCGAGCAAGATCTTCGACGGAGGGGACGAGCAGAGGAGATCCTTCGGCGTTGCCGAACACGTGGCCTGGCCTCGCAGGCCAAATACAGTAGGGAGAGTGGGGTCGTGGGACATCTCTTGATTCTTTTTCAGAGAATGCCTTTCCTTTTCCCCTTCCTTTCCCTTGGGGTAGTTATCACGGTTTATTGCCTCGGCTATGGAGAGGACACCCTTTAGGTTTTGCCCACTTTGTAAGGGCAAGTTTACTTGGAAGGACAAGCATTCACGGTGTAACCGCTGCTTGCCCCTCGATCACAAAGAGGAGGGTTGCTCGGCTTGTCGGCTTCTAAAGCCAAAGATTCTAAAAGACCGTAGGGTCAAGAGGTGGGCGGCCTACGCTATGTCGAAGGCCGGGTCTTCACCCGCCGCTGCTACCACCGACAGTGACGAGGAACGTGATAACACGACCTCCGCTACGGAAGTCGTACACCCCTCTAAAGAGCGCTTGCGCTCTTCGTCGTCTGTCCCCGGCCCCGACGGGCTCGGCTCACGCCCTGCTTATGGGGCTGAACACCCCGGCGACACCGACGCACACGATACAACACAAACACACAACCCATAGCTCTTCTTCGTCAAAGACGAAGAAAGCATCAGAGCCCAAGGAGACGCAGGTTACACCGGCGGCCTCCTCGGACCGTTCGGGTTCGAAGCCCCTCTCGCAACCGCAACCAGCGACTGGGCTTTCGGCAAATAAGGGCGCCGCCCCCAAACCATCGGCCGGCGCGCACCAGCAGAGAGCGCACGCCGCCGTAGAACGATCGACACCCGTAACGTCGAAACCACAGCCCTCCGCTGACAAACGAGTCACAGAGCTTGGCGAGGATCGTTGTAGCCGACGCCCAGAAGCGTACGCCGAAAGACACGCCGAAAAAGCCCGAAGAAAGACAGGGACTACCCCCTTCAGTCGGGGGGGGGGGGGGGGGGGGGGACCCCCAGCACACCGGAAGGCTTTTCGGAAGGCGACGGGACACTTTCCTCGACGTTGTGGGAGAGGTCGAGCCGTTTTCAGCAAGATGACACTAATTTTCCCCCGCTAGACCGCTCAGGGGTACCCCATGAAACCATGGAAAGGCTCCATCTCTGCATGGAGAGGTTTATGAACACCCAGAAGCCTCCCACTCCCAAGAGAAGGGCCTCAGAAGGACCCCAGGGCCAAATACCCAAGGCAGGACACAGCCTTAGACTTCCATAATGTGTATGACCTCACTGGTGAGGAACAATACTTAGAAGAGGAGGATGATTTTGTAGACAATGAAGAGGGACAGAGGAAGGTCTGGACAGCCCAGACATGGTAGGAGAAGGCTTCGGAGAAAATCCAGAAGAAGGACCTTCTCATCCCTGGCAATCCCCATCAGTATATTCGGACACTGATGTCCTGAACCTAAATCCTCCTGACAATTCATCTGTTAGAAACACGTCTCCCATTGACGATCAGCCCACATTCAATGCCCTGTTGCGCAGAGCAGCAGCACATTTCGAACTGGACACTGGGGAGATCTCTACAGAAATAGACTTTGTGGAAAGAGTAATTAAGGAGAAACCCCCAGTCAGCCAGACCATTCCCCTCCTCGCTTCAGTGAAGAGTAGAATCATCCCTTTGCTATCCACACCCACACTAAACAGAGGAGTTAATCCAAGGATTGAAAAACTTCACTCCTTCACCCTCAGACCAGCTGTACATCAGGGGACATTCCATTCCGGATTCCCTTGTAGTAACTAATACAAGGAAGAGGGCAGGGGTGCCGCTGTCCACCAGTGAGGCACCACCTGACAAGGAGGGCAAGAGGTTATATGCCCTTGCTAAAAGAGTCACATCCTCGGCTGCCTTTTCGGCAAGAATTGCGAACAACAATTCTTTGCTAGCTAGCTACGCGGACGCGCAGTGGGCCAAACTGCGCAAGGACGCCGAAGAAGCGCCGGAACCACTACGTACACGCCTGCTATCAACTATTGGCGAAGGAACCCAGGTCAACCAGAGTATTGTAAAGAACTCTCTGGATGCTGCTGAGACAGCGGGACGTTCCCTGGTTCAGGGAATACTCCTAAAACGCCATGTATGGCTGCGTAACTCAGCGTTCAAACCGGAGACACAGGCGTCTTTAATAAATAAACCTGTTGAAGACTCAAACCTCTTCGGGAAAGCGGTGGATGAGGCTCTGGAAATGGCTAAAAAAGAGTTCGATACTCTTGACCAGATCTCTAAGCCCACTACCAGACGCGGCTATGGCAACAAACGCTTTTTTCGTGGCCAACGCCAACAGCAGAATCAGCAGCAACAGTACCCTGCCACCAGTTACCAGACCAATAGTGGGCAGTACAGCCAAAGAGGCCAGCGCAGGGGCAAAGGGAGAGGTCGGGGGTCCACCCCCAGAGGCTCCCAAGCCCCACACAACACCAAGTGACGCGAAGATTCGCGTCCCCTCCCATGCAACACCGGTCGGGGGCCGGATAACATCCTTTCTTCCAGCATGGGAGGGAACAACGTCAGACCGCTAGGTATTTTCCACCGTAGCCCACGGATACTGCATCGAATTCAACAGTTCCCCAACATACAGACCCCCGAGGGGACGACGCATGACACCGGAACACCTTGCCATCCTTCTCCAAGAAGTACAACAACTGCTGGAAAAAGGAGCCATAGAGGTCGTGCCTCTATCTCAGGTAACGGAAGGTATTTATTCAGTGTACTTCCTTGTACCCAAAAAGGATCTAACCATGCGCCCTGTATTAGATCTGCGCCCAGCGAACAAGTTTATCAAACCCCAGAAGTTTTGTATGGTGACCTTACAGGAAGTGATCCCACTGCTATCACAGGTAGATTACATGACAACACTGGACATGAAAGATGCATACTTTCATATTTTAATGTTGCCAGCGCACAGAAGATACCTCAGGTTCATGATAGAGGGCAAACACTACTAGTTCAGAGTGCTTCCTTTCGGCATAGCATCAGCACCAAGGTACTAGCAGTGGCAGCGGCCCACCTGCGCAGGTTGTCCATCCCAGTTTACCCTTACCTCGACGACTGGCTCATAACAGGGGATTCTTACGAAACATGCTTCTCCAATACCCAAAAGACTGTAGACCTTTTGTTCCAGTTGGGCTTCTCCATCAACGAAAAGAAGTCCAGCCTAGACCCCAGCCAAATCAAACAATTCCTAGGGGCTCTAATTCAAACAAAGGACGGCCTCGTCTTCCCCTCCAACGAGAGGGTCCAAAACATGCTGTTTCAAATCCATCAATATGTGACCGGTCGAGAGGTGACGGTACGCAAAGCGATGCGCTAGCTAGGCATGATGGCGTTGTGTATTTATTTGGTACCTCACACGCGCCTGCGCATGCACCCTATGCAAGAGTGGCTCAACAGCCAGTGGTGTCAGGCCAGCGGATTATGGGACGATCCAGTGGTGGTCTCGCAGGCCTTGGTTCTCTCGCTACGATGGTGGACAAAGGAACACCTGGAAAAAGGGAAACCCTTTGCCACACCCGCGGCGGAAGCCACTCTAACCACAGACGCACCCCTAACAGGATGGGGGGCTCACCTATCCCAGACTGCTCACGGAGTGTGGACTCCGAACGTAGCATCCAAACACAAATCTACTGGAGCTACTAGCTGTGTTCAAGGCGCTAAAAGCCTTCCAGGAACACCTACAAGGCAAAACTGTGTTGGTCCTTACAGACAGCACCACAGCCATGTACTACATCAACAAGCAGGGGGGCACCCACTCTCCTGGACTGTCCAAACTGGCCCAAAATATATGGAAGTGGGCTCTCAAACAAAACATGTTCCTACTGTCAGAACATGTACCAGGGGAACTCAATCTGCTGGCAGACAAACTCAGCAGAGATTTCCCCCTGCCCGAAGAGTACAAATGGCGACTGCACGAAGACATCGTCTTCGATGTCTTCACACAATGGGGATTCCCAGAAATAGACCTATTCGCAACCCTGGAGAACTCACAATGCCCAAGTTACGCCTCCAGGTGCCCCCAGAACCAATCCAAGGGGAACGGTCTGTCGATGCAATGGTCAGGGAAATTTGTTTACGCTCCCCCCCCCCCCCCCCCCGACTCCCCTTCTCAACAAGGTGGTGCACAAGATGCACCAGGAACAAGTAACCATGATACTGGTGGCCCCAATGTGGGCCCGACAGCCATGGTTCGCTCACTTGATGGAGATGTCTCTATCTCCCCCAGTGAAACTCCCCTGCCCGTACAACATGCTGTCACAAGACAAGGGCAGGACTCTGCATCCATGCCCCCAGAACATGAACTTAGCAGCTTGGCTCCTGAGATCATAGAATTCGGACATCTACTGCTCCCGCAGAGATGTATGGACATTCTCAGGGAAGCCAGAAAACCTAACACTCGCCACTGCTACTCTAGCAAGTGGAGGAGATTTGTCATCTGGTGCAGAGGGAAAGGCATCAACCCAATTGACTGCTCTCCCACACATTGTTCTATACCTGACCCACTTATTGGATTCAGGTCTAGTGTTCAATTCCATTAAAGTCCACCTAGCGGCACTTTCTGCATACACCACTTCCCAACTCAAGGTGTCGTGGTGGAGGATCCCTGTTATAAAGGCCTTCATGGAGGGAATAAAGAGAATACACCCCCCGATAGCTGACCCAGCTCCCGGATGGGACCTTAACGTGGTACTTACCAGACTCATGGGCTCACCTTTCGAACCCATGCACAAAGCATCTCTTAAAGACCTCACTCTTAAGACTGCTTTTTTAATAGCTATCACCTCTATCAGGAGGGTAAGTGAACTACAGGCTCTTTCTGTTCTAGAACCCTTTGTTACAGTTCACAGAGATAAGGTGGTTCTACGCACGCACCCAAGGTTTGCTCCGAAGTTCATATCGAAATTCCACGTAAACCAGTCTATAGAACTGCCAACGTTCTTTCAAAATCCTTCCAACTTGGGAGAAAAAACTCTGCACACACTAGATGTGCGCAGAGCGGTCATGTTCTACATGGAAAGAACCAGACCACTGAGGAAGACTAATCAGTTCTTCGTCTCGGTGGCAGCAGGAAGAGAAGGGGATGCAGTTTCAAAGTCCACTATTTCTAGATGGATTGTTCAATGCATCACTCTCTGCTATACTCTTGCTAAGAGAGAACTGCCCTTTAAGCCTAGAGCACACTACTCGAGGCACGGGGGCGTCCATTGCAAATGTTCCTTGAGTCCATCTGCAAAGCGGCTACCTGGAGTTCTGTGCACACCTTTACAAAACACTACTGTCTAGATGCACACTCGAGATCTGACTCCCAGGTGGGTCAGGCAGTATTAAGACATCTTTTCTCTACTGTTCCTTCTCATAACCCACCGCCAACTCCGGGTACTGCTCGCTAGTCTATGCACAGCATGTGATTCTAAGCAGATTAACAAGCATCAGAAGACAATGCATTACTTACCGTAAAAGCATTTCTGATGATTGTATCTGCTTAGATTCACATGCGCCCACCCTTCCTCCCCGCTCGGATGGAAGGAAGGAACAGACTTCCTTTTATATCTCTTTTCTGTACTCCCTCACGTCTAGAAGGCTCCCTCAGGGCAGAAAAATACAAACAGAGGGACCTCGACACGTGAGGGATTGTGGGTACAACACACGTCACTATAGGGATAGTATTTCAGACACGCCTTGTCGACGTCCCTTTTCGACTACGAAAAACAAAATGCAATACTCCGCAGTGACCACTGGATGTCGGACCTATGCTCAGCATGTGAATCTAAGCAGATACAATCAGAAATGCTTTTACGGTAAGTAATGCATGGTCATACACATCCCTTATTCCTTATTAGACAAGTCTTAGTTCCAGACAGAGGTGAGTGCTCAACTGAAGATGGCACTCATCAAAAAAGGGAGGGAAAAGGCAGAAGTTAGAAAAGCACACAACTCTAATACTTTAGAAGCACCCAGCAAGGCAGGAAAGTCAAAGTCTACTTGTGAGCAAAAAGTTCAGAAGCCAGGCTCCCTCTTGGAGAGAGCAGAGCACCAATGCGCCCAAGATCACAGTTTAAGAGGTTTGAAAAAGTCTTACAGGGAGTTCACAAAGGAATTAGTTCAGCTTAGAAAAGTTCAGTTAGCCTAGGGTCAGCCCAGGTAGTAAGTTGAGGATTTAATAGACACCCCGTACAGACCATTGCAAGGGAGGCTAGGCGGGCACAGTACCTTTAAGATGGAGAGGATCCTCCGGCGGGGGCAGTTCCTGGCAGCGGGTGCAAGTCGCAGCGTCGTCCAGAGGAAGAGAAGATCTCGACGTGGAGTAAAGCTGAAGGTCGTTACACTGCCAGGGAAGAAACCAGACAGTTCTCCGGTTAAAAGGTACTACCCTTTTATTCGCAGTAGTGGTAAATCGTGGTATCCCGGTTGCCAGGGTGCTTGGCACAGGGAAGGCGGCCACAAGATGATCCGGGAAGGCAAAAAGGCGGGCAAACTGGTTATCCCCACCAGTCAAAGGAAGACGACTCCTCGGAATGAAGATCTGTCAGGAAAAGTGGTGAGGCGGTTCAGCAGGGCTCCACCAGTGGCTTCGTCGTTGCAGGTCGGCTCAGCTTCTCCCTCTTCGGATTCTTTGGTCCTGTGGCGACTTATGAAGTTCCAGTCCCCAAAGCCCTGCTTTTATGCAGAAAACCCCCATTCATCAGTCCTAGCTGTCACTCAAACATGCTAGGTGGTGAGCCGGCCGGCTCACCACTGGGCCAATCACACAAGAGTGCGACTTGAGGCAACTCAGTCCAGGGTGCCTAACCCCCTCCCCCCCCCCCCCGGCTCCACACATCCTGTAGACCCAGACAGAGTGGCACCACTTTTGGAGGCTTCTGTGTAGAAGCCCGCCAAAAAGTGGAACAAAGGGCTCGACTTGGGTTGGAGTTACAGAGGCGAACACAAACGCTATTTTAAAACAGAGTTCTGGCAAAAAGACCCAACCAGGGAATAAATATTAAATAAATAACCCAGCGGTATCTTTAACATTGCACCAAAAAGTGGTGCGTTTAAAATGAATGGGACAATCCCATAGAAAATATTCCGGTGGAATATTTCGCGTGGTAACCACTGCCACCAGCCAGAAATTCGACGAGGGGGACTGCACAGTGCCCCCTCGAAAAACAGACCCAGGGGCAATCTAATTACACCTACCAGTACTTCCACAATATGATGTTTTGTACTGGTTCTGTTCCCAATTCAAGACTAGTTAAGTCAATGGTGACTTTACATGCCCTGGGAGACAGTAGTCAGTCCCAGGGTATGGAGTCTATGTTTGGGGGTCACTAGGACACCCCCGTGTTACTGCACTGAGGGTGCTGTGTAACACTTACCAAAAACCACATGAAACCCTATGGAGTAAAAGACCCCAAAGCCCATAAAACACATTACAAAGTCAAAGTGGGAGAAAGAGAGTCACTCTTAGCAGGAGAAAAAAATAAACACCAAAAATCCGGCAAAGCTGCTGGGGGACTCACTAGGTTTGGGAAATTAGCCTTAACAGAGAATTCTCCCCAACAAGGAGAGGCTGGGATGTGTAGGTGGTACCCCGTGGATACTACAGAGGATCCAGGGGTCAGCGAAATTCTGGTGCCTGGAATGTAAATGGAGAGCAAGCCTGCCCCCCACTGGAAACACGTGGACCAGAAGGGACGGAACAAGTTACTTACCTGTAACTGTTGTTCTCCAGCATGGGTCTGGCATGGATTCACATGCTCATGAATATTCCCCGTCAGGCTGGGAATCCTCGGTAAAGAAAAAACCAGTATCAGTTTCGTTTCTGATCTGTCTTTCGCAGTAATAACCAATCACTGATCTCTGCGTCATACGGACCACAGCCAATGACTGCCCTCTACCTAAACCCCGCCTCTGGCAGCCATCTTCAGATTTGGAAGCACGTGAAGTGGCAGTATGACCAAGTGAAGAGCCGCAGAGGGGTAGGCGGGAGGGTTCGCATGTGAATCCATGCCAGACCCATGCTGGAGAACAACAGTTACAGGTAAGTAACTTGTTCCTTCTCCAGCATGGGGTCTGGCATGGATTCACATGCTCATGAATAAAGAATACATAGCAGTACACACATGCACAACCACGGGAGGTGGCAAAGGCCCAACATTAAGCATCACATCAAACTTAACATTAAGCATCTTACCTCCTCACCAGGCTCACCTCAGGCGAACAGGTTGCGCAGCACTGCTTGGCCGACCCTGGACTCCACGAAATTCTACTGCGTCGACCGGGATTCCAGGAAGGTGTGCGTCGACCTCCACGTAGCAGCCCTGCATATGTCCAGCAGGGGCACACCAGATAGGAACGCCGTGGTAGCTGCGATCGCTCTGGTGGAATGGGCTCTCGAACGGCCAGGCAGCGGTCGGTTTGCCAACCGGTGACAGTACATGATACAGCCGGAGAGCCATCTGGAAATGGAAGCCTTCGAGAGAGCCTTCCCCTGATTGACAGGTCCAAAGTTCACAAAGAGTTGTGACGTCTTCCGAAAACACTTCGTGCGGTCCACGTAGAACTTTAGCGCTCTAGCCACATCCAGCGAGTGCAAAGTCCTCTCAGCCGGCGACGAAGGCGACGGGAAGAACACAGGCAACACCAAGGGTTCGTTGAGATGGAAGTCCGACGGTACCTTGGGCATGAAGGAGGGGTGCGTCCTGAGCACTACCCTTGTTGCGTGAAAAGTCAAGTACGGGGCCTTGCAGGAAAGGGCCTGGATCTCTCCCACTCGTCGTGCGGAGGTGATGGCCACAAGAAACGCTGTTTTCCACGACAGAAATTTCAACGGAGCTGAGTGCAGAGGCTCGAACGGAGGTCCCATGAGCTTGGTCAGCACCACGTTGAGCTCCCACGCCGGGGCCGGAGCCTTCACCGGCGGGAGCGATCTGAACAGTCCCTTCATGAACTCTTTCACCAGACGATGAGACCACAAGGACGTCCGCCCCGTGGTTCTGGTGTATTGGGAGATCGCAGCAAGATGAATCTTGATGGACGCGTGTGCCAGTCCAGCTTTGGCCAGCGTCAGCAGGTACGGCAGTACTTGGGGGGCCGTAATCCGTAGAGGGTTAATCTTCTGTGCGTGGCACCAGACAGAGAACCTCTTCCATTTGTGTCCGTAGCATTTAAGAGTCGAGGACGCCCTGGCCTTTGTAAGAACCTCTCTGCAGTCGGCCGGTATGGCGTATCCTCCAAACTCTAGCGCTGCAGGAGCCAGGCCTGCAAGTTCAGCGATTTCGGGTCGTGGTGGAGGATGGCGCCTCCTTCTCTGGAGAGTAGATCCGCGTCCACCGGCAGCTTGATTGGCGGGGACGCTGACAAGTCCAGAAGGTCCGGGAACCACGCAGGTGCGACGAGGATCATCCTGCACCATGACCTCTTGAGCTGGTTGACGAGCCGGATTAGCAGTGGCAAGGGAGGGAACGCGTAGAAGAACAGGCCCTCCCAGGGGAACGAGAAAGCATCGCCCATGCTCCTCGCCTGGGGAAACCTGCTGGCGAACCTCCGGCACTTGGAGTTCGTCGCCGTCGCGAACAGGTCGATCTGGGGTGTGCCCCACCGTCGGAAGAGGTGATCCACTAGATCCTGCCGTAGCTCCCTCTCGTGGCACGAGCGCAGCTCCCTGCTGAGTGAGTCGGCGATGGTGTTTTTTATCCCTGCTAGATGAAACGGCACCAGAAAAATCCTTTGGGCGATGGCCCAATGCCACAGGTCCTGCGCCTCCTTGGACAGTGCTGGGGACCTGGTTCCACCCTGTTTCCTGATGTAAAACATGGTGGTGGTGTTGTCGGTGAAGATCCTCACCACCTTGCCCTTGAGGGACGGAAGGAAGGACCTGAGGGCCCAAAACACTGCACGGAGCTCCAGGACGTTGATATGTAGGGATTTCTCCGTCGGGAGCCAAAGGCCTCTTGCGTGCAGATTTTCGGTGTGCGCTCCCCACCCTTCCAGGGAGGAATCCGTGGTCACGGTCTCCTGGTGGGCTGGGGTCTGGAAGTCCAAGCCCGCCGTCAGATGTGCGCGGGTGCCCCACCACCGGATCGCTCGTCGGAAACTCTCGTCGAGTGTGATCCTTTCCTCGAAGCTGCCCGTCGTTTGGATCCAACGCGCGTCCAGGAACTCCTGCAACGGGCGCATCCGGAGCCTGCACATGGGAATGAGGTAGATGCAGGAAGACATCATTCCGAGGAGGGACTTGATGGACCTCACCTTGGCCGCGTCGGCCACCAACATCCGCTGCACCTTGCCCAGGATGGTCCTGGTCCTCTCCTCCGACGGGGAGGCCAGAAGAGACACTGTGTTGAGCCTCGCTCCCAGAAACAGAGCGTCTTGCGCGGGTACCATGTGGGATTTGGCGTAGTTCACGGAGAATCCCAGGTCCGCGAGAAGTTGGACGGTCCTTGCCGTGTGAATCACGGCGAGCTCCCTCGTCTTGGCTCGGATGAGCCAGTCGTCCAGGTAGGGGTAGACGTGGACCCCCTCGCGGCGCAGCTGCGCCGCCACCGGTGCGAGGCACTTGGTGAATACCCTGGGTGCCGACCGTAGTCCGAAGGGGAGGGCTTTGAACTGGTAATGACGCCCTTGGACCACAAACCTGAGGAATTTTCGGTGCCCCTTTAGGATGGGGATATGGAAGTAGGCATCCTCCAAATCCAACGACGACAGGAAGTCTCCTTCCTCCAGCTGACCCAGGACGTGCTGGAGGGTGACCATCCGGAACTTCTGCGCCTTGACGAACTTGTTCAGACGCCGCAGGTCCAGGATGGGGCGCCATCCCCCCGTCGTCTTCTTCACGAGGAAGTATCTCGAGTAGACTCCGGAGCCCCGAAGCCTCTTTGGGACGAGTTCGATGGCGCCCTTCCTGAGCATCGCTTTTACCTCCAGGAGAAGTTGAGGGACGTGAAGTTCTTTCCTGGCCACGGGGGGGGGGGGGACGCGCGGGCACCTTCTCTGGAACTCGAGCGCGTGGCCCCGGGCCAAGGCGTCCAGCACCCAACGGTCGGTGGAGATGGACTCCCACACGCTGACGAAGCTCGCCAGCCGGCCTCCCACCGGGGTGCTTCGGTGGGGGCCCGACCCCACGGCCGGTTCAATCCTGCTTCGACGAGGCTTTGCCGCCTTGACCTCCTTGGCGACGACGGCGGGGTCCGCCAGACTGGCCTCGTCCTCTGTAGGCCTCCTGAGACGAGCGGGCCGCTTGACGGTAGGTGGAGAAACCGCCGCCGGAACCTTTGGAGGTGCCCTTGCCTCCGCTGCTCCGAAAGGGCGTCCGTCGTTGTTGCAGAACTCCCAGGGCCCGGGCCGTCTCAGTGTCCGCTTTAATGGCCTGAAGGGAATCGTCCACTGTTTTCCCAAACAGGTTGTTCCCATCGAAGGGCATGTCCAGGACTCTGGTCTGAACGTCTTGACGGAAGTCCGTAGCCTTGAGCCATCCACGCCGCCTAAGGCAAACGCCGTTGCCCAACTGGCGGAACCCAGTGTCGGCGATGTCCGTCGCAACGGTAATGGCGTGGTCCGAAGCCACCTCACCTTCCTGCAGGATCTCCAGGGCCTCTGTCCTCCGGCAGGAAGTCCAGCAGGGGAGCCAGTTTGTACCAGAGCTCCCTGTCATAGCGGGCCACGATAGCCAAGGCGTTGGCCGCTTTAATCGTCGTCGCTGCCGACGAGATGACTCTGCGTCCCATAGCGTCCAATTTCTTTCCCTCACCGTCCGGTGGGGAAGTCGATGTGGAGGCCGCACCCCCCCCCCCGCTTTCTTCCTGGCCGCCGCGGAGACGGAGTCCGGGGTAGGCTGCGCCCGGAGGCACAGGGGGGCCGTGTCCGGGACCCGGTACTTCTTCTCGTACCGGTCTCTTCTAGCTGGCGTCGTGGAAGGGTTCTTGAGGAGGGTGAGGCCCTCATCCCAAATGTCGTCCAATAGAGGCACTGAGAGGACCGTCTTCCTCTTGGCCATGCGCCGCTGATAAAGGAAACCTTCCTTCTTCTCCTCAGGGCAGAGTTGAAAAAGCTCGGATGCCCTGGTGATCATGGAGTGGAACGATCCAATCTCGTCGGGATGAGAAGCCCTGGTGGGAGGCGACGACGGTACATCCTCGTCGTCCGTACCCGTCGCTGCCGTGTCAGTCCCTGTATCACCCCTCGGGAGGAGGGCTGGACGGGGCGCGACGGCTGAAAAGGAGGTGGAGGGTGGATCCTTCTTTTCTTAGTAGGGGGAACACCAGAAGGTCCCGGTCCTGGGTCCCCCGACGGGAGAGGTTCCTCCGTCGGCATCGGTAGTCTCGTCCTTATCTCTGAGCATAAGGACTGTATAGCCAACAAAATGGCCGCCGAGTTGTCTTGCGGTGCTGGCAGAGGGGAATCCGACGGGCGATCAGGGGCCCCGTCGGTACCTCAACGATGTCGTCGTCACCTGCGTCGGGATCCATCCCGACGGGCCGGTCTTCTTCCACGCCGAGGCCGTGGCTTAAGACCTCGACCAGTTCCTCCTCCGAGGTTGAAGCCGAATCTACGACGCCGCCCTGCCCCCCCTTTCTCTTCCCCTCGGGGGATTTCACGGGGGTCCTATCGATGGGCACAAAAGAGGACTCCCTCCGAGGTGGCAGGGAGACTCCGAGCCCCGAGGTCGCCACCACTGGTGTAGCCTGCACAGGCTGAGCCAGGGCCGCCGCGACAGTTTCGATAGAGGGCTTGGCCGGATGGATTAAGGCCTTCACCACCTTAGGTGCGCTCACCGCCTTATCCTTGAGGGGGGGGGGGGACACCGCCTCGCTCCCCCTCCGCCTTCGAGCTCGACCAGGGCCTCTCCAGGAGCTTCGCCGGGTGCTCGGCCTTCCTCTTACCCGACCCAGAGTGTTGGCTCGTGGTTGATGGTGCCGGGGAGGGTGCGCCCTGCCTGGCGCCCGTAGAGCCCGACCGTTCGGCGCTCCCGGTGCCAGCGGACTCGCGGTGCTTGGCCTTATGTTGGACCCCCGTCGCCGGGGCGTCCTCAAAGGTCTTAGAAGACCGCTCGGTTTTCTTCTTCTTCTCGCCGGACGGGCTCTTCCCTTCTAGCCAGTTGGCGAGACGTTGATGGCGGTCCTTCATGGTCCGCTCCGACATGTTGCCGCAAAACGCACAGTCCTTCTCCACGTGCGTCTTGTCCTCATGTAGGCAGTAGAGACAAAAGGAGTGTTCGTCCTCCTTGAAGACGTTCTGAAGCTGGCATCCAGGGCAGACCCTGAACAGCTTTCCGGGCGTCGAGCTTCCCTTCTCCTGGGCCATGACTGGGCCTGAGAAACTTCTGGAGTCCTCCAAAAGCGTAGCTCGACGAATCTTCACCCTTGAGGGGCGCAGACGAATCCGACACGGGTCCCCGTTGATCGGATAGAGAGTCGGTGGAGCTTGAGGCTCTTTTGAGAAAAAAAAACGTGAAAAAATAGCACTAACGCTCGAGAGCAATAGCACGAGGATCCCAACACATGAACGTGCGGTAAAAATCTGAAGATGGCTGCCAGAGGCGGGGTTTAGGTAGAGGGCAGTCATTGGCTGTGGTCAGTATGACGCAGAGATCAGTGATTGGTTATTACTGCGAAAGACAGATCAGAAACGAAACTGATACTGGTTTTTTCTTTACCGAGGATTCCCAGCCTGACGACGGGGAATATTCATGAGCATGTGAATCCATGCCAGACCCCATGCTGGAGAAGTGTCATACCTTCTATCCCTCTGAGACTGTCACGGACGAGGGGGACTGGAAGAAGCAGTTACTCCTTCCCCAAACCCCCCCATTTCCCCCTTTTTGTTGCTTGCTCTGGTTCCGAGACAGCGAGCGGTCAGGCTGCCTGGATCTCCGTTCCTGGAAGCCGAGGAACCCTCCATTCACACACCCCCTGTCAGACCGCTGCTGTGACTGGGTGTATGACTTGGGAGTTGTCTTTACCAAGATGAATAAAGACTGGTGTTTGTGAGCCATTTTTCTTCTTGGCCAGCTCTTCGTCCAGAGGTCGCCCCCCCCACCCCCCCGAACAGCAGATCTAATATGCTTTGCTGGACGTCTGGGTTTAATTTCGTTGCACGGAGCCAGGCTGTCCGTGGCGATACAGAGTGCATGGCCAGAGGTATCAATATGGGCCACAGTGGATTCCATGAGGTCCTGTGCCACCTGCTTGGCCTCAGCCAGTCCCACCATAAAACGTGATTTGCTCTGCATAGGGAGTTCTGGGAGGAAGTCCACTATTTCCCACTATAATCTTTGGTTAGCGGCAGCCAGCATGGCACCTGCGTTTGCCTGATGAAGATGCAAGGACGCGTCGGAATACAAGCTTCTTCCCGTAAGCCTACAAGATCATCTCCTTGCCTAACAGCGTTGCAGGAGGCGGCTGAGGACGACTGCAGATTGGAGTATAGTGATGCCGCAGCGATCACTGAGGAATGTGGCCTGATAGCAAGAGTGTATCCCCCCCTCCATCATCCCGTACTTGGCATCAAAGGCGTTGATTAACTGGCTGGAACGAGTGGGGCCTGAGCCAACCCTTCTTGGCCAGGCAGACTACATCGCTTTGCACTGTTCAACCTCGGATTGGGGTAGGCCCAGGTACTCCGCCAGCCCTGCAATAAGTTTGTGGCAGGCCCTCGCTAAGGATGGCGTGTTCGCATCCTCCTTGTCCGTATCCTCTGGATCAGGAGGATCCTGTGGAGATCAGGATTCTGTGGGGTAGCTGGAGCCAGAGGCTAGACTATAGTGACCATGGCCGGAGGAGGCAGAGGCTGGTACGGAGCAGCCCGAGGAATCGGCAGGTTGGAGGGAGGGGGCTCAGGGGAGGAACGGGGTTGGCAGCGGCTGTGCCGGCGGAGGCAATTGTGGTGCCACTAGCATCGTAGGGAGGACCTCGCTGATGGCATCCTTAAGGATAACCCCCATCCGAGGTGACTTCATGAGCCTGAAGAACCCCTCTTCACTGGCCGGAGAGGGGGTACTGACCGGATAGCCGAGAGCTGCTGGAGCCGCTGAATACCCTGCCCGCAAGGACGCTGTGGGAAGCTTCACTGCACAGAAGTATAGGCTGTAGGCCACGTACCTGGTTGAGGCCAGTTCCACCTGGACACTCGTTCTTCGCTGAACTCCTGGAATGGCGGACGGGTGCCTCAGTCTGGCATGGCGGCCATCTTGTTGAAGTGCCTGCGACATGTTTGGCTCGCTGGGCGCAGCCTCCTCCAAGTGGATCACGAGGCCTACCCTGCTCCTCAGGCCTAGACCCGGTAGGTGTGACACCCTCAACCCGGGGGTCGGTAGAGCTGTTTCTGCATCCCCTCTGATGTATTGCAATGAATACTAGGGCGTAGCCCCTCTACCATATTGCCGGTACAAGGTCAGAGCCCCTCGGATGATAATCCGGTACAAGAACCTTCCGGTCCTTCAACACCGCCACCGGGAGGATCAGAGGATCCCTTGGCCGGTAGCTGCAGCAGCCTCAGTGCACATGCTGGTACAAGGACCTGAACTGTCCCTCCTGCGTTGGAGAGTCCATGGTAAGGAGTCTCGGGGTGCGATGGAAAATAACAGCCTTACCATGGGCCTCTGGCTCAGTGTTTCGCAAAGTTTGAGGTCCTCTGGGGAGACTTCTGGAAGAGCTCCCGCCACCTAGCTAGTCGGTTCTTCAGCGTTTTGGATGACAGCGAGCCACACACTGTACAAGCTTGCCAACTGTGGTCTGGGCCAAAGCAACATAAGCAGAGGGTGTGTGGGTCTGAAGTTGGGCAGAGCCCATTGCAGGATGGACACCTGCTGAACCACGTGGAAGTCGATATGTGCCAGGGAGGAGCATGACGCCTGAGGATAGAGTACCTGAATGATAAAAAGACAAAGAAGAAAAAAGTACCCGTCCGTGGAATTACATGGCCGAAGCCAAACCCAGGAGCGCTGGTGAATTCGGCCCATTGCTGTTGACGCAGAAAAGGTGACTGAGGTGTGGCGGCCGAGTCACGGAAGCACATGATCCCTGGGCTGGGCCACACCCCCACAAGCCCCTAAATTTAAAGGGGAAGAAGGTTTTTTCTGGTGAAAAAGATAGTCTCCCGTCCCTTGGAAGGGATGCCAATGCAGTATGGAGAGAAGGGGACGGGACCAGTACAATAGTTACAGTAAGTTAACTTGTTCCTTCTCCAGCATGGATTCACATGCTGATGAATATTCCCCGTCTGGTTGGGAAACCTCGTTAGACAAAAATCAGTTTAATTTCTGAACTTTCTCCTAAAGACCAATCACTGGTCTCTGGGTATACGGCCCCCAGCTAATGACTGCCCTCTACTCAAGCCCCTCTTCTGGCAGCCATCTTCAGATTTGGTAGCACGTAAAGTAGCAGTAGAACCAAGTGAAGAGCCACAGAAGGGTAGGTGGGAGGGTTCACATGTTAATCCAGGCCAGACCCATGCTGGAGAACAACAGTTACAGGTAAGTAACTTGTTCCTTCTCCAGCATGGGGTCCGGCATGGATTCACATGCTCATGAATAAATAGCAGTACACACATGCAACCACGGGAGGTGTCAAGGCTCAACATTAAGCATCTCAACTTCTCACCAGGCTCACCTTCAAACAGGTTTCCGGAACACTGCTTGGCCGACCCTGGAAACCCTGTTGACGCAGTAGAATCTCGTGAAGGTGCGCGTCGACCTCCATGTAGCCGTCCAGCAGGGGCACACCAGACAGTAACGCCGTAGTTGCAGCGATTGCTCTGGTCGGATGGGCTCTCGGACAGCCAGGCAACAGTTGGTTTGCCAACCAGTGAGAATTGGTGATGCAGCCGAGAGCCACCTGGAAACGGAAGCCTTGGAGTGTGCCTTCCCATGGTTCACAAGGCCACAGTTGATGAAAAGCTGCGACGTGTTCCGCAAACTCTTTGTGCAGTCCACATAGAACTTCAGCGCTCTAGCCACATCTAGCGAGTGCAAGTCCTCTCAGCCGGCGACAAAGGCGGCAGAAAGCATACAAGCAACAACAAGGGCTTGTTTACATGAAAGTCCGATGGCACCATGGACATGAAAGAGGGGTGTTTTCGCAGCACTACCCTCGTCGTGGAATGTCAAGTAAGGTGGATTACATGAGAGGTCCTGATCTCTCCTACTCGTCGTGCGTGATGGCCACAAGAAAAGCTGTTCGCCACGACTAAAACTTCAGTGGCGCCGAATGCATAGGCTCGAACGGAGGACCCATGAGCCTAGTCAACACCACATTGAGCTCCTGCGCCGGGGCTGGAACCTTCACCGGCGTGAACTAACGGAACAGTCCTTTGACAAACTCCTTAACCAGACGCGGCGACCACAGCAACGACCATCCCAGAGATCTGGTGTAGCGGGAGATAGCTGCCAGATGGACGATGGAGGCATGGGCCCGTCCAGCCTTGGCCAAAGACAGCAAATACGGCAGTACCTGCGGAGCCGCGACTCGTAGAGATCGATCTTCTGTGGCACCAAATGGCAAACCTCTTCCATTCATGTCCATAGCTTTTAAGAGTAGACTATGCTCTGGCCTTGGCAAGCACTTCCTTGCAGTCTGCTGGAAGATCATAGCCACCAAATTCTAACACTGCAGGAGATAGGCCTGCAGGTTCAGCGATCCAGGGTTGTGGTGCAGAATTGCATCTCCTTCCCTGGCAAGATCTGCGACCACCGGAAGCTTGACTGGAGGGGCCACCGACATGTCGAGAAAGTCCAGGTACCATATCGGTCTCGGCCACGCCAGCGCTACGAGGATCATCCTGCACCGGGACCGTCAGAGTTTATTTCAAAGAAGCAACAAGCAACGTGGATATGGGGGGACGAACGCATAACAGGCCGTACCAGGGAAATAAGCGCCCCCCCATGCTCCTCGCCTGGGGAAACCTACTGGCCAAACTCCAGCACTTAGTGTTCGTCGCAATGGATCTGGGGATTGCCCCATCTGCGGAACATGCAATCCACTTGGTCCTGAAGCTCCCTGCTGTCGCATTCATTGGATCCAGTATAGGGAAGAGGTCGAGCAGCGGGAGTTCGCCAGCTGAGCTTTCGAGGTGAGAACGTGGAAGTCTCTTCCATACGAATTACTTCAAGAAGAAAAGGTAATCGGGCGCACACAACTTATTTTTCTTGTCGTAATGCTTGTTCCCAGTTATTTTTTCAAAGCAAGGGACTTCGCGAACGACAAAAAACCTGCTTGTAAATAGTTCTTTCCCTGCATGGAGTGCGAGTGCGCTGCGTCTAAGTAAACAGTTAAAGACTCTGTTGAACTGCTAAGATGCAAGGAAACAATTACTTGACTCGTATACATTAGAGACAGCAATCCCTAGAATCCTTCAGTTAACGAGTTCTTTCAAATGGAATCTTCTGGATGATAAGCAACTATTTAAAGTTTAATACAAAACGTGAGGTTCATTCAACCAAAGTTTAAAAGTGAATTCCTTCTCTGGTGAACTACGGAAGGATGCATATGTAATCAGTCTAAGTGGAATTGAACTCATTTCTAGAATTGTTTATGGTTCCATTTGGCATCAATTTAATGAACCAGACTTTTGAAAGTAATTTAGGTTTAACTTTAAGAAAAAAGACACTTCCAATTTCCAAGTACTGTCCAATAAAGTCATTTTAAGCCAGCAACTTGAAAAGGTTTTCATTTAGAATTAAAGGGTGCACACTTTTCAAAAGTGAGCAAGAACCTATTTTGAACCTTCATCATGACTATCCTTGTACGAAGTTACATTTAATGAGTACTTTGTGATAAAAAGGATAATATCCTCTAGGCAGCAGCAGAGGATTTTCAGGTAACCTTTAGTAGGTTGGAAATGTTGATATATACATATATATTTAAACTTGTGAAATCTCTCAGCTTTACAGATACAGCCCCCCGGAAGGAGATCCAAGTTCTGAGTTTGTTATGTTCGCCAATTCCCCTTTCCCCCAGGGTGTCACGGGCTCAACTGCGTTAATAGTTGAGAATGCTACGCTTTGGTGGATCTGTGGGGTTCAGCAGCTCCGGTGTTGGATAGAAGACCAGCCATGACAATCTCATCCTCATCAGCTGAAGTCCAGAGGGGTCGGTCTCGGGCTGAGGTCCAGCATCCTCCTCTTCAGGGTTCTCTCAGCTGGCTTGCTCGAGGGAGGAACAGACACCCTGACCGCCTGGAAATCATGCGGGTCCGCTCCTATGGCCTTTCAAAAGCGGAGCCACCTCGAGGGAGGGCGACTGTTTTGCATGGTGCAATTTGGCCTTTGGTTTGGCCTTTTCCTTCCTGCCTGTGTCGGACACCTTGTCCTGCTTGGCCTTCTCCTTCGGGGCTTGGTCAGAACCCTTTTCTACCATGGCCTTCTCTGTTGCTGGTGGGTCAGACACCGCACCCTGCCAGACCTTCTCCTGCTTAGCCTTCTCCAGATTCTCCAACTTCTCTGGGGTAGTTTACTTCCTCTTGGAAGACGATCCAGAGTGGTGGCTGGAGAAAGATGCCGATTGAGAAGACGATCATGCCCGACCGTCGTGGAACTGCAGCAGCAGTGACCGACTAAAGCTCACTTGCAGAGCTTGGCCTTGTGTTGGGCTCCCCACGAGTGGGGTGCCATCAAAGGATTTCGAAACAGTTTGCCGGAAACGGCAGAGACATGCACCTGGGTGGCAACTGCGGTAGAGGCCTTGACTGCAGCCACGCTTCCAAACATTGGTGTCAATCCTTCAACATCCGCTTCGAGAAACCACGGCAAAACTCAATCCTTATTTTTTCGGGTGCAAGCAATACATGCACTGGGAATTCTTGCCCATGCGCACATCCCACAAACTGCAGTCGGAGCAAAGCTTAGAGGGAAGCGCCGTCCTTCTCGTCCGACATGATCCATGCAGTGTAGACCTGAAGAAAGTTCTGGAAGCCTTCAAGAAGAACACTCGACAAAAACAGCCTTTGAGGGGCGCTGAAAAAGCAAAAAAACGGTTCCCTCTCAGAAAGATTGATGGAGCACATGGGATGGGCTCAATTGACCGGAAAGAAAGTCTCTCAAAAAGCAAATAAGGAACAAGTTACTTACCTGTAACTGTTGTTCTCCAGCATGGGTCTGGCATGGATTCACATGCTCATGAATATTCCCCGTCGTCAGGCTGGGAATCCTCGGTAAAGAAAAAACCAGTATCAGTTTCGTTTCTGATCTGTCTTTCGTAGTAATAACCAATCACTGGTCTCTGCGTCATACTGACCACAGCCAATGACTGCCCTCTACCTAAGCACCGCCTCTGGCAGCCATCTTCAGATTTGGAAGCACGTGAAGTGGCAGTATGACCAAGTGAAGAGCCGCAGAGGGGTAGGCGGGAGGGTTCGCATGTGAATCCATGCCAGACCCATGCTGGAGAACAACAGTTACAGGTAAGTAACTTGTTCCTTCTCCAGCATGGGGTCTGGCATGGATTCACATGCTCATGAATAAAGAATACATAGCAGTACACACATGCACAACCACGGGAGGTGGCAAAGGCTCAACATTAAGCATCACATCAACTCAACATTAAGCATCTTACCTCCTCACCAGGCTCACCTCAGGCGAACAGGTTGCGCAGCACTGCTTGGCCGACCCTGGACTCCTCCCTGGAATCCCGGTCGACGCAGTAGAATTTCGTGAAGGTGTGCGTCGACCTCCACGTAGCAGCCCTGCATATGTCCAGCAGGGGCACACCAGATAGGAACGCCGTGGTAGCTGCGATCGCTCTGGTGGAATGGGCTCTCGGACGGCCAGGCAGCGGTCGGTTTGCCAACCGGTGACAGCACATGATACAGCCGGAGAGCCATCTGGAGATGGAAGCCTTCGAGAGAGCCTTCCCCTGATTGACAGGTCCAAAGTTCACAAAGAGTTGTGACGTCTTCCGAAAACCCTTCGTGCGGTCCACGTAGAACTTCAGCGCTCTAGCTACATCCAGCGAGTGCAAAGTCCTCTCAGCCGGCGACGAAGGCGACGGGAAGAACACAGGTAACACCAAGGGTTCGTTGAGATGGAAGTCCGACGGTACCTTGGGCATGAAGGAGGGGTGCGTCCTGAGCACTACCCTCGTGTCGTGGAAAGTCAAGTACGGGGCCTTGCAGGAAAGGGCCTGGATCTCTCCCACTCGTCGTGCGGAGGTGATGGCCACAAGAAAAGCTGTTTTCCACGATAGAAACTTCAACGGGGCCGAGTGCAGAGGCTCGAACGGAGGTCCCATGAGCTTGGTCAGCACCACGTTGAGCTCCCACGCCGGGGCCGGAGCCTTCACCGGCAGGAACGATCTGAACAGTCCCTTCATGAACTCTTTCACCAGACGATGAGACCACAAGGACGTCCGGCCCGTGGTTCTGGTGTATCGGGAGATCGCAGCAAGATGAATCTTGATGGACGCATGTGCCAGACCAGCTTTGGCCAGCGTCAGCAGGTACGGCAGTACTTGGGGAGCCGTAATCCGTAGAGGGTTAATCTTCTGTGCGTGGCACCAGACAGAGAACCTCTTCCATTTGTGTCCATAGCATTTAAGAGTCGAGGACGCCCTGGCCTTTGCAAGAACCTCTCTGCAATCGGCCGGTATGTCGTATCCTCCAAACTCTAGTGCTGCAGGAGCCAGGCCTGCAAGTTCAGCGACTTCGGGTCGTGGTGGAGGATGGCGCCTCCTTCCCTGGAGAGTAGATCCGCGTCCGCCGGCAGCTTGATCGGCGGGGACGCTGACAAGTCCAGAAGGTCCGGGAACCATATCTGCCTCGGCCACGCAGGTGCGACGAGGATCATCCTGCACCGTGACCTCTTGAGCTGGTTGACGAGCCGGATTAGCAGAGGCAAGGGAGGGAACGCGTAGAGGAACAGGCCCTCCCAGGGGAACGAGAAAGCATCGCCCATGCTCCTCGTCTGGGGAAACCTGCTGGCGAACCTCCGGCACTTGGCGTTCGTCGCCGTCGCGAACAGGTCGATCTGGGGTGTGCCCCACCGTCGGAAGAGGCGATCCACCAGATCCTGCTGTAGTTCCCACTCGTGGCACGAGCGCAGCTCCCTGCTGAGTGAGTCGGCGATGGTGTTTTTTATCCCTGCCAGATGAAACGGCACCAGAAAAATCCCTTGGGCGACGGCCCAATGCCACAGGTCCTGCGCCTCCTTGGACAGCGCTGGGGACCTGGTTCCGCCCTGTTTCCTGATGTAAAACATGGTGGTGGTGTTGTCGGTGAAGATCCTCACCACCTTGCCCTTAAGGGACGGAAGGAAGGACCTGAGGGCCCAAAACACTGCACGGAGCTCCAGGACGTTGATATGTAGGGACTTCTCCGTCGGGAGCCAGAGTCCCCTTGCGTGCAGATTTTCGGTGTGCGCTCCCCACCCTTCCAGGGAGGCATCCGTGGTCACAGTCTCCTGGTGGGCTGGGGTCTGGAAGTCCATGCCCGCCGTCAGATGCGCGCGGGTGCCCCACCACCGTATCGCTCGTCGGAAACTCTCGTCGAGCTTGATCCTTTCCTCGAAGCTGCCAGTCGTCTGGATCCAGCGCGCATCCAGGAATTCTTGCAACGGGCGCATCCGGAGCCTGCACATGGGAATGAGGTAGATGCAGGAAGACATCATCCCGAGGAGGGACTTGATGGACCTCACTTTGGCCGCGTCGGCCACCAACATCCGTTGCACCTTGCCCAAGATGGTCCTGGTCCTCTCCTCCGACGGGGAGGCCAGAAGGGACACTGTGTCGAGCCTCGCTCCCAGAAACAGTGCGACTTGCGCGGGCACCAGGTGGGATTTGGCGTAGTTCACGGAGAATCCCAGGTCCGTGAGGAGTTGGACGGTCCTTGCCGTGTGGACCACGGCGAGCTCCCTCGTCTTGGCGCGGATGAGCCAGTCGTCCAGGTAGGGGTAGACGTGGATCCCCTCGCGGCGCAGCTGCGCCGCCACCGGTGCAAGGCACTTGGTGAATACCCTGGGTGCCGACCGTAGTCCGAAGGGAAGGGCTTTGAACTGGTAATGACGCCCTTGGACCACGAATCTGAGGAATTTGCGGTGCCCCTTTAGGATGGGAATGTGGAAGTAGGCATCCTCCAAATCCAATGACGATAGGAAGTCTCCTTCCTCCAGCTGACCCAGGACGTGCTGGAGGGTGACCATCCGGAACTTCTGCGCCTTGATGAACTTGTTCAGACGTCGCAGGTCCAGGATGGGGCGCCATCCTCCCGTCTTCTTCTTCACGAGGAAGTATCTCGAGTAGACTCCGGAGCCCCGAAGCCTCTTTGGGACGAGATCGATGGCGCCCTTTCTGAGCATCGCCTTTACCTCCAGGAGAAGTTGAGGGACGTGAAGTTCTTTCCTGGCCACGGGGGGGGACGCGCGGGCACCTTCTTTGAAACTCGAGCGCGTGGCCCCGGGCCAGGGCGTCCAGCACCCAACGGTCGGTGGAGATGGACTCCCACACGCTGACGAAGCCCGCCAGCCGGCCTCCCACCGGGGTGCTTCGGTGGGGGCCCGACCCCAAGGCCGGTTCAATCCTGCTTGGACGCGGCCTTGCCGCCTTGACCTCCTTGGCGACGACGGCGGGGTCCGCTAGACTTGCCTCGTCCTCTGTAGGCCTCTTGCGACGACGAGCGGGCCGCTTGACGGTAGGAAGCGAAACCGCCGCCGGAACCTTTGGAGGCGCCCTTGCCTCCGCCGCTCCGAAAGGGCGTCCGTCGTTGCAGGACTCCAAGGGCCCGGGCCGTCTCAGTATCCGCCTTGATGGCCTGAAGGGAATCGTCCACTGTCTTCCCAAACAGGTTGTTCCCGTCGAAGGGCATGTCCAGGACTCTGGTCTGGACGTCCTGCCGGAAGTCCGTAGCTTTGAGCCATCCACGACGTCGAAGGCAAACACCGTTGCCCAGCTGGCGGAATCCAGTGTCGGCGATGTCAGTCGCCACGGTGATGGCGTGGTCCGAGGCCACCTCACCTTCCTGCAGGATCTCAAGGGCCTCCGCCCTCTTGTCGTCCGGCAGAAAATCCAGCAGAGGAGCCATCTTGTACCAGAGCTCCCTGTCGTAGCGGGCCACGATAGCCAAGGCGTTGGCCGCTTTAATCGTCGTCGCTGCCGACGAGATGACTCTACGCCCCATAGTATCCAATTTCTTTCCCTCGCCGTCCGGCGGGGAAGTCGATGTGGAGGCCGCACCCCCCCCCCCGCTTTCTTCCTGGCTGCCGCGGAGACGACGGAGTCCGGGGTAGGCTGCGCCCGGAGGCATAGGGGGGCCGTGTCCGGGACCCGGTACTTTTTCTCGTACCCGTCTCTTCTAGCTGCCGTCGTGGAAGGGTTCTTGAGGAGGGAAAGGCCCTCATCCCAAATGTCGTCCAACAGAGGCACTGCGAGGACCGTCTTCCTCTTGGCCTCGCGCCGCTGATAAAGGAAGCCTTCCTTTTTCTTCTCCTCAGGGCAGAGTTGGAAAAGCTCGGAAGCCCTAGAGATCATGGAGTGGAAAGATCCGATCTCGTCGGGCGGAGAGGCCCTGGTGGGAGGCGACGACGGAAAATCCTCGTCGTATGCCTCGTCGTCCGTACCCGTCGCTGCCGTGTCAGTCCCCGTATCATCCCCTCGGGTGGACGGGGAGGAGGGCTGGAAGGGGCGCGACGGTTGAAAAGGAGGTGGTGGATGGATCCTTCTTTTCTTGGTAGGGGGAACACCAGAAGGTCCCGGTTCTGGATCCCCCGACGGGAGAGGTTCCTCCGTCGGTAACGGTAGCCTCGTCCTTATCTCGGAGCATAAGGACTGTATGGCCAACAAAATGGCCGCCGAGTTGTCTTGCGGCGCTGGCAGAGGGGAATCCGACGGGCGAGCAGGGGCCCCGTCGGTCTCCTCGACGATGTCGTCGTCACCTGCGTCGGGGTCCATTCCGACGGGCTGGCCTTCTTCCACGCCTAGGCCGTGGCTTAAGACCTCGATCAGTTCCTCTTCTGAGGTTGAGGCCGACTCTACGACGACGCCCTGCCCCCCCTTCTTCCCCACGGAGGGTTTCACGGGGGTCCTATCGATGGGCACAAAGGAAGACTCCCTCCGAGGAGGCAGGGAGATTCTGGGCCCTGAGGTCGCCACCACTGGTGCAGCCACCACAGGCTGAGCCAGGGCCGCCGCGACCGTTTCGATAGAGGGCTTGGTCGGATCAAGGCCTTCACCACCTTAGGTGCGCTCACCGCCTTATCCTTGAGGGAGGGGGCACTGCCACGCTCCTCCTCTGCCTTAGAGCTCGACCGGGGCCTCTCCAGGAGCTTCGCCGGGTGCTCGGCCTTCCTCTTACCCGACCCAGAGCGTTGGCTCGTGGTTGATGGTGCCGGGGAGGGTGCGCCCTGCCTGGCGCCCGCAGAGCCCGACCGTTCGGCGCTCCCGGTGCCAGCGGACTCGCGGTGCTTGGCCTTATGTTGGGCCCCCGTCGCCGGGGCGCCCTCAAAGGTCTTAGAAGACCGCTCGGATTTCTTCTTCTTCTCGCCAGACGGGCTCTTACCCTCCAGCCAGTTGGCGAGACATTGATGGCGGTCCTTCATGGTCCGTTCCGACATGTTGCCGCAAAACGCACAGTCCTTCTCCACGTGCGTCTTGTCCTCATGAAGGCAGTAAAGGCAGAAAGAGTGTTCGTCCTCCTTGAAGACGTTCTGCAGCTGGCATCCAGGGCAGACCCTGAACAGCTTTCCGGGCGTCGAGCTTCCCTTCTCCTGGGCCATCTCCGAGACAGGGCCTGAGAAGCTTCTGGAGTCCTCCGAAGTGTAGCTCGACGAAATCTTCACCCTTGAGGGGCACAGATGAATCCGACACGGGTCCCCGTTGATCGGATGTAGGATCGGTGGAGCTTGAGGCTCTTTTGACCGAAAGAATCGAAGTTTTTGTAAAAAGCGCGAAAAAATAGCACTAACGCTCGAGAGCAATAGCACGAGGATCCCAACACATGAACGTGCGGTAAAAATCTGAAGATGGCTGCCAGAGGCGGTGCTTAGGTAGAGGGCAGTCATTGGCTGTGGTCAGTATGACGCAGAGACCAGTGATTGGTTATTACTACGAAAGACAGATCAGAAACGAAACTGATACTGGTTTTTTCTTTACCGAGGATTCCCAGCCTGACGACGGGGAATATTCATGAGCATGTGAATCCATGCCAGACCCCATGCTGGAGAACAGCAAAAAGCTCAAAGAGCGAAGCACAAGGACTCCCAACACTTGAACGGGCAGTAAAAATCTGAAGATGGCTGCGAGAGGAGGGGCCAGGTTAGAGGGCAGTCATTGGCTAGGGGGCAGTATAACCCAGAGCTCAGTGATTGCTTCATAGGAGAAATACAGTTTAGAAACAAAACAGTTTACCCAAGGATTCCCTGCCTGACAGGGAATATTCATGAGCGTGTGAATCCATGCCAGACCCCATGCAGGAGAAGTGCAGGAACTTCTGATGCTTCTTGCAGAGATGCCGCTGGTTGAGAATTGGCCTCCGGCCCCCAGTCTTTTTCACCTAGAAGGATCTGGAGTAGACTCAGGAACCCCGCAATCGCTTTGGAACCATCTCCCCTTTTCTTAACCTGGCCCATACTTCCTGCAGGAAGTGAGGGATGTGCTGCTCCTGCCGAAACACCAATGGTATCCGGACACTTCTGCTGGCGTCCAGCACCGGTCAGTGGACCTCTTTTACCACTCGCCGAAGCCTGCCAGCCTCCCACCAGGGGTGCATGGGTGGAGCCGACGCCCTGGCCAGTTCAATTCTGCTTCGGGATTGCATGCTGCCTTGGGAGCGACGTCTGCCACCTCCCAAAGCCTTGCAACAACCCCCTGTAGGCTTCCTGTACCGTGGAACGGGAGGGCTGGCAGTACAAGGACGTTTTACCCCCCCCCCCCAAACATTTGGACGACCTTCCGATTTCCCTCCTGAGGCACTAAAGGAAGGACGATGTTGCTGAAGCGTGCCAAGGGCAGGGGCTGAGCCTGTCTTGATGGCTTGCATTTGTTCACGGCCTTACCGAAGAGATGTCCCCGTTGAAAGGCATGTCCAGGACCCTTGTCTGCACTTACTGCCAAAAGTTGGTGGCTGTTACGAAAGATTTCATAGTTGTATGCAATTTTCCCTCCATGCGTCAACCCCCAAACTTTTTGCTGCCGTTTAGACACCACTGACTGACTTTGCCAGAGAAGCACAGCCTTCAGCTGCACTCCTCTGGGCTTTTGCTCACTTTTTACAGGGAAACTGACATGCCCTTAAGGCAGTCAGTGCTGGGAGACCGTTTCCCTTGGCCCTCCTCATGTTGCAACTTTTGTGCAACATGTAACAAGTGGGCAATGTAACTTACCATACAGCACACTTTTCCAAAGGCCCTAGATACTCTTGCTGGACTTTTCATGAAATGTGTCATGGACAGGACTGGTGGCAGTTATCGGTTCGCATTATTTTTAACCCTTTCCTGCGATGTTGCAATGTATTATAATGAACTGATATGAATTCACATTTACTGTTGAATTATGTAAAAAATATAATTCTTGAATGAAACAATCCATGTATGAGACTAATACAGTGGATACATGTATATAAAATGTAATGAAGTAACTGTTTATTATGTCTTTATATGCTTCCGCATTTTTTACTCATGAATACTTTCTACTCATGAATGACTTTCTAACTAGTGAACCCAGTACGCACTGAATATACAAATATAAATGCTGACTGGACATAATTGCCAGTACTAATAGGTGTGCAGGGGACGTGAGGACTCATACTTCATGGGTTCTCCATTCTTCTATGTTAACTGCGTTAGGCATAAAGGTGGCCTGGCTCCAAAATGGCCATGCCATGAGGTTCTTTGTCATGTCCGTTCACCATCTTGCCCCTTCCCCAGGTCGGGTCGACCCATTTGGTCATGCACTTTCCTGCAAATCCCAATGCCTTCACAGGCCTCTGCATGCCTTGTGTGTCTGCCTCCAGGATGTGGGCTGGGATGTCTGGTCGCAATACACATCCTGGGGGCCAGAGAGTGGAGTGTCCTGAATGCCTGAGACCACCGTGGTCTGTGATTGGTCCACGTATGGAGTGTTTGTGAGCAGATCTCTCATTGGGTCCTCTCGTTTTGGCATGAAGGGAACTTTGGATAAGAGGAGGCTAGAACCACCACTACCAGGTCGATCTCCCAAGTTCTCACTGAACAAAGGATAGGATCCAAGTATCCTGCAACTGCGAAGCTGAATTGAGGAACAGCTGGAGGGTTGGCACCCTCAGATCGCTGTCGTCCCATGGGACCCCTCTGCATCTGGTCATCCTAGAAGGTCTGCGAAGACGCTTAGACCCATTTGAATAGTGGGACCAACTATTCTCAGCACCTTCACCAAAACAGGCAAGTAAGCTTTCTCGGAAGTGTCCCTGGGCCAACCAGCTTACAAAGGAACTTTGCTCTGAGGCCCTCGAAACTTGGTATACAGCTGTGTCCACAGCACCCTCACCGAATTTCGTACACTTGGCATTTTCAGGTCTGAAGTGAGACTAGTGTGCCTGGACCGGAGTAAACGCAGTTACCGTGTTGCGGCAACGTCCTTTGCAAGTCCGCTGCTTTTGTGACCCTCTTGCTCCTGAAGCCTGCTGCAGTGAAAATGGGGCGATTCACCCACCCTGAGCGGAGAAATCGCCACTGTCCCATTTGGGAATCATCGCTGGATCCCAGGAACTAAATGATGCCGAGACATCCTTTTTGCCACCTTCGAACCTGCAAGTCAATTGGACTGACCTGCCGAAGTTTGGGTCTCCTTGCATCAGGGAGAGTTGAGTAATACCCCAACCCGTGGCCCCTAGCGCAAGAGCCCATTTTACGCACAGCTGTCCACTGCTATTGCAAAGTAGCGACTCCATCCCAAACTCTCAAACTGCCTCTGCCGTCAAGTGGAGGTCCTTCTTGAATAGTGGGAACTTGTTCTTCACCGCCTTATCCACCTTCCCGAGCTGCTAGAGACCCTGTTTTGCCCATTCGAAGAACTGCATGCGTTTGCATTACAAGTACTATTGAGCACAAGGCTCCCCTCCTCTTAGGGCTTGGACTGCCTCTTAGATGAGTGAATAATTGATGAACTGGGACTAAAGATTAACTACACTTCCTGTCCTGTCCTTCCCATCTAGGTTGTCGACATTTCATGCAGTCACCCCTTTAGACCCCCCTGGTCTCATATATATATATATATATATATATATATATATTGCATTTTGTGATATATTGGTTTACTTGGTGTTACTGTGATTCTTTGCTATAGTCTGTTACAAAGGCCTTGTAATAAATGTGTATATTTTTGGATATAACACCTTTCTGGAGTAATTTGTAAGTGTCCTTGCTCTGTGTGCTCATTGAGGTCCTTCAGTCACCCTCACCCCTCCCGAGACCTAGTCTTGACCGCCTGCCATAGCTACTCTGATTGGTCTGGCTTGTCCAGAGGTTACTCTGGACCAAGAAACTAGGTTGGCCTTCTGAACCTCTGCCCCCTCCTGGTCAGAGTTCAGAAATCCTTACCAGTGGCTTTCAACCAGCTACAACGACTGAGGCAGACACCGTTCCCCCATCTATCAGAACACCACGTCCGCGATGTTCAGGGCCATGGTGGACATGGTCTGATGCCACCTCGTCCTCTTGTAGGATCTCCAGCACCTCAACCAGTTTGTCGTCAAGGAGAAATTCCAGCAGCAGGGCCATCTTCTACCACAGCTCCCTGTCTTATCTGGCCAGGATCGCAAGGGCTTCATCGCAGCCCTTGCAGTTGCCGCCCTTCTACCAACAGCGTCCAACTTCTTCCCTCACTGTCCGGGGAATTCGATTTCTTCCCTGCAGCCGCCGAGACCACTGAATCTGGTGAGGGCTGCGATAGCAGGCACTTGGGTGCATACTCTGTCACCCGTTTCTTCTTTTCCAGCCTGTCTCTTTTCGCTGAGGCGGGATCTCACCAGTGCCAGGCTCTCATCCCAAAACGTCATCTAGGAGAAGCACCACCAGAATGGACTTCTTGGCCTCACGGTGTTGATAGGAAACCTTCCTTCTAGGTCTTTTCTAACTTCAACACAACCTGTATCCCGAGGGTGGTGGGGGGCATGTGTGGCGGTTGATGGGGTGCTGTTCTCTTTGCTGGAGGGCCTTGTGCCTCAGGGGCTGGCACTGGCGGTGCCATCTGCATACTCTTCTGGATCTCCGATACCAGTGTGTGGAGAGTTGAAAGGATGTCCAGTGATATGTCCCTGGGAGAGTTGGGGGTAGGCTTGCTGGGCCACAATCTGCATTCCTGCCAGCATTGCCCCCCCCCCCCCCATGCCCCTGGCGTTCCGCCTTAGTTCCCTACGTCCTCCAGGACCGTGTGAGCAACACCAAGTCCTCTTCATCCGAAGAAGAAATATCTGTGCCCAGGAACATGGTAGAGGCTTCTCCACTCCCCTTTTGCACCCTGAGGGGGGTCTGTCTCATGGATGGCATCCTCTTCTACAGCGTCCCACCGGCTTGGCCGAAGCCTCCCACTCTGGGTGCCGTCAGGGTTTCCTAGACCGGGTCAGCCCCTTTTGCCTTCAAGAGGGCGGCCGCCACCACCTCGATCGTCGAGGACGACTTCACCTGGGCCTTCAAGGACAGGTCAGACACCTTACCCTGTGCCTTGGGCTTTTCCTGCTTCTCGCAGATTGGTTAGCAGACTTCGTTTGGGGAGGAGCTGGATCAATGTTGAGATGGAGGCAGACTGAAGATTAGCGTGCCCTGCTCGTTGCAGGATCCACTGCACAGTGACCATGACAGAAATGGACTTGTGGTGCTTGGCCCGGTCTTGGGGCCCCACTGATGGAGCGCCCACACAGGACTTAAAAGCTGCTCCTCAGACGGGTACGGGTCCTGGGTGAGGCATGCCCCCGTTTGCCACAGGATAGAGGCCTTGGCATTGAGCCACGCCAACCTACTGTGACGATCCGTGGCGGTGCGCTTGGAAAAACCAAGGCAGATCTCACAATCTGCTTACTTGTGGTCCAGATGGAGACAGAGGCAATGGGAATGTTTGTCCTCCACAAACATTCCTCAACCGGCAGCTGGAACGGAGCTTGAAGAGGGAACCTCAGTCCTACATGGTCCGGCGTGCAGTCTAGGCCCCATGGCCTTCTGGAAACTTTGATGAAACTCTTGACGATTCTTGCCCTTGAGGGACGTTGAAAGACGCCGACAAACGGATCCCCCACTTGCTGGTCAAAGATGAAAGGGCACAGGCTCTTGACCAGAAAAAGGCACCTTTTCAACACGCAAAAATGTAGAAAAGCTCTGGGCGCGAAACGGGCTCCCAACACTGGAACATGCTGTAAAAATCTGAAGATTGCTGCCAGCGGAGGGGCAGTATCACCCAGAGCTCTGATTGGTTTATAGGAGAAGGAAGTTTTAAGTGAAAGTGAAACTTTTCTTTTACGGAGGATCCCAGGCCCGACGACCGGGCCTATTCATATGCATGAGCATGAGCATGCAAATCCATACCAGACCCCATGCTGGAGAGGTTTACCTACGACTCTGGTTCTCCAGCATTACCGTTCATACAGATTTTCAAATCAACTCCGCCCACACTCAATTGGGAAAGAAATTCCTTGTAAAAATGTATGGGTAATAAAGTGCTTAAGAAATCTGCCTCGCAATTCAGGTTCATATGCAGTTAAACAAATCAAAAGCCTTGGTATGATATGGCATTTGTAACGCGCCTATACACAAGTGTTTCAAGGCGCGACGAGGCAGGGAGGGGGGGGGAACAAAGGGAGACAGACAACGATCCTACTAGGCCAGGTGTCATTCAGATCGCGCAAGTGCAAGGTTAAGGGGACGGGAAAAGTGCAAGGGGAAAGGGAGGGGGGGGGGGAGTGCAGTACACGGTTAGTAACGAGCAAGATAAATAAGGGCCAGCTGGTGGCAAGTGCAAGATAAGTGCAGACAAGTGCTGGGAAGAGGGGCTGTAGGGATACAGAGACAGTCCCGCAGTGCAGGGGTTGCCGGGAAGGCAGTGCAGGGGAGAGTGGCTGGGCCAAGGACCGAGATTGGTGAGTGGCCCAGTTTCTGATTTAGTACAATTTCAGTGATTTAGCAAGGGAGAGGGAGAGAAAGAAGCAAAGAGGAGGGTTTTGAGGCGCTTCCGGAACCGGAGATGGTTCTCAAGTTTTAGGGAGGCAGGAAGGCTGTTCCAGAGGGAGGCTGCTGCAGCGGAGAGAGATCTCCCACCAACTCGTTGCTTAGAGAAGCGGCTGACCCTGAGGGAGTTGGAGGCGGATGAGCGAAGTGCTCGAGAAGGAAGATATTTAGAAAGGGAGAGTTGAAAGTATTTTGGCCCCAGGCCCCAGAAGGCCTTGTGGACAATGCAGAGGGTTTTGAACTTAATCCTCACAGCCACAGGGAGCTAGTGTAGCGATTTCAGTCCTGAGAGATACGGTCCCGGGGCTTGAGGCCAAGGACAAGTCTCGCAGTCCTGTTCTGGATGAGTTGCAGAGGGCGGAGAGTAGAGGCAGGAAGATTTAGGTAGAGGCCGTTACAGTAGTCCAGCTTCGAGAGAACCAGGGCTCTGGAGACAGTGAGCTTCTGGGGGAAGGAGAGGAAAGGAAGGATACCTCTGAGGAGGTGCAGCTGGTAGTGTGACTTCTTAGAAACGTCAGAAATGTGAGGCGAGAAGGAGTGTGGAGTCGAAGATGACCCTGAGGTTTATAGCCTTGCAGGTAGGAGCAGGAAGAGGGCCAAGAGAGGCTGGCCAGAGAGCTGCAGGGATGGAGGGAGTGGGTGTGCCGATGAGTAGAATCTGTCTTATTGGCATTAAGGCAGAGGTCGTTGGCGGCACACCATTCCTGGATAGCAGAAAGACAGTCAGAGAGGAGAGAAGGAGAAGAGGAGGCCGAGGGTAGCCTGAAAATGAGCGGGGTATCATCAGCATAGCACTGAAAGTAGGGGCGGAGCAGCGATGCGGTGGGCGAGAAGTGCCAGGTACTGGTTGAACAGCCAGGGAGAGAGGTTTGAACCCTGGGGGACACCACAGGTAGAGAAAAAGATGTCAGACAGGAAAGACCCCAGTTGGACCAAGGAGGGTCGATTTGAGAGGAAGGAGGTCAGCCAAGCCAGAGCCTGACCAGTGATACCCAGGTTATCACGGAGACAGTTGAGCAGGATGGTATGGTTGACAGTATCAAAGGCAGAAGAGCGATCAAGCAAAATGAGAACACAAGGAATGTTAGAGTCAAGGTTCGAGAGCAGGTCCTCACGGATGTTCAGGAGAGCAGTTTCCGTGGTTAGACATTAAAACAGCTTAGTCCATTGGTATGACAAGTCAAATTGCCCCTTGCTGGCAGAGGAAAAGCAGCCCCTGTACCCTTCACTAAGCAATGTGAAGCAGACAAGCTTAAGGAAAGCAATAAAACAGATAGTAATTTGGCAGCAGATCCACTATAATTTACATGTCATTGACCAGGCAATTATGGATTCAGGTAGCTTCTAGTCCTCGCTCTTACTCACTGGTTAGGGACCCTATCCTTCCACAGCCAAAAAGTGCTGGACGAATAGGTTCCCAACGATTTGGGAAGTAGTGATGCTGCAATTCAAATACCAACATGGATGGAATAAAGAGACTGGTTTACCTGGGTCCATGTCCTGATTGGAAGCTCAGAGATCTCTATGGTGGTTTCATCTATCACTGACACTTCGCCGTTCAACACGTACTGACTTGGCCCCAATTCTTGAATAATCCCCTTGAAACCCTTGTAGCTTGGAAGCTAAAAAGGTACAAATACAATTCAGTGACACTTGTAGGACCTCAATATTACTGCAGATCACAATTACAAACATGAACAATTGCTTGTAACCCGCCCCTCTACCCCCAAATGCCTACCAATCATACCATTGGCTGTGGTTCTTGCCCATCCAGCATTAGACGGATATTGTTCACCACTTCACGGACATCATAGTTTGGAATCTTGCATGCCCATCCGGTTCCGATACCTTCGGCACCATTCACCAACACCATAGGTATGATGGGCATGTACCACTCTGGTTCCACTCGCTGATTATCATCACAGATGAATTTTAGGACATTGTCATCCATTGCTGGAAAGAGGAGACGGGCTAAAGTGCTGCAAGGAGATGAGTGAAACACGTGATCAGCTATTAACACTCAATAGAGTTCTGACACTGAGCATCGTGCACTTAAGCCTCTTGGGGATTATCGCCATGGTCAGCCATACAGATAAGGGGTGTATCGGCCACTTTCATTTCCGGTTTCTAGTTAAGACAGGTTCACTTTTTTATAAAATACTATTGGGAATTCGACTTCCATTTGTACTCAATAAAAACATTTTAGTACTGGCCATGGCACGCCCAACTATAAAAATGCAGATCAAAACAATGTCAACAAAAAGCAGACAGGTAAAAAGGCACACTGACCTGAGCATCGTGAAGATGTATCGGGGGCTGGCAGCATCTTTGCCACCATGCAGCCGTGTGCCAAACTGTCCAATGGGCTGTAAAAGGTTGATGTTGTTGCTTCCCACAAAGCTTTGGGCCAGGTTTATGATGGTCATCATCAAGGAATTCTAGAGGGAAACGCAGAGTCCTAAATATGCTTGCTTGAAGTGATCAAGGAAAACAGGCGTGGTAGAGGCAAGACATTACCAGTTTATACCTGTATATTATGTTCAGCTTTAGGAGCTGTGGTGCTTGGATCATAACTTGGCTGATGAAGTTTACTAAACTTATTAGATTTCTTTTTCTGAGTGACCTTTGGCCAGATTGGAATAAGAAAACATGATTGCACTCTGCATAACCACCCCCACTCAGAGTGTGTTGTGGCATTTAAGCAGTTTAAACCTACAGGCTGAGGTCAGAACAAGTAGTCTGAAGGTACTTCCAATGCGGACCTCGAGCTGAAGCGATATATTGGATTGTCTCATGTTGGAGTGGGGTTTTGAAAAGCCTAATCCTTTTGTGGAGCCTACTGATAAGGTGAATCATCAAAACCCTATAACATAAGCAGACATGACACTCTTGTGCAGTAAAAGATGCAGAGTGCCAAGTTGCTACTATAAACAAACATGCAAACGTCATGTCAAGAAGCTACCAACTACAACGAAATTTGGTGAACACTGCTAAACAGTTCTTTTGTTGAAACAATGTACTCTGCCAAGAGTGCCCTGCAGCTTACCTCACCATGGTGGTACGCTGACATTTCAGCCACAGATCCTGCCAACTGGGCCACCTTCACCTCTCGTTTGTCATTTCTTTTGAAGCAGGTGAAAAGCACTTTCCTCTGACCAGGTTTCAACCCTACCACCAGAAAAGTAAAAAAAGGGAAGCAAATTACAATTGTTTGTTTAAATAACTACGCCCTTGCGTAGGAGCCCACTGAGATCAGAGCACCCATTTACTCACCGTCCACAAGGGATGGGATGGATCTCTCGTTGTCAGAGTTGGAGAACAGAATAAGCTCCTTGTTGATGAATTCATTATACGTCAACTGCTTTGTGGTGCTGCCGTACAAATAATCCTGCAAAACAATTTGTTACATGCACAAGTCTTATCAAGTTTGCCCTTAATGTTTAAGTTAATTATCCAGCCTACTGCATTATAACAATCTACTACTGCCACCTCATCTCATTGAAAGCCCATCTTGAAAGAAAAAAAAAAATGCATATTAACACGAAAAGATGGACATATAAAACAAAGATCACAGGCGAAGGCAATGCATGCAGACTGGGAGAAAGGGTAAATGGTGGTGGGTCACCCAATTTAATGAAGGAAAATTACTTAACGCACATTTAGAATGATGCCCATTTTAAACGGAAACACTTTCTTCACATCACTTACTCAACCTAGTTTTAAAAAAAAGCAAAAGCATGCCCCCGCCGACTATGGGAAGGAGGGCAGAGGGGGTGGTCAGTATTTAGCCTTCAGGCTCTCAGTAACTCCTCTTCTGTTAACCCTTCAGGTTGGTTTCACAATCAAAACCTCTTAATGTATTTTTACAATCACTGAACTACAGCAATCTAGTTAGTTATTTATAATGCACCTATACACATGTTTTGAAGCAAGACAAGAGCGGGGGGGGGGGGGGAGAAGAACAGTGGGGGCAAAGACTATCCTACTAGGCCTTGTGACATTCTGATCGTGCAAGTGCAGTTAGGAGAAGTGCAGGGAAGAGGGAAGGGGCAGTCAGGGCGGAAGGGCCAGTGGGAAAGGCGGGTGCCAGTTGAGGCCAGGTGGACAGTCAGGGGAAAGCAGAGTGCAGGGGATGGTAGGTCCACGAGCTAAGTGAGTGGTAAGAGGCTGGAAGGGTGCAAACCCAGCCAGGCTAGGGCATGGGTAGGGGCAAGTGAAGGTTGAGGGATCCGGTGAGACCAAGTGCAGGGGTGGACTGGATTAGAGGGCACCTAGGGCCCTGCAAGACTGTAGTAACCAGGCAGCCAGCGAAGAAGCAGACCGGGATATCAGCAGGGGAGTTGGGAGGAGGAGAAGGGGATGGTCTTGAGAAGCTTCCGGAACTGGAGGAGATCTAGCTCAAGTCTGAGAGGGGCAGGGAGGCCAATCCAGAGTGAGGCACCTGCAGAGATATGTACCTCCCACTCTGCTTGGAAAAGCGTCTGGTCTGCTGCAAGTTGGAGCTAGACGACTGAAGGGCTCTAGCATGGAGGTATTGAGAGTTTGATGTAGAGGGGCACCAGAAAGCCTTGTGGACGATGCAGAGGGTCTTAACTTGACCCATTCAGCAACCGAGAGCCAGTGGAGAGATTTTAGGGCTGGAGAGATACGGTCCCTGGAGACAAGGATAAGTCTCCCAGGCAGAGAAAATCTGCAAACACGTAGACAAATCCTCAAACTGGGAAACCACTCATGTGGTTTACTAATGATCACAAACCGGCCCCATTAGGCAAAAAGATATCTACAGGCTTGTCAGTTTGCGCCAATCTACCAAGTGGAGCTTATCTTGGAACAACTCACCTCTGGCAAGCCAAGCAATCTGCGCTGTTTGCGGTCCAACATGAAGTTAGTGAGCCATTCCTTGCGGTCATCAACTTGTTTTTTGCTAAAGGCCTATAAGATGAGAGAAAAAAAATTAAAGCCGATTTCAATTATGGAAATTAATTCACAAAAACACTGAATGCGTGCTGTGGGGGCCTTATGAAGGGACTGGTTTACATCACTTACCCCCCGTCTGTCGGTATTGGAAGAGGGGCTGGAAGTTCAGTATTGGGAAATGTGTAAGTGGCCATGGGGGATGCCGAGAATGGTTACCTCAACAAGCATCCTTCCTAACAGCAGAAGGTGGGCTGTATTTGGACTTTACAGTACTAAATTGAGTTGTACGAAACGGGGGAGGGTGGGACTGCAAACGTCACCTATGCTGATGGTGCCCAGATTCTGGTAGACTACCATGAGGCACCAGGGGGCACAGTGTTGATGCAGGGCAACTGTCCAGCGTCCTATTAGTGTGGAGAGGCACAGATGTACTGCTTTTGGGCTGCCCTGCAGGAGACCCCACCACCAATCCCTGAGTGGCCCAGTCCCTTGGGGTTCCTCCAACCATAATGAAGGTTTAGGAATGTGGGTGTCCTATTTGATAGTCATCCATCTTTTCATTGCCTTATTGCTTATATAATACTATTTTTTTTATTTATAAAGCGTTCAGGCAGCTCTTGCTGCCCAGAGTTCAATATTACATGCTTCTCTAGCTAGGCATTACAAAAAAACTGAACACAAGTCTGTGTCCCTCGGGGCAGGTCTGCGATTGAAACTATTTTTGGTGACCGGTCTCTGCTCGGACAGAAATTGTGCAGGTAGGCAGTAAAAGTACATGCGAGTCCGCCCACTTTGTAATAAGTTTACCAGTTGCTATTATTTACTCTTTAACTCAGACTAATCTGTCCGATTGACTAATCAAAAGAGCAGCTGCAATAGACTATTGAATTATGGCAAGTCTAGATGGAGGGCAGTGGTGGGTTACATAAGGGTTGTTGCCTGCATAACACCAAGTTGGAGCAGGATCATTCTAGTGCCTAAAGACATTCGGGGGAGGATGGGTGTGAAAAGGCATAGGCTGTGGAAGTCTTACGAGACCAGTTGCAATGTCTTCAAAAAGTGTGCCAAAATCATTTCAATGTAACACGTGCTCTTGAGCATGCATGGGAATTATAAACCATGGAACCTCTGAGGTCCATGTGTGATAGCTGTACGATGGAGAAGTCAGAATGGCCTGGTATCACAATTCCAAGCATCACCTAAACAAATATTGCATGCGAAGTGTGTACCACTGAGGCGATTTGCTACAAATACGAGCACACCATTTGTGATGAGTAGGTGCGTGTAAAGGGGCTCTGGAAGGTTCTCATAGGATATAATTTCGGCTTCCAAGTTCATGTGCAGTATTGCTATACATTACCAAGGATATCGCAGCATCATCTTCCGGGCCGGCATACCTAAACGGTATGCGATGCCGACTCATGTCAGCAAAGTATTCTTTAGCCTCTTTAGCTGTGCTGGTACCCAGACCTAGGAAGAGAAAAAACGTGCCAGTGAGTTGCTGCTCTGCGGAGTGGGCTTCCAATGTGTATGTATTAAAACCAGGCCTGCTCCTCCAACATACAATTACATAGCACATGACAGCTGGAGCAAACCCACTATTGGGATCATTTCCAAAAATTGCTAACTCTACCTAAAGTGGATAGGCTGATGAGGGTCTCAGCTAGTGAGATGCAAGCACGCTGGAGATGAGCTACACCAACATTGGGGCTCTCTTTTCAGATAAGGGCGGAAAGCAAAGAAAACAGCCAAGTGAATTCTTTTGCTATACGGTCTCGTCTAAAACATAGCCTTGTAACGCAACCAGCAAGGCCTGCCACAATTGCCTCTGCAGTTAAAAAAAGGGACCACACGTAGGAGAGTGCGGCATCACAATTTCTGAAGCTTACAACTCAGCTGGTTTCTACAAGCGCTGGGGTGCCAGAGGCCATTCCTGCCCCCATCTCCCACTGTATTTGGTGAAACTGGCCCCGACAAGCTGGTACGCCGAGGTTTAATAGACACATCTGACCAATGGGAGGATGCCATTAGTACAATGAGTAGGAAAATGCTGCGCCTACTAGGAGCACTTTTTACCCTTATGTCCATTGTTCATTCAGGCATCCTAGCAGGTTTACCAAGCCAACGAATGAAAAGTCCAACAGGTAAAGCTGGTACCAGTACTGCATTCTGTGGAAGCTAAAAATGTAACAGCTTGCACAAGTGTCAAGGATTTCACATATTGGTGAATTGTCGTATGCTGCCAAACACTAAGGCAGAGACCCATGGTCGCCACCTGGGTAAACATAGTTTCTTCGGGAGGTGCACTGCAACTACAAATAACACACCCAACCATAACGGTCTCTTCTGAACGGATGGATTTTGGGACCACTGGCCCCATTTTGCTGCACATTTGTTAACACTGAAAAGTAAACTGTTGGGTGTTACTTATGTGGCGTACTTTCAGAATGATTAGAAAAAGTAGCTTCTGCTTTGTATACACAGGATAACCAGACATTTTAAAATGAGACCGCACTGAAAGATGCGATTTATTTTCTTCTGAGTCCGGATCCATTTTAAAGCATGTAGGGGAAATTCTGGCTTTTGTGCCACAAAAACGAAAGCAAGCATTTTGCAAAGCAACAGTTTCTGCTTGAATAGGCATAGGAGACGCCTTTTCAAAACGCTGCCCCGCCCAATAGCACCTGGCAAATGTACTGCTTCTAAACGAAGTTGGAGAACACAAAAAGCTGCTTATAACTGCAATCAAGTCACGGCTGCTCCGAAAGCAAATCTATAACGCTGACCCCATGTGGGCAGTCAATGGGAGGACAAGTAACCGCCCACAGGCTCTGACAACACCGCCTACAGGCTCACTGTTCCCTTCTCACATCTCTTCACTTCCAATGAAAATGGGTTTGGCTTACAGGGAGTGCTTTGAGCAATAACAAGCCAAAACTAAAAAAGGTGGCCATGAACGACCACTAGAAAACTAGCAATGATAACCGCTTGCATGGAGTCCATCCACACCAAGATTCTGTGGGATCATGTATAAAACCGATTGCTAGAAAAACGGCGCCAGCTCCCAGTCCTTTCCTTCTCAGAAGATAGCTGAAGCATTAATCGCTAAGCCCCCCCACCCCCCATCAAGAGGACAGGCTTCACAATTCAGGGAGAAGCGTTCTTAAGTGGCAATGAGTATGGCCCTACAAAGAAGCACTATAAAATCTGGATTTCGTTGGTCTCAACCAGAACGATTTTATGGTAGTTCTTAATGTGTGACTTAATCGGGACATAATTAAATACCCTGAAAAAGCAACATCAGAAATATATATAAAGCTGTGTACTCTGCCGGTCTCCGCCACCATAACCAAACCAGCCACGGGCAAGTAACAAAGCAAACACTCCCCTTACCCCGTTAGAACAGAGAAATGGGCTTACTTGGCTCGGAGAGCACTACCACACAGGGTTTACAACAAACCTTTGTAGTACTTGACCTTCCAGTTTTTGTGGGAGTCGGAAGCATTTTTCCATTCATCGAACTCGGGGATACTGTAGAACGACAACTCTTGCTTGTTTTTGGAAACCTACAGTTAAAAAACAAAACGTGAGCGGAAAGTGGAGTGTATAAGCAGCCTCTGCCTAAGACAAAGTTCATAACTTAAATAGTCTTTTTGTCTGTCTGAGCACTAGTCGTTGCAGCAAACTCCTGCGTTGCGTACTAAAACACCCAATAGCCAGAAGTAAATATTCTTTAAATGTACCACTGGGCTAAGTGCGCTGAATTCTTACATAAGAGTTCAAGGCACCATTTTATAGTAAACGTTATCTAATTTACTTAAAAGCTTCCATTTCCTGTAAACACGCCAGTCAAGAGGAACTGTTCCAACTAAGTATGAGGCGCCTCTTGAGCAACTGAAGAATGACTAGGCGGGAATAGAATATATAGGTTACCTTCACAATAGGAGTGATAAATTCTTCAAGAAACTTGTGGCGCAGTAGAGAAGGCCAGTTATGATGAATAAAGTTGATCAGCAAACCTTTGATGTGGGAACCATCTTGATCCTGCCATGTAAAAAGAAAATTACTCATTCCAGAACAAAAGCGCCCTGCACATTTATTCAAGCACATCCTGGCCAGCCATGTGCCACATAAGGCCAGAGATGGTCACTTTAATGGACTACCCAGAGAGTCAATGGTACGAGGGGGCCCAACCTATTCACTTCGGTCTGCCACTGCAACCCTTCAACCAGCATATCATTTCTGTTTACAATGGTTGCTTAAAACAGGGTCCGAATTAAACGTACACCAATAGATATCCTTAAATTACCTGATCTGTCATGATCATAAGCTTGCCATAGCGCAGTGTCCGCAGACTCTCGTCGTCATCGTATTTCTTCTTATACTGCAGCCCCATTATCTTAATAATGCTGTTGATTTCTGCGTTTTCCATGATCTGAAATGAGGAAAACCCACTAAGTGTAACACGACTGGAATTCATTCTAGTACATACTTCTTGCTCAGAGCGTTCCCCCTACCTGCCCTAGCATTGAGCTTCATTATAGTAAACGTGACGGGATAATGCATTTATTTTAAGTACCATCCCAAACAAGCAAACAAAAACGTGCAACAGTGCTACTCTGCTTTCCAAAGAAAATTGGAGGTCTAAATTAGAATGTACAGTGAGAATATAAAGATGGCCTCTGAGCTGGGCAGTGATTTAGGCCAGGCTGGAGGTGTAATGTGGGGTGCCAATATAGCCAGTTAAGGTGCCTGGACAACTCCATCCACCCCAAAACAAACAGATTTCCAAAACCAGATAAGAACCACTAACTTGACAATATGCAAAGATCTTCGTTGGCAACAGGAAACTGGTTCACAGCTACCACTGACTCGTTCTCCCGGCTTTTCAACTAAGCAGATGATCACACATTTTAAAAAGTGTGTTGCCTGTACCTGTTTATGGGATGCTTCACGAACGTTGAGCATTTTTCCTTTCAGGGGGAAAACGCCATATCGGTCCCTTCCAACAACTCCTAGACCAGAGACAGCCAAAGTCTTGGCTGAGTCTCCTTCAGTCAAGATGAGGGTACACTGCTGTGAATTCTTGCTTCCTGCAAGAAAAGGGCATCTTTAGGTTAACACCATACCAAAAGCTCAACTACCCAACAAAGACCAAACACGGGCACTCATGAATGGTGTTCATGACTCTGGGGTTGGCAATTCACTCCTCTGGAGTTCAGGTACATGCTAGTAGCATGCAGGTCTGTGAGACTGCTTCAAGAACACCCCAAACCCGGCTGACCACCCGGTAGAGAAAAAAAAGGAAGCACTGAAACGCTTCCAATAGAAGGCAGACTGCAGCAGTGACTGAGTGCACAGGCTCCCAGTTTCAACTTTCCATGTTAGTGCAAACCCCTACCTGCCAGGCACTGCAGGTATCTAAAAAGGCACAATTGGGTAACATTGAACAGTATTAGGCAGAAGTGTCCATACCTGCATCGTTGGCATCATCCAGTTTTGGAATTCCCTTGATCTTGGTGTGCTTCACTGCAGAGCATTTCTTGTTCAGCTGGGACTGGGCCTTAAACTTGACCCAATTCAGGATACTTTCAACAATGCCACAGTTAACAGTCTGTAAGGAGAGGAGGGCCCAAATTAATCTGGACTAAAAGATATTCATGCACTTGGCCGGACAACCCTAGCACCAGAGCAGCCACCAACTACTAGTTAAATACAGCTCAGTAGTACAAAAACCAGTGCCCACATTCTCATGACAGTTATAGTTGTGAACTACATCCAAAGGGAGTACCATGAACTACAAAAGGCTCTGCCACAGTACATCAGAAACCGATGTGATGGTCTGCATAGATTACCTGAAGTAATCTGTATGGGGTAAAAGGAAGTGGCATGAGGACCAGGCTGCATATTCCCCACTTGCATACACTGTGGTCTCCCTAAATCACAGCAACCAGAACATGTGCTAACGCGCACACGCGCAGCTACTTTGAGGACAGGTGGCAGATGCGATACTCACAGCTTTTACAAACTTTTCAGACAGAGAACACTTGGATCCAAAGCTCTTGGCCTGAAGGGTCATGTTCTCCTTGGTCTGGGAGTCAAATGTTGGGTTTTCAATCAAAGAATTCACGAAGATCCACATGTGGTTCTTGACCTGTAATTGTGCAAGATCATGAACAGACGTTACACATACCAGAGTCAAGCAAAACTGTCAAAGTATGGATTTCTATCAAGGTAGCCTAGATTTGAATTGGGGGTGGGGGGTGCAGATTACATTTATATCGTTTGAGCAATGCAACAGATTCTATCCGTGTTGGATTTGGGAGGTCTGGTCTTGCATACAGATTAGCTGTACAACCCATCAGACATGGCAGCTAAACTAAAACTAGCATAGTCACCAGAATTCTTCAAGAGGAGCAGACAAGTCCCATATAAGCAGAAGTGCCCCCCTTCTGCAGCCCAACCACACCAAAGTTAACCATCTTTAAATGCCAGTGACCACACGCTTCAGAAAACGCTATGAAAACCAAGCATTTTCGAAACAGGTTATGTGCAAGGCTGCCCGAAGCATTGATTGATGGCACCTCCAGGAGGCAAGTGCCGACACATACCTGAAATGGCTTCACCGCAATTCCCCCTTTGTTCTTCTTCTTCACTACCTCAATCAGCTTGGTGACGATCTGGTCAGCAATATAGTCAACATGCCTGCCACCCTGGAGACAGAAAGATCATTTATAACGCACATGTACAAAGCAGTGTCAAAATGGCTCATACTGCTTGAACCAAGTCCATTCCTGCCACCTCTAATGCGATCAAATAAACCCTTAAACGGATACAAAATGTGGTGAAAATATTGCAGTAGTTTATGTGCCTTTGTCCTAGAGATTGCATTTTCAAATATTAAACACAGGTCTTAATCCAGTCCTCTAGGGACAGCCACTTCAATGCTTCACCACCTCATGAGAACATTACATTAGAAGCTACCGTTTGGACTGCATAAGAAATGGTAGCAGAGAGTGTACTCGCCTTCGTAGTGGCAATGCTGTTCACGAAGCTGATCTGCTGGAAGCCCTTCTCGCTCATCGTCAGGCACACTTCCCACCGATCATTCACCAGTTCATGGACTATCTTCAAGGGGTTGCCAGTCTCGTCCACTTTTTCCTTTGTGTACAGGTCCACGTAACTACGGAAACCACTGATCTGAGCGAGGAGAAGGGGAAACATTTCTGATTTCAACAGAACTATACATTACTTCCATTAATTCCAACCCATCATAATTTAAGGCAGTGGCTCGGAACAATTGCCTTGCAAGCCGCATTAAATGGCTGGTTTCCAAAAATGACAGCTCTGTACACTATATAGGTCCAGCCTTTCTGCAAGGGCTTGAGCCGAGAACGCTGTGCAGGTAGTTTCATTCGGCGCTTTCCTTGTGCGGCTTTATCTGCAGGCACTGCAAGTGGGAAACGCAAAATGGCGGTCCAGAGCAGCACAAGCTTGCCCTGAAGCACAGGGGCAGAAGGTGAGCACGAGGCGTGCTTGCAAAAGAGCCGCTCCCCCCCCCCCCCCCCAACTGCCTTTCAACATGAACCTGCCAGCAAAGACGCAATGCGTTCAGCGCTCCACACAGCGCGAGGAAACGAAGCGCAACAGGACAATTCTTTTGGCGTGCCCACCACGGTGACACTATTCATCAGCGGGAAAACGGTTTCCTGGTGAGCGGCTCGGCCTACATCAGGATAAAACAGCAAATCTTTGATCCCAGGGACACGGGAATAGAACTATCCCCCCCCCCCCCCCCCCCCGCGCGAGACTTTCAGTGGACACCTCATCCATTTAGAGGCTCAATGAGATTGTCCGACGGGAAAGGTGTCCCGCTGGGAGGACAATGCTTGCTAAGCAACTGCTGCTCAGTAGTCATTGTCCTGGCAGCAAGACACCTTACCCTTTCCAAAAGGGAGAGGTGTCCCTCTGCCAGGACAATGCTCACATTGCTCTGTGTCAACAGGCCACTGGTATGTGAGCCATTAGGCACTGATGGGAGGGAGGGGGGGGCTATTAGCAGGGACTTTTGTCCCTTTAGAAATGTGCATTTGGAGGCAGTGATCAGCAGTGAGCAGGGTGCATACTGCTGCAGGTTTTATGAAATAATGACTATTGCGTTACCCAAGGGGGGTCCGTTAGGCTAACATTAATCTGCATGATGCTATTGTGACTTTGCATGCAGGATGCAGAGCATAAAACTACAGCCATCCTTTTATTGCTCGATATATTTCTATGATGATGTACATAGTGTAAAGTTAATTATGAGAGGATGGGCATTGCTAGTAAGTATTTAGGCACATGAAATACAAACCTTGCGATATCCTTTTCTGTGAAGTCATTTCTGTTGGTGTCTTGCATATGTAAATGAGGAGGTTTGTATGTATTTGGCCCCAGAGTGCCTCGACAGAGCTCCAATTGATTAGTTTCCTGCATCTAATCCTGCAGATTTTTTTTGCCATGTTTTAAAATGCCCTATCTACCACTAATACCAAAAAAGTAGATTGGTGGGGCGGGCGGTTTGTGGGTGTGAATGAGGCCATATGAAGCTGCATGCACTGCATTTGGGGGAAAGTAGCAGGACTTTTTTCGTGGCTCACCGTCCCCCTCTCTCCCCCTCTTGCAACGCTAGATACTCCCCTTTGGTTAGAATTTATGCAGCTATTTGGAGATGGTCCAGTTAGAAGTCATTAAAGCTTTCAAAGTGGATTAACCATGAGCCATACAGCTGCTCCAGAATTTAGTGGCTGTTCCAATTAACCAGATTCAAACAAAATACACTGCTCATAACAAGCAATCTTTTTAAAATAGGAAGACGTCAATCCAAAACCAAATCAGATGTCCTCCTTTTACGAGAACCAAAAAGTGTAGTCCAAGAGACTGGCAACGTTGGGGAGGATCATTTTTTTATCATCGGATGAAACCACCTGCATATGCGCATTTAGCCACTGTCTGGGCCATTGCGAAACATTAACATTCCGCACAGAATACTCACTGGTAATCTCTTCCCATTGAGGAAGACCTTGACACCCTTACTGGCCCCAGCAATGTCATAAGCTCGTCGAGACATCAGGGCGACAATGTCCTTGTCAAGGATGTCCATCTTAAATTTGCTCAGATCAGGCTGGAAGGTGATGCAGGTGTAGTCCTCACCATCAAAGTGCTTCAGTTTGTTCTCTCCTGCAATTGACATGTTGTTGCTCCATGTCTGAGTGGAGAAATTGCAAGAAATGAGGCATGGAGGAACAGAAGACTAGTAATGACAAACCCATTCAGAAACTAGACCCACAGGACATACCTGTCTGAAGAGCTTCTTGTACTCGCGACAGGCAGTCTCCACTGTAAATTTGGTGCTGAAGATATTGCACAGCTTTGCGCCATAGCCATTTCTGCCACCTGACAAACAGATAAAACATTACCATTCTGCCAATTCATAAAAAGTGCATGTGCCATCAAAACAGTTTCATAACCACCTGTCACTTTCTTTTGGTCATCGTCGTAATTACTGGAAGTTAGCAACTGTCCAAAAATCAGCGCAGGAACGTACACCTTCTCGACTTTGTGCTCAACCACTGGAATGCCCTTCCCGTTATTCCACACACTGATGGTATTGTTCTCTCTGAAACCGGAAAAGCAAGTAAAAAACAAAAAGGCACAGACCATCAACGGTAACTAAACCACAAACATGGACACATTCCGAGCTGTAGTAATTTACCAATACATCCATGCAGTGCACAGCAACCTACATTTACTTTTTCAGAGTGGTATACAAAGTAATTGTACCAAGTACCTCATTTGGTTAAAAAAAACGTTTCCACCCCCTACCACCAAAGATACAACTGCCTATATTTTTGATTAAAAAGCATATCCCGTAATCCTTTAAGAGCCTTGCGCCTGAGCCCCCGATGGATAACCTTTGGGCCAGCCACACAGGTTCAATATCACTAGCTTAGCCCAACAGTGCCCAAGCAAAGGCACCCAGAATACACACCCAGTACTAATCAAGGACTTTTCCCCCAAACTTCTTTCGCTGGGATCATACAAACAAAATAGCACGGGCTATGTGGCACGCAAAGCAGTCAAATGATTGACAATAGTCAATTGTGCATGTGATGTAAAAAGCAGAGTACATCTTGGATACTCTGCACCAAAAATAGCTCTGAAACCCACATCAATAGCATGACGCTCACCTATGCAAAGGATAAACTTGATGTTTCATGATCTATGTGGGTTAGAAATGGTCATGCATTAGGGTGCAAGGTCACTTACGGATCTATATTAATCTTGATGCAGGACATGCTGGCATCCCTCTGCTTGTTATCAGCAGCATTCACTGAAATACAAAATGCCAAATGCCAATCACTTGAATGTTATTGGATTACTACCCTGCATATAATCCTCAACAGCTACCATTCGCTACTGCAGACTTTGGTAGCAGTTTTGGGAAACTAGCAAGCGTGGCAACTGCATTTTAATTTACATCTATTAAATATTTACAACCCAAGGAAGGATGAGCAAAAAGCCAGTCTTTCGACAGCCAAGTACAAACAGGCATACTTTCATCCCATGGACCCACCGAAAGGTCTACTGAAAGGCAACATACCAAGAATTTCATCAAATATTTTATATAATCCAGGAACGAAGGTCACATCTCTGCAGTTCATGCCAACTTCTTCATCGAACACCCACATTTGCTAAAAGAAAAAGACATTTTTTTAAAAAAATATATATTGTTTCCTGTGCAGGTGCCAATTGGAGGGAGCGGGTATTCAAATTCATTGATTGACAAGGCGAGAGGGTGCAATTGTATGTGATCTCATCAACACGTATGTTCGAAAAGAGGGTAATCTGAAATAAATTGCAACTAGACCATGCTGGAAAATACCATCAGGTGCAACAAGCTCATTTAAGGACAGGAGGATGACATGATATGTTTATTTATATAGCGCCTATACACAATGTGTTTCAAAGCGCTTCAAGACAAGGGAAAATACAACCACATTCTTACAGGCCATGAATAGTAAGGGAGTGAAATTAACTATCATACTCGGCCTGACAACATTTCAGATAGTGCAAGAGCTAAGACAGATAAGGAAGGGAGGGGGAGAGTGGGAAGGAAATGGAAACAGACAGGCGACTACTATACTAGGTAGTGACGACATTTCTGGTAGAGCCGGAGAAAAACAAAAGAGGGAGAGGGGTGCAGAAAGGGAGGAACAAAACAAGCAACTATCATACTAGGCCTGACAACATTTTAGATAGTGCTGGAGAGATGGCGGGGAGGAAAAAAACAGTAATGGGAGGGTGGAGGAAACAGACGAGGTTGCTATCATATTAGGTCCAGGGCCAAATATGACAGTAAGTGCATAGAAGGTAAGGGGAGGAGATAGGAAAAGGGAGAAGGGAAAGGAGGGGAGAAGAGTAAGCAGTCAAAAAGAGTGGAGAAGCAAGAGTGGAGAGCGAATACAATTGCAGAAGTCAGCAGTAACACATAATGTTGCAAGCCAGGATACAAGAAGATGGGAACAGCATGCTTCAGGGCCACCATGAGTACAAGATGCAAAGGAAGTCCAGCATGAGAGTTGAGAAAGAGTGACGCCAGCATAAAGTCAATAAGGACGACCACAAATGGGCAATAATGGTGACTAACTGTTACACCGCTCGAAAACTGCTAGAATCAGGCATGGGTTGCCATTTAATGATGAAATTACGTAGATGCATGGGACGGCTGAGCCACAAGCACCTCAGCCTTACAAAAACCCAGTTACCCGCGGCACAAAAGGAGCATGCAAACAGCAGAAAAAGGTGCGCCTTCTTAATGTGCGGGAGTTTGCCCACAGTTGAGAGGCATTGCTCAGCGATTACCTGCGTCACGGGCTCCACAGATCCAATGTAGGTGTCCGGCCGGAGCAAAATGTGCTCCAATTGAGTTTTCTTCTGATAGATTCTTTCAACAGACAACCTTCTGTCAGGGTCACTGCTTTTCTTCACTTTCAAGACTTGGGTATTCTCGATCGCCTGGAACAAGAGCCATTAATGTAAGGCAATACAAATGCGAGAAACTTACATATGCATCAAATTTTCCAGGCACAATAAATCACCCATCGTTGAAGATGTTGCAACCGTATCTACTCCGAGTAGTCCAAAGTTTGACAGAACAGCACATATTGGGGTATAAAAACGTAGTATAGCCACCATTTGCGACACTTTAATGTACTTTTCTTCATATACCCAGGATTCCCACGCTATTATGGGGGGTCCCTGCTGAAAAAGGAGCCCAAAGAAGCAGTGATCGCCCCGTCTCTGGGAAGCATGAACAATGAGGCAACTAGACAAGAGTGTTATTATGGTACTGGTACACGGGCTCCCAACTATAGAAGTGGAAAATTCGCTGTGCTACTCTATTCTCCCAAGAACAAGGGACAGGACACGGTTGACTTTTCACTATCCCCCACTTCCTCTTAATGGTACTACATCTCCCGACCCCCCCCCCCCAGTCTGGGCACCATGGCACGCCTACACTCGGATTCTTGTGCAGACAAGCTCAGCTGCAGACCCCAAGAAATAAACCCAGGCCCCATACATGTGGACCAGCAGCCCAACGTTAAACGGTTGCCCTGTCTATCGCCAGGCTTATTTTGTACTTGGCCAACTGTCGCTGCTTTTGCTGCCTTGATTGTATTGTGTACATTCAGAAACTGACATTGTAACCGATTGCTACTGTTTCGAGTAGACCGACAACACAGCCAGTGCATCAGCTATGCAGGGGTACCACGAATCCCGACGTGCAGTGGATTTCAATCAATTTCATTCAGGATTTGGAATGACAGAATGTGCCCCGTTGGAGGACATTGAATTTGCCTTCGAAGAGGTGCTCTTGGGACCCAATTACAAGCAGGGCCTTCTGTTCGTTAACCCACACGGTCAAGAACTCCAATACTTAAATATGTAAACTGCAATGCCTTAAAAAAACACCTCCATGGAACTGTGAGTGACTTCTTCCCAAGAAATTATTTCACCCCCGACTCCCAATAGGGAATAAAACACAACCACTCATGTCGAGTCCTGTCAAACAAGTAGCCAAAGGCAAAGCAGGTGAGAGCAAAGGGTGTGCCTGGATAATGGCCTCTGGCAATGATGCAGAGGAATGGACTTGAGGTCTACCACCCCCTATCGAATAGAAGTTGATAATATGCCAATCGGGAAGGATCGGAAATATAAGCACAAGATTCGAAACCTTTGCATAGAACATTTATCAAGGCAAAATTTAAATGACAGCAGAAATAGTTCTGTCACTTGGAGGGAACGTGTGCAGCAACAAAAGCATTTCTAACGTGCATCACACAAATTTAAAGAGCTCCAGAAAGCAAAACGTAAGGTATATGGAGTAGAATTATGAGGTTTCCATTTTTCAACTGACAGATAGACCGACAAGCAGGTAAACCCCCACGTCTTTCCAAAACTGCTGACCTACTGAAATCACTAACTACGCTAATGCACCAGCCGTGACGATTACACTAAGGCATGAAGGAACAACCTAGGCCTGTGTTCTTCAATCGTTGGCACTGCATTTGTTCTGGACTAGTCCCCCGAGGGGCCCTGGGTTCCTAGTTCAAACATCTGCAAGACAGGCTAGAGAGCTCAGCTGGACACCCTAAAACCATTAAGCCAAGCAAGCTCAAAACAAGGCTTTGGGATGCTACAAACTTCGTGGCATCAATGACCAGGAGTAAACCAACGCCACCCATCGGCCTGGCAACAGAAAACAGTTGCTACCATTAAGCCAAGCAAATCATTTTGCCTTAACGCCCCCAGAAGGAAGGCCTTTTCCCATTGTCCATACTGCTGAGTTAACCACCAAAAAGGCATCCCAGTTATGGACAGCAGCAACAAATCAGTTTAGGAAACAATCCCAAGTAATGTATGGTCCAACCAGCGCTGGTCAAGGGGCCGGCTCTTGCCGGGACAGAGATCCGGCATCAGACGTCTGGCTGGACCATAGACCCGGCCACCCTCAGCCCCGATCTAATCTGCCCTCCTTTCACCAGCATTCACTCGCTTTTCCAGTCTATATTTGCTCAGCCTGTTTTCTTTCTTCTGACCTAAAAGACACCACAAGAATTAATGGGCCATGACTATCACTGGGGGTGGGGCGATCACTATTTAAAGCAGGGTTTCTACATGTTGGGCACACTTCCATAGAAAAATATATAATTTCCATACGCAAAAATGCTGCTTAAACTTGCATTCACTAGTTTTCTTTGTAATATATTTCTTTTCGTCGGACTACCACGCAAATAACCAGTAATTTGTGTGTCCCTTCCCTTGGGGTTATCATAGGTTATATTTATAAAGGGGTTACAGGCTTGTCAAACTGAATAAATGCTTCTGTTGGGCTGGCAGCAGTGATTAGGAAATTTAACTGGGCTCATGGGTACTAACATTTATTTTCAGGACAGGGGCATTAATACCCCCCACCCTGAATACAAGTAAACGACCAACCCATACCCTGGCCAAACACATTTAACAGCACTTATTTTTTATAAGGGAATTGCAAAAAGGCATGATTCTTAGCACTAGACCCTCAACCCGCTGAGCTACCCTGGTATCCTTCTACTGTAGACCGCGTCTATGGACCCCTTAATGTACACAACCACTGCACTAGCATTTTGAGTGTTCCACTGCCACGGAAGTGATTTCAAGTGGAATTGACGTAGCCTTGAAAGAAGCAGCACGTTTAAACGTTTCCTTCACTGAATTCAAATGCGAACTCCACCCCCTGCTCCAAACTCCGCCTCCACCCCGGCCCTTGTGGGATCCCCTTTACATTTGTTTCATTTCCACCACTGGGTACAACACTTGCTCTTCGGGTATTCCGATTTTTTGTAGTGTTCAATGTAGTGTTCCATTTGTTGTGTAGTGTTCAATGCTGACTTAACACAGTTGCAAAGCGTTAAATGTAAAGCATTAGGGAGTAGAGTGAATGCGCCAGGGTGGGCCTCAGACGTGCAGATCTCTCCCTCTACCCCAGTGAGGGTGTAAATATACTGTTCCCTGGCACGCTCCCAAGTGGATAAATCTGGCCAGAGAACCCAAACCCAGTGTTTGGTACAAACAGAAATTGTGCTCATCGCAACAATCACAAAATGTTAAAAGTGCACAGCACTATACCCACGCAATGCAAGATCCTGGGACGGGAAGGGACATTTTGACTTGACCAGACTGTAGGTCAAAAGGTGTTACACAAACTAGTATGAGCCACTGGCCAAATCCTCCAATTTTCATTCACGTAAGACTAGATCCTTCAAATCGAGCTTTCTTTCAGGTCTGACTTTAAGTCAGGCGTTTCTATTCCCACCAATACCGTGCACAATTGCAACAACCAACACGTGCATGAGCCAAAGCCCCAAGGGTTCTACTCGGTACCATGAAAGCCTCCTCCCACTAAAGAGCCTCAAAACCCAGCCCATTTTAAAAAATAAGTTCCGATTGCCGGCCGGTTCTCCTCCCACCACATTACTGCTCCCTGCCATGGAGGAAATACCCTGTAATAGAAGGGCTCCTCAACAACCTGAACCAACCACTTGCCGGGCATATATCGGCTCTCAGGTCGATTAATGGTCATCCGAAGTGCATTGAAAAATCCAACCCCTTCCCCGCGATCCCTCGCATGAGTGCTCTGGAGCCCTCCCCATGCCGAAATACCCAGCCCAGTCTCACCCGTAGGGGCACGGCTTCTCCAGATTCCTCCATCGCGCGTACAGGAAGGAAACGACGACCCCGAAGAAAAAGACGAACGGCGGACGCAAATGAGCCACGGAGCTCGAAAGCACAGCAACAACAACCGGCGGATGACTGCCAAGCGAGCGAGACAGCGAACTTTCAAAACTCTCAAACCAGAACCCGCCCACACCGGCCGTCAGCCAATAGCAGCGCCTCATGCAGGTTCGCCAGCTAATGGCGAAGTAGTTACTCTGAACGGTAACCTATCGCAGGCGGGCGCGCGGATACAAAACGACCAATCGGGTAAGGAGCGGCTGAAAAAGGGAAAGAGAGAAAAGGGTTTCTTGGAGCCGAAGACCGGGTAATTTTCTTTCAAAATCAGCCACTCAGGCGCCAGCATAGCGTGACGGACAACTGCAGGAGCAAATGAACAAAATCCGTTTTCTTTATAGTTGTCTCACGAGGGGTGGAAGTGTAATGACATCTCGCTGTTAAAAGGTTTAACGGGTGGCCGTGCTATTATTGATAGGGCTGTAAAGGGGCCAGTGTTGGAAAATAAACTACAGATAGTGTGTGGACTTGAACTTCATAGCTTTTTCAGGCTGTGGTTCTCCAGAAACGCCTGATTCAGAGTAACACTTTTCATGACTTTCCCGTGTTTTCCCACTTTTTTTGTTGTTGTACTTTACCCCCAAACACCTCAAGGTCGTTATCCTTTCGTTTTGGTTTCCACGTGCTGCTGCAGATACCACTCGTCCCGTTAAACTCGTAGATCTTTTGCACTTGCATTGCACATTGTCATTTTGAAAATGGTTCAACATTTTGAGATTGGGGCCACGCAATTTAGGCAGTTAGTTTAGTGCTAGCTGCACCTCGCATTACCTTGGGAAGTTCAGGGCCTGTTCAATGTCCACAGGCTAGTACATTTTGATTAACTTTCTCTGTAACAAAGAACCCATAGCTTTGTGTTGAAATATTTAGGTATTCGTTCAATCTTAAGTGAGTTTTTGATGGGGGGAAATATTTAAGGATGCAGTCTTGAGATTGTTTTACTGGGGCCGGTTGTTATTGTACTGTTGCCCCGTGAAGAGCCTAAAATGGCCATGCCATGAAGTCCTTTGGCCATTTTGTTCCTTTGCCTACCCCAGGTTCAGCAGACCAGGGAAATTTCTTATTTGGTCATGCAGGACCCTGCACGATCTGAAGCTTTCACAGGCTTCTCCGTGCCTTGTGTGTGTGCGTGCCAAGGATGTTGGCTGGACCTGTCTAGTTCCAATACACATCCTGGGTGCCAGGATGTCTGGTGTGCTGGGATGACTGGGACCACCGTGGTCCTTGATTGATCCACTTCTGGGATGGTTGAATGTGAACAGATCTCCCATTGGATGTGAAGAAACTTTGCATGAGAACTGGCACTTTACTCCCATTCCAGGTCGATCTTCTGAGTTCTCACCGAACTTAGTAAAGGAGCCAAGTATCCTGAACCGAAGAAACAGTTGCATGGAACCGTTGGTGACCCGCTGGAAGGTTTGTCACTCTGACCCCACTGTTGTCCCGTCGGAGCCCCTGTTTCTGATCGATCATAGGATGCCTACAAGGGTGCTGCGATCCTTTGGAGTAGTGGGACCAACTACTATCGGCACTTGCGAAACCTGCAAACGAGCCCCTTCGAAAGTGTTCCTGGACTGCCCAGTGAACTGGCCAGCTTGTATGGGACCTTTAATCTGGAATCGCTGCCGTCTTGAGTTTTGACATGAGACTTTGGGAACCATAAAGTCTTGGTAGAAGGCACTCTCCTGCCGATTTTCGTACACCTAGCATTCCTAAGTGTGGAATTAGGAGAGTCTGCCTGAACCCGAGCCTACGAGGTACCCGTGTCGTCCGCTGAGGGTGCCTTGCTGCTGTGCCCTAAGGCGATCTGCAGTGGAGCTGTCCTGGTCCCTTCCCCAGAAGCAGAGTAAAGGCCATTATCCCACCACGGACTGAAGTCCTGGAACGCAGCCCCTGAAAGCCGGAGGGACACGCAACTGCAGGACTCTAACCTGCGAGCGAACTGGACTAGACTGGCAAAGTTTGGTCCGGACTGCAACGAGTTTCGGTGAGTACTTGCAACACGTTCTGGTGTCCCCATGGTGCATACATCAACTTTTACACCCAATGGCCACTCTCCTTTGTTAGGGTAGCCTGTTCTACCATACTATTCCCGATTCCTGGAAATCGCTCTGCCTTCTTGTGGAGACCCTCCTTGAATGGTGGAACTCTTCAATTCTTCATCGCCTCACCACCCTTCCTGAGACACTACAGTCCCTTGAAGAAGGCCCGTTTTGTACTTTAATGCACGATCGAGCGCTGCTGCGCTAAACATAATTTTGAGCACAAGGCTTCACACTTCGTAGAGATTGGACTGCCTACGAGGTAGGCCTGGGATCCTAGAAGAACTGCCTAAAGTATATTTCTATTGTCTGACCCTCTTCTGTTACAGGTTGTAGATCCATATTTGTTTAAAATTACTTTAGACCAACAATTAATGTATATATGTTCCCCAGTATATCGGTGTGTTAGAATAGTTAATATTTGCTGAGTTTCATCTTGTGTTTGCCTTAAAAGGCCTTTAATAAATGCATATGTGTTTTTGATATATACACCTGACGGAGAGTATTGTGTGGTCTTGTTTGCTTTGTGTGCTCAACGATCACCCTCAACCCGCCTGAGACCTAGTCTTGACCGCTGCCAATGCTACCTTGATTGGTCTGGCTTGTCCAGAAGGTTACCCTGTTCCAAGAAACTAGGCTGGACTTCTGAACCTCTGCCCACCTGGTCAGAGTTCAGAAATCCATCTTAACAAATTGGTGTACAGCGGTGGGATAGGATCGAAGGTACCCAGTGTTGCGCACTGGTAAAGGTACCCATGTTACACTTACGCTGGACACATAGTGACCTTAGTGAAAACTTAACTGCAAAACTAACGACTTATCCTAGAACGTGTAAGCAATAACTAACATAACTTTGAATGCTTCCAAATCAGAGACACTGAGAATGTTGTGTACCCAAAGAGGCTTATCCGCTCAAGGTATCAAAGGTGGAATGATCCAAAGGATCATGCATTTGCAAGAGGATCAACTCAATGCTATTACTTCAGATGATAGTGCAGAAGGTGGTGGGCTGCTCTCACTGAAAGTTCTAGCAGAACTGTCGCTGCCAGCATGCATGGAGTCCATGAAGACTGGGATGAGGAAGAGTCCCACGTTTTGTCTGTTTGCTCTGATGTAGGAGCCATGCTAGAATTCAAGAAGCAAGAGCTGCTGTTTAAGCTGAATGAGCTTGAGTTCAACATGGCAAAGCTGAGAGTTTAGCAAGCAGAAAAACAAAAGGACAAGGATCACCAGTTAGAGCTGGGCAAGAATCGGGCTTCAACTGGCTCCTCTAAGGGATCTTGAAATGGGTCTGTGTCCTCCTCTCATCCACGGTTTCCTGAAGATCTGATCAGTATGTATGATGAAAAAAATGACATCATGGACTGGGTAACTGCATTTGAGTATGCTTGTGAAGTACAAGAAGTTGTGAATGCTGACAAGATTGCATGGTTGCTCAGTCGACTAGCCCATTCTCTCTGCAGTGCCATTATGGAAATGTCAACGGCTGACAGAAAAGAATTTGTAAGATTGAAGCAAATGCTCATCTTAAAATTTGGGAAGACTCCTGCTGAATACTTGAAGAGATTTAGAGAGTACACAAAGAAAGAAGGTAACACTTGGGTATCCTACCGGCTGGGTTGAAGTCTATGAGGGTCACCACCTTTGAGGGTAGGATATGTTTGGTCATGCGTGAAAATATTTTTGCATTTTGTTCCCCCGAGCTTAAGCAGCACTTGGCTGATTCTAAGGAGATAGATCCTAAGAAACTAGCAAGTGCAGCAGATTTGTGGGTGTCACACAGAGTGTCCCTTAAGGACAATACTACTCCTAGTAAGCATGAGGAGTGGACATATCACAAAGATAAGGAGCGTGGGGGATCTGATCAAACTTCCTCCCAAAAGAGCCACAAAAAGAATAACAAGGGTAAATCCCCAGGGTAATGGGAGTCATCCTTCCAGACAGAACCCTGGTTACAGTAAGCCTCCCTATGTCCCAAGACCCATTGGATCTTGTGTGGCTTGTGGAGCAAGTGACCATGTGAAGGGGGACCCAAGATGGAAAGTCAATGCCTTGGGAGTCCACTCTATTAGTCTAGCTTTCCTCTCCTACGATGAGGAAAAGATCACAGGGGCATCCTTCTCCTCAGACTCTTTTCCCAGTGGAATGGAATCTGAGTGAGTCCTCCCTGTGTTCCTGGGAGCCCAAAGTCTCAGAGGCTTATGCTAGCATTCCAGATAACACCAATCACTACTTTAAGGACAGTGTGCTAATCAATGGAGTAGATACTCCTGCTCTTAGGGGTAGTGGGGCCTGCAGTAATGTGGTGGAGTCCACTTTGGTAAATCCAGAGGAGCTTACCAGAGCTCCCCTGATGCCCACCAAGTTAGCTGATGGTCCCCCTCTCAAGTTCCTTGTAATGCCTGTAAATGTAACTATCAATGGTATGATGGTCAGGATTCCAGTGAGCATACAGAGGCAAGTCTCAGGAAAGGTCCTGCTGGGGAATGATCTCAGAGATTTAGGTCTTGTGGGTGACACAGCAGAGAGACTTTGCACAAGGTCACAAACCAGGGCTGCCTTAGCCAAGACCAAGGCACAGCCTAAGCCAAAGGGGAAACCCAAGGCTAAAAGAGTCAAGAAAGACGAGAGGGAAAGAAAGCATTCCCCCTAACTCACCTATCACTGAGGTGGAGGTAGTTGGCCAAACACCTGAACCTGACCAGGAAGAGATGTTAATTATCAACCCACATGACCGTCCTGAACTCCAAAGTTTTTGCATTTTTATTTGCATTTTTTCATAAAGCGCTCACACAGCCTGGGGGCATCAAGGCGCTGTTACAGGAATATGTCTGAGTTGCATATTTATAACGCACTTAATACCTAGAGGTTTCTAAGCGCAGACCCAAGGATCGAACCTGTGTTGCTTGTTTTGTTGTGCTTTTGTGTTGTTTTGTTTCCAAGGCGAGCACGTTGCTGCTAAGCTATCCTCCCAGTTTGTTTGTTGAAGCTGGTCCTGACAGGGCTGAGTTTAGTAAGGACCAATGTGAGTGCCCATTTTTGGAAGGCCTAAGGAGACAGGCCTGATCCCAGCTTGTGGGTGAACCTCCTGGGAAGCATAGGATTTATTGGGAAGGTGGGCTCCTGTACAGTGAGCCCATTGAGCCTGCAGAAGGAGACCATAGGAAGTTGGTGGTTCCCCTTCATATAAGACCCTTCCTTTTGCAATTGGCACATGAAGTCCCCCTTGCTGGTCACCTTGGCATCAAGAGAACCAAGCAAAGGTTAGCCATGCACTTCTACTGGCCCGAGATAAGGGTCCAGGTAGAAAGCCACTGCAGGAGTTGTGCCAAATGCCAGTTATCTGGGAAGAGTGGCTCAACAATCCAGGCTCCATTGGTACCACTCCCAGTTGTGGGGGTACCATTTAAGAGGGTAGGGATTGACATTGTTGGTCCCCTTGACCCTCAGACATCCTCAGGCAATAGGTCAGGGGTGTTGCTAGGTCTGGAAAAGATCCGGGGCTAAGCTAATGTCAGAACTTTCGGGACTGGGGGCTAGCTAGCCTTTTGGCTGCAGCTCCTGAGATTCTATCCGGGGCTACAACCAAAAGACCAGGGGCTATAGCCCCCTTAGCCCGCCCCCCCAGCAATGCCTCTGCAATAGGTTTATCTTGGTACTCATTGACCATGCTACCAGATATACAGAGGCCATCCCATTAAAGCCAGTAAGTGGCAAGTCCATTTCTAAAGCTTTGCTTGGCATAGTCACTAGGGTTGGCGTCCCTAAAGAAGTTGTGTTTGATAGGGGCAGTAATCTTTTGTCAAATTATATGCAAGCCATGTGGAAGGCGTGTGGGGTCACTTATAAGTTTACCTCAGCATATCATCCAAAAACCAATGGCTTAGTTGAGGGGTTGAATAAAACCCCCACAAGCATGATTGGGGCTCTAGAAGAACCTGAGAGAAGAACATGGGATCTCTTTCTGCCGTGCCTAATTTTTGCCTACAGAAAGGTACCTATCAAGAAGGGGTTGGCTTTAGCTGACAAAAGTACACAATAATGGAGGAGAGAATCAACACTCTCCCCGTACCACAGAAGCCGAATGAATTCGACCCTCCCACCCTGGTTGGCACAGGTGCCTGATATGAGTTCCACAGGACACATGTGGCAGCCAATGGGGGGAAGAGGAGTTAGGGAGAGGTTGTGGATGGGGTAAGGGAATGAGGAACACCGGATAGAGGATTAGGGAATCTCCTAGTTTGGATAGGTAAAGGGAAGCACTGGCAAAGAACCCTCCCTATCTAAGACCTGCCTGAATTTATAAAACCTGATGAGACTCAATCCCTGACCAACTTCCTGACACGAAGACACTGATACCTTAATACTGGTACATACTGGACACACCTTAATGCATGTCAACATATAGCATGGACAAACAATTGTTTGTCCATGCTATATAGCAAGCGGTATGGGACAAACCATGGACTTCATGCCCATATATGAAGAACAAACACACATGGCCCATTGGGCAAGCTTGAAGCAACATAGAAACCCTATTGGGCAACCTTAAGCAACCCATAAACCCTGCACTTCACCCCCTGCAAAGACTGAGCTGGTAAGGATTTCATAGCATGGTATAACAAGTTAGCAGCACTCGCTATTGAATCCTAGATTCATGAAACATAATGTTCACGGTCACCCACATAAGTGTAAAGAGTCACACCATAGTTGCATAGCATTATGTTCTCATGGCTTCCGTGAAAAGAGCATACTGAAATAGCAGAGTGAAACACACCCCACCCAACAATAGCACAGGCACTTATCTGAGCTCCGAGAAGCCCCGCATGACTTCTCGGAGGAAATGTAGCATGCCTTGATCAGCTGTCAGCCGAGCCGCTTCTTCTCCGTGTCCGGAGAACCCGATGTGTGCTGTCCGCCAGTCTGGTTGCTCCTGGTCCGTGCACAGCGAGAACGCCGTGAACAAATGCCGCCTGCCGGTCCTCTTTTGTGCCTCGCTAGGCACTGCAATGGTCAAGGTTCATTCTCTGGGGAGAAACACGCCGTCCTGCATTCAAACCGCACCCAAGAACAACAATAAGCCACACCTGATTGTGCGCCGTTCCCAGCTTTAAGGCTGCCCTAATCCAATGCAGCTGGTCATGCGCGCATAAATTGGATTACACTCAGCCCCAAGGTGTGCTGGGAGTTGTAGTTTCAGTTAGCCTCCAGTTTCATAGGCAAACTTTGCCACTCCCCGTCGATGCCAGCCTCTATTCCTCACATTACCTCCTCTCCCAGGACCCAGGTTTGTCGGATATCTCAAATGAAATTGTTTGACCAACCTGGAGGTATGCACTGCTTCTGCCGGCTCCCATGAACAATCTTCTGGTCCATAACCTACCCACTCAATCAAATACCATAACTGTTGTTTCTTCCTCTTGACATCCAAAATGCGTTGCACCTCGTATTCCAATTGTCCTTCTTTCACGAGGCGGTGGTCATTTGGTCTTCATTCCGGGAGCTGCAGGTTTAAGTAAAGATACATGAAATACCGGATGTACCGGTAACGTCTTTGGCAAACGCAATTTCATTGCAGTTACTGATACACAACGAATAATCTCATAAGGACCAATAAATCTGGGCATAAATTTACGTGATCCCACCAAGGATAAATTTCTGGTGGATAACAAAACACGATCCCCAATTTGATACCGGGGACTCTCTTGCCGATGTTTATCGGCTTGCTTCTTATATGCTTCCTTGGCTCTCTCCAAATTTGCGCGTGCCCTCTGTCTGACTTCAAGAAGCAACTGTTTACGCTCCTGTAGTACTGGTATAGTAGCCATCTCTGGAATTTGTTCAGGTATCATGTTTTGTTCATGCCCATACAAACATTCATTGGGTGCCATACCCAAGGAACTGTGAAAAGTATTATTGTATGTAAACTCAGCCAACCACAATGCCTGTACCCATGAGTCTCTGCCATCCCCCAAATACCCTCTCAAGTATTGTTCCAAAGTCTGGTTCACTCTTTCCGTCTGGCCATCAGTTTGGGGGTGATAGCTAGTAGATAGAGCACAGTTGATTCCCAGCATCTAACAGAAAGCACGCCAAAAACTAGATGTAAACTTTGAGCCTCTGTCTGAAACAATACTCTTTGGTAAACCATGCAATCTAACCACATGTTGGAGAAATAATTCCGCCAACTTGCTGGTCCCTGGAATTCCAACATATGGAAGAAAATGAGCTTGTTTAGACAAAAAACCCACTACCACCCAAATAGTGTCGTACTGATTATCAGGAGGCAAATCTGTAATGAAATCCATGGAAATGTGAGACCATACTCTTTCGGGAGTTGGCAATGGCTGTAGTAGTCCTCTCTTCTTAACATGATCAGTCTTGTTACGCACACAATTTTCACACTGTAACACATACTTCTCCACATCTTGTCTCAAGGTAGGCCACCAAAAATATTTTTCCAACATGACTTGCATCTTTCTTTGACCTGCATGTCCTGCCAAGGGAGACTTATGGCACCAATATAAAGCATTTTCCTGTAACCCTTTGGTTGGTAAGTACAAATGCCCCTGATGGTAAGGCAACCCCTGCCGCGCAGTTCGTGTTGGATGACTGTCCTTCCACTTCTGAAGTTGGCTGGCTGACAAGACCTTCTTGATTTGATCAATTAGTCTTGTAGTAACTGCACCAATGACTCTATCTGGGGAGATAATGGTCTTGACTTCCCCTATCAAACTGTCTGTATTTTGCTGCCTGGATAATGCATCCACTTTCCCATTTTTACTGCCAGGCCTGTATGTTACCACAAAATCAAATTCATTAAAGTACTGGGACCACCGCAGCTGTCTCTGACTCAAAGTTTGGGCGGTTTTGAAATATTGCAAGTTCTTATGATCCGTTACCACTACCACCTGATGTCTCACCCCAATAAATAATGCCTCCACTCCAAAAAAGCTGCCCTAATGGCCAGCAATTCCTTGTCCATTATGTAGTAATTTTGCTCACAACCGGTTAATTTCCTTGAGAAAAAGGCCACCAGATGCACCAGATGCCACACTCCTTCCTTATCCTTCTGAGATAATATGGCTCTTATCGCCACATTACTAGCGTCAGTCTCCACCTGAAAAACTTTCTCCGTGTCTAGTTGTTGTAACACTGGAGCCGTAGTAAAGGCTCCTTTCAGTTCCTTAAAAGCCTTTTCAGCCTATGGACTCCACACAAAACTCACCGCCTTCCTAAGCAATTGTGTGATGGGAGTGACTATTTTAGAAAAGTTGCTGATAAATCTCCGATAAAAATTGGCAAATCCTAATAAGGATTGTATATCCTTAATGCACTGGGGTGACGGACAGTCCATAACTGACCGTACCTTCTTAGGATCCATAACCACAACTGAGGGTGTCAGAATAAATCCTAGAAACTCAACCTGCCTCAAATGGAACACACATTTCTCCAATTTTACACACAATTGATATTCCTGTAAATGTTGTAACACTGCCCTTACATGTTTTACATGCTGTTCTGGTGAATCTGAATAAATCAAAATGTCGTCAATGTAGACGATAACGAAAATGTCAATACATTCTCAGCAATACTTCTTGCATGAAGAACTGAAAAGCCGCAGGAGCATTACATAAAACAAACGGCATCACAAGGTACTCAAATAAACCAAACTTAGTCCGGAAAGCCGTTTTCCACTCATCCCCCTCTTTCACTCTTTCACTCTTTCACTCTTATCAAATGATAAGCTCCTCTCAAATCAAACTTTGTGTAAATCTGGGCGGACCGTACTTTATCCAACAGGACCGAAATCAAAAGCAACGGAAACCTATTCTTGACCGTAACCTTATTTAATGCATGATAATCTATGCATGTCCGTAAAGTGCCTTCTTTTTTTGGAACAAAAAATAAAGGGGATGAGACTGGGGACGTAGAGTGTCTAATAAACCCTTTTGCCAACATATCATCTAAATATTCTCTTAGATATTTATTTTCAGTTTCTGTGAGAGCATATATTCGACTGCATTGGCAATTTTGCCCCCTCCTCTAATTCAATAACACAATCATAGGGACAATGAGGGGGTAATCGTTCTGCTCCTCCCTTGTCAAAGACTTTTGCAAACTCCATATATTGGGTGGGAATCCCTGATTTCACTGCTCCCACCACTCGGTCTCTTAATCTCTTCTTTGCCAACCATGCTGCAGGTCCTTCCTCTGGTGTCATATGCTCCTGACATCTCCGTTCCTCAAACCACACCGTTTGCTTCTCCCAATCTATCCTAGGATTATGCTTTGTCAACCAGGGCATTCCCAAAATCAAACCAAACTGTGGTGCTGCTATCAAGTCAAATGTAATTTCCTCTCTGTGACCTGATGTGCACACCATCTCCAATTTGTCTGTTTGCTGTCTAATCGCCCTGACACTAACGGAGACCCATCTACTGACTGCACTCCTTCCACCCGCTCCATATTTTGTATTGGTAGTCCTAACTGTGCCGCCAAGGCAATATCCACAAAATTTCCTGTTGTGCCTGAATCAACCGTTGCCAATACCTCCTGCTTAGACGAAGCAAAACACAAGGTCACCAATATATACAAGTGCAAAGTTTTGTTTCCAACCATGTTTGCCATCCATCTAGGGTACCTTAACTCACTCGGGCCTGACACCTGTGTTCCCCCTAAGGCCGGCCCATCTCTTTTCCCGCTTCCTTTTTGTTCTTTTCGCCCCCCACACTCTTCTGGGGAGTATTAGGACAAGTGCGTATAAAGTGACCTGCCTGCCCACAGTACAAACACAAGTTGTTACTTTTACGCTGCTCCTTTTCTGCTGCTTCTGGGGAGTATTAGGACAAGTGCGTATAAAGTGACCTGCCTGCCCACAGTACAAACACAAGTTGTTACTTTTACGCTGCTCCTTTTCTGCTGCTGATAAGGGTCCTCTGACACTTCCAATCTGCATAGGTTCTACCTCACTAAACCTTCCTCCCCTACTCCTATCCAGTCTCAAACGGTGCTGTTTCGGCCTCTTCTTGTCACCCTTCCTTTCATTCATTCTATGATCCAGTCTTAATGCTAAATCGATCATTGCCGTGCATGTCCTAGGTTGTGGCTCTACTTGAGCGATGGCATCCTTCAGCTCTTCCCTCAATCCTTGGTAGAATAACACTGTTTGCATTGCCACTGGCCACTCCGTTTCAATTACCAATCTATTAAATTGGGTCACATAAGTCACTAAGTCCCGATTACCCTGTTTCAACCCCAACAACTCCTTATCTTGGGCCAAGGACACCTCCCGCCGGTCAAACAGCCTACCAAATTCCACTAAGAACCCATCCCAATTATACAACAAAGGGTCATCCTTTTGCACCAACGGCATTGCCCAGGCCGCTGCATCTCCCGTTAACTAAGATATCATAAATGCTGTTCTTGCCTGAATAGTATCAAAAGCTGTGGTTTACACAGAAAATGTAATCTACATTGAGTAAGAAACATCTATTATGCTCACCTGGACCCCACAGGGGTGTTGATCGGACCCAGACAGCTGCGGTCTCCTTCAATGTGATGCGTAGTGCAGAGATGACTGTCTGGACTGGCCTGCCTAGTCTTGTCTGCTGGACCCGAAGAAGTATTTTCCTGCAAGTGGAGACAGGGATTAACCACCTGTGGGTTTTAGTGATGGCCTCCCAACTGTTCTCGCTCTCCCCCACTAATCACCTCCGATATCCCCTTAGTAACCTCACCTTATGTTCGTAAAAGATGAGCTCTCCATCCTGCGTGTCTTGCAGGGGCGCGTAGATACCAGTTACTTCACTGGTTTGAAGGCGTTGGGAGAGTTCCGGTAAGTATTGACTCTGAAGTCCCTGGCGGGATTGGTAGTATCAAGTTGAAAGAGTTCAATGTTCCCGATGTTCACTCTTGTCCCCTTCCTTCCTTAAGTTGCAACTGAGTTCGTGAGAAGAAGGTCTCGTAGCTACTGCTGGCGTTCAGGTAAGAGTCTGTGTTACCCAACGCTGTCCGGTAACTATTGCATGCGTTAACGTGTTGTTTTTCTCCCCCTTTACAGATGCGGCATATGAAAATGTGGAGAGTTATGGAATAATACCGGCAGTGGTAAATCGGGTAAGTCTATGGTGGTAAGAGGTTGTATTTGTTGATTCCCTTGGCTCACCTTGTTTTTCTTGTGTCCCCTAGGTGCCGGATTACGTCGATGAAATGATGGAGACAGTGCCGGATCGAAAGATGCTGTGAGAACTGGTCAGTATGGCGCCGTGCTGGAGCTGGCAAAGCGACGTGTGCAGGACTGATGTACTTTCCAGGTCCAGAGATGAAATGGTTCCGGAATTAGGTGAGGAATTTGAAATAAGTTTGTTTTCTAACCTTGTCCTTTTCTTCTTCTTTATTCTCGGAGCTCCGGATTCGAGGCGGGCGTGGCAGAAGACTGGATGCTGGCTGCAGGCACGCAGGCGTGGCAGAAGACTGGATGCTGGCTGCAGGCATGGTGAGCGCCACGCTGCTGGATGCAGAATAACGCGAAGCATGTGCTGCTGTTCAGGTGTGGTTTAAATAGCCTCTAAAGTAGTTCCAGGTAAGAAGTTCCCTAGAGCCACGCCCGAGTAAAAAATAGTCCCTGTACCAAAATAGTCCCATCCAGGCCTCATGTAGGCTTGGACTCATTTGCAGCATGGTCTGCATCAGGTAAGTAAAGTCTATGAGCCTGGCGCCTATAGCGCCAGGACTGATTTCTATGATGAGCCTGGCGCCTAAGGCGCCAGGGCTGCTGAGGTTTAAACAAATGTCTGGATGCCTGCTCCCGGAGCTGAGGGCCTTGGTCCTGATGCCCGGGGGTAGGCATCATGACAGCACCCCCCCCCCCCAAGGCCCCACCTAAAGTTGTTCTTCCCCCTGGCCCCAGTTTGTCTGGGAAGTTCCGATGGAATCTTTTCACCAACCGAGGTGCATGAACGTGGTTGCTAGGCTCCCATGATCTTTCTTGTAGTCCGTAGCCCTTCGAATCGATCAAATAAAAAAGTTTTGATTTAATCATCTTGGAGTCCAGGATATTTTTTACCTCGAATTCAATTTCTCCATCTATCAAGATGGGGTTAGGTGGTTTGGTTAATCTTGTCCCTGGTTGAACTGGTTTTAGAAGTGAAACATGAAAGACTATTAGAGGGTAATTCCAATTTGACGGCCACCGGGTTGATAATGGCCTTAATGGTGTAAGATCCCAAATATCTAGGATTAAAAGTCTGAGTTCCCTTCAGAGGTATATGTTTTGTAGCCAGCCAAACTTGATCCCCAATCTGGTATTGTGGAGTTTCACTTCTATGTTGATCAGCATTTTTCTTGTATTTCTCTTTTGCTTGTTTCAAATGTTCTGTGGCTTCCTTAAAGGCTTGTGTAATAGTAGAGAGCAAATGACTAACCGCGGGCATTTCTAAGTGCTGAGGCGAATCAAGTTCTGAGGTTCGAGGGTGATGTCCATATATGGTATAAAAAGGGCATTGTCCGGTTCCTTAATGTACAGAGTTATTGTATGCATACTCGGAAATCCATAAAATATCTTTCCAATTGCTTTTGGTCTGGTGTAGCATGCAGCGTAGGTACTGTTCAATGGTCTGGTTGGTCCTATCCATCTGACCATCGGTCTGGGGATGGTGACTTGTTGATAGCCTCATGTCGATTTGTGCTAGTTGACAATATTTCTTCCAAAAATGCGAGATAAATTGACTACCTCGGTCAGAAATCAATACGGAAGGGAATCCGTGTAATCGAACAATGTTTTCGAGGAACTCCTTGGCCAGAATCGAAGCAGAAGGTAACTCCTTTAAAGGAATAAAGTGGGCCATCTTGCAAAAAAGATCCACAATAACTAGGATGGTGTTAAATCCATTACATGGAGGTAGATCTGTAATAAAGTCTAAAGACAAGGTGTGCCATGGTGTAGGTGGAATATCCAAAGGTTGTAAAAGGCCAGCAGGTTTTTTCTTCTGGCTTTTGTTTTTGACTCAAATGCCACAAAACATCACAAATGACTTTACATCTTTTCGCCAAGTGGGCCACCAGAACTGTCTCTTAATTTTCGCTTCAGTTTTTGTGGTACCTGGGTGCCCTTCCATCAGGGTGTCATGGTAATTGGAGATGACTAGTTCTTGTATTTCCTTGTGTGGTAGAAATAGTCGTCCTTGATAGTAAGGTAGGTCATTGACGACTGAGTAGTCCAGGCCTTTCTTTACCCAGTCCTGCAGGGTTGCTGGATCGAAGAGTTGTTGGATTTTTGAATTAATATCTTCTAGTGTCTTTAGAGTAGTTATGCCAAGAATTCTTTGCTCGGGAATTATTGGCACCGGTTCCGGGTTTGCATATGCTTCTCCCATCCCTATTCGGGATAAGGCATCTGCTTTGCCATTTTTGCAGCCTGGTCAATAAGTGATCACGAAATCGAATTTGGCAAAGAACAATGCCCATCGAAGTTGTCGCGATGATTGGGCTTTGGCTGTTTTTAAATACTGCAGGTTCCGGTGATCGGCGATTACGGTCACAGTATGCCTGGCACCAAGAAGATAGTGCCGCCAAGCCTTAAAGGCGGATTTGATGGCTAATAGCTCTTTACCGGTAACCGCAGAGTTTAACTCAGGTGCTGAGAACTTTCTGGACCAAAACGCTACTGGGTGAAGTTGACCGGTTTCAGGATCCTTCTGGGACAGGACAGCTCCCATGGCTAAACTGGATGCATCAGTTTCTACTATGTATGGAAGCTCAGGGCGCGGATGCTTTAAGACAGGTGCTGATGTGAATTTCGCTTTCAGCTCTTGGAAGGCCTTTTCAGCCTCTTCGGTCCACAAGAAGCGTTTGTTTTTTCGCAAAAGTGCTGTGATGGGGTGTACAACATGGGAGAGGTCCGGAATGAATCTGCGGTAGAAATGAGCAAATCCGAGCATGCTTTGTATCCCTTTGACTGAACTGGGTGATGGCCACTTGAGAATTGCGTCCACCTTTCGAGAGTCCATTCGGACTCCTTTTGGAGTCAGGATAAATCCAAGAAATTCAACTTCCGTAGCATGAAAAACACATATTTCCAATTTTGCAAATAACTTGTGCTGGCGTAGTTTCTCAAGGACTGCACGCACGTGCTTAACATGGTCTGATTCTGAGGAGGAGTACACTAGAATATCATCTATGTATACGACGACACAGACGTCAATGAGTTCACGAAGGACATCATTCATAAAATACTGGAAGGATGCTGGTGCATTGCACAACCCGAAGGGCATCATCTGATATTCGAATAATCCGTACTTGGTGCGAAAGGCAGGCTTCCATTCGTCGCCTTTCTTGACACGTACCAGATGATATGCCCCTCGGAGATCTATCTTAGTGTAGATACAGGCATCCTTTACTTGGTCTACTAATTCGGGGTTCAGAGGCAATGGGAATCGTTTTTTTACCGTAATCTGATTTAATGCGCGGTAATATATGCACGTTCTAAGGTCACCTTCCTTTTTTGGCATGAAGAATAAAGCTGAGGATGCAGAAGACTTGGAAGGACGAATAAAGCCATTACCAAGGTATTGGTCCAAGTATTGCCGTAGGTGACGATTTTCAGGTTCCCTGAGGGCCTAGATTCTACTGCATGGGGGTTGTGCACCGGGTAGGAGGTCGATTTGACAATCGTATGATCTGTGAGGAGGTAATGTATTGGCCTGTCCTTTTTGAAAAACATCCTGAAATTCTTGGTATTCCTGAGGTAACTGCACGATTGGGTTAACGACTGTAGCCAGGCCTTTGTTCAAAGTTTTCTCCGGGTAACAGGTGTGTGCACAATCCGGGAAAATTATTCAATTCTCTCGCCAATCTATACAGGGCTTATGTGTTTCCAACCATGGCATCCCCAGTATTATCTGGAACTGTGGGGCTTTGATTAGATCAAACACAATAGTCTCTCGATGCCCATCTTGACTCAACAGTGTCATCTCTGTAGTGGAATGAGTTACAGGCCCCGAGGCAATCTCAGTTCCATCAACTGTGGTGATGACATCCGAAGTGGTCTTTTTGCAAAGAGGTAGATTCATCCTTGACACCAATTCGTGGTCCATATAGTTTCCTACGGCCCCGCTATCTATGTATGCCCTTACTGCGTGCATACGTGATGGCTGCCTGGGATCAAGTAGGACCATTGGGATGATCAGATGCGAGGTCTGAGTGTCCTTCTTTAAGCTCGGCAAGCGGACCTCTACGCTTGTCGGGCGTGGTTGTTTCCCGAATCAGGCTCTATGTGGCTTTTATCAGCAACTCCTACCACCTTCTTGCGTGGTTTTGTAGGGCAATCCTGTAGAAAATGTCCTGAGGTTCCACAGTACAGACACAACTGCATCTGTCATCTTCTTTCTCTTTCCTTTTGAGTTAAGGGTCCTTTAACCCCCCCCGATCTGCATAGGTTCAGATGCATCTGTTCCTTTGGGGGCAACGTTGGGTTTAACCGATATCCATTTCTCGAACTTAGCTCGATCAGTCTTTCGGTTCTGAAGTCGGTGGTCTAGCTGGACCACTAAGTCTATAAATTCTGTGCAATCCTGAGGTGGGTTCACAACTTGAGCCAAGACATCTTTGAGTTCTCCCCGAAGTCCACGATGAAACAATGTAATTTGTTTTTCCTCCGGCCACCCGGTTTCCACCACCAACCTATTGAAGGTTGCAATATAGGTTAGCAGATCCTGGTTACCTTGACGTAAGGATAAAAGTTTGTTGTCCAGGGCTTGACCCTGTGAGTGTCTGGCGAATAGTTTTTGCATGCTCCTTTGAAAACCCTGAAAATCCCGGAGAAGAGGATCATCCTGGTTGACTAATGGAATGGACCAATCCGCTGCGCTGCCACTAAGATATGACAATACAAAGGCTACTTTGGCTTGGTCATTTGGAAAGGCTCCCGATCTGCATAAAAAGTGCAAGCGGCATTGGTTCATATACACGGCAAACCTTTTGGGGTCCCCAGCAAAGCGTTCGGGTGGAGCTAACGGAATATTTCCTGGTAAAACCACTTGCACAGGAATGCTTGATGAAACGGGGGTTGGTTTTCCCCCCATATCCAGGTAGGGGCGTTTGCCCAGCTTGGTTTTGCAGTAGTTGCCTAGCCAGATCATCCGTGCGCTCCTTTGAGACAATCAGTTCTCTCCTGAGGGCATTAGTCTCTTGGCGAGCGGCATGTACTTCCGCCCTAACTTCCCCCAATAATTGGGCCAGTTGGTCGGTTTCCGAGGTTTCCATAACACCCGGGTGGGTATTTGTAGAGAGGCTTTGCGTTCTGTTATGCTCACCTGGACCCCACAGGGGTGTCGATCGGACCCGGACAGCTGCGGTCTCCTTCAAAGTGATGCGTAGTGCAGAGATGACTGTCTGGACTGGCCCGCCTAGTCTTGTCTGCTGGACCCGAAGAAGTATTTTCCTGCAAGTGGACACAGGGATTAACCCCCTGTTGGTTTTAGTGATGGCCTCCCAACTGTTCTCGCTCTCCCCCACTAATCACCTCTGATATCCCCTTAGTAACCTCACCTTATGTTCGTAAAAGATGAGCTCTCCATCCTGCGTGTCTTGCAGGGGCGCGTAGATACCAGTTACTTCACTGGTTTGAAGGCGTTGGGAGAGTTCTGGTAAGTATTGACTCTGAAGTCCCTGGCGGGATTGGTAGTATCAAGTTCAAAGAGTTCAATGTTCCCGATGTTCACTCTTATCCCCTTCCTTCCTTAAGTTGCAACTGAGTTCGTGAGAAGAAGGTCTCGTAGCTGCTGCTGGCGTTCAGGTAAGAGTCTGTTACCCAACGCTGTCCGGTAACTATTGCATGCGTTAACGTGTTGTTTTTCTCCCTCTTTACAGATGCGGCATATGAAAATGTGGAGAGTTATGGAATAATACCGCCGGTGGTAAATCAGGTAAGTCTATAGTGGTAAGAGGTTGTATTTATTGATTCCCTTGGCTCACCTTGTTTTTCTTGTGTCCCCTAGGTGCCGGATTATGGCGAAGAAATGATGGAGACAGTGCCGGATCGAAAGATGCTGTGAGAACTGGTGAGTATGGCGCAGTGCTGGAGCTTGCGAAGCGACGCATGCAGGACTGATGTACTTTCCAGGTCCGGAGATGAAATGGTTCCGGAATTAGGTGAGGAATTTGAAATAAGTTTGTTTTCTAATCTTGTCCTTTTCTTCTTCTTTATTCTAGGAGCTCCGGATTCGAGGCGGGCGTGGCAGAAGACTGGATGCTGGCTACAGGCACGGTGAGCGTCACGCTGCTGGATGCAGAACAACGCTAAGCATGTGCTGCTGTTCGGGTGTGGTTTAAATAGCCTCCAAAGTAGTTCCAGGTAAGAAGTTCCCTAGAGCCATGCCCGAGTAAAAAATAGTCCCTGTAACAAAATAGTCCCATCCAGGCCTCATGTAGGCTTGGACTCTTTTGCAGCATGGTCTGCATCAGGTAAGTAAAGTCTATGAGCCTGGCGCCTATGGCGCCGGGACTGATTTCTATGATGAGCCTGGCGCCTAAGGCGCCAGGACTGAACCCAGACAGCCCCTAGCCGGGGCTGCTGAGGTTTAAACAAATGTCTGGATGCCTGCTCCCGGAGCTGAGGGCCTTGGTCCTGATGCCTGGGGGTAGGCATTATGACAACATCATATACTTTCGGGGATCCCCCGAAAACCGTTCAGGTGCCGCTAACGGTACACTGCTGGGGGGTTGCACAATGACTGTGGAGTTTTGACTTGTGGATGGTTCCCTGTTCGTATACCCACTAGCCCCTTCCAAGGGTGTTCGCTGCGCCACCAAACAGTGTACTTGTTTTTTCAAATTATCAGACTCTTGACGGGCATGTACTAATTTCAACTGAATATCTTGAAGGGCCTTTAGCACATCCGCCAAAGGCGGAGGAGTCGCTTCCATTTGGCTTGGGTGGTTGTAAGTATCCTGATGTTGGGGTGGCTTATTATGTCAAAAGTACACAATAATGGAGGAGAGAATCAACTCTCCCCCGAACCACAGAAGCCAAATTAATTTGACACTCCCACCGTGGTTGCACAGGTGCCTGATATGAGTTCCACAGGACACCACGTGGCAGCCAATGGGGGGAAGTGGAGTTAGGGAGAGGTTGTGGATGTGGTAAGGGAATGAGGAACACCGGAGAGAGGATTAGGGAATCTCCAAATTTGAATAGGTAAAGCGAAGCAGCGGGAAAGAACCCTCCCTATGTAAGACCTGCCTGAACTTATAAAATCTGATGAGACTCAATCCCTGACCAACCTCCTGACACCAACACACTGATACCTTAATACTGGTACATACTGGACACACCTTAATATGTGTGAACATATAGCATGGACAAACAATTGTGATAGCAAGCGGTATGGCACAAACCATGGACGTCATGCCCATATATTAAGAACAAACACACATGGCCCATTGGGCAAGCTTGAAGCAACATAGAAACCCAATTGGGCAACCTTAAGCAACACATAAACCCCGCACTTCACCCCCTGCAAAGACTGAGCTGGTATGGATTTCATAGCATGGTATAACGAGTTAGCAGCACTCGCTATTGAACCCTAGATTCATGAAACATAATGTTCACGGTCACCCACATAAGTGTAAAGAGTCACATCCTAGTTGCGTAGCATTTTGTTCCCCTGGCTTCCGTGAAAAGAGCATACTGAAATCGCAGAGTGAAACACACCCCACCTCACAATAGCACGGGCACTTATCTGAGCTCCGAGAAGCCCCACAGGACTTCTCTGAGGAAATGTAGCATGCCTTGATCAGCCGGCAGCTGAGACTCTTCTTTTCCGTGTCCAGAGAACCCGCCGTGCGCTGTCCGCCAGTCTGGCTGCTCCTGCTCTGTGCACGGCGAGAGCGCTGTGAACAAATGCCGCCTGCCGGCCCTCTTTTGTGCCTCGCTAGGCAATGCAATGGTCAAGGTTCATTCTCCGGGGAGAAACATGCCATCCTGCATTCAAACCGCACCCAAGAACAACAATAAGCCACACCTGATTGCGTGCCGTTCCCAGCTTTAAGGCTGCCCTAATCCAATGCAGCAGCGCGCATACATTGAACTACACTCAGCCCCAAGGTGTGTTGGGAGTTGTAGTTTCAGTTAGCCTCCAGTTCCATAGGCAAACATTGCCACACCCCATCGATGCCAGCCCCTATTGCTCACCTCAGCCCCTTTGAGCTTCTTTTTGGTTACCCTGTAAGGGGATCCATGGCTATAGTCAAGGAGGTGTGGGAGATGCCTACTACTCCTATCCCTACCAATGTAGTGGACTATGTGCTGAGGAAGAGAATGGTTCTCCTATGGCTCAGGCCAGTGATAAGTTGAAGGCACGCCAAGCTCTGGTGAAACATTGGTATGACCAGAAGCCTTCCCTCAGCAACTTTACGCCAGGCCAGCGAGGCCTGATCATGAACCCCATAAGGCCTAGAGCTTTACAGGATAAATGGCCAGACCCTTACTCAATATTGGAGCCACTGGGTGATGTGAAATATTTAGTGGACATTGGGAGGGTTGGACAGGCCCCAAAAGTGTTCCATGTGAATAGACAGAAGGCTTTCATCTCTAGTGTTGAAATTGCTGCACTGCTCTTGGCATCAGATATAGAAGAGGAGGAATCAGAACCTCTCCCTGACCTGTTCCAAGGCAGTCCTTCAGACAGCTCCATTGAGGGTGTCAAAGTGGCCTCTCACCAGACTTCTGTTCATTCAACAAGATGAGGTGATTACTTTGCTGAGGCAATTCTCCCCCTGTTTTCGCTAGCTCCTGGTTTGACACCTTAGTGCAAACATGACAAACAGGAGATGGTGTACTCTGAATGCTGTCACCAAGACAGATGATCACCCCTTGCCTAGAACTGATGAGCTGGTGGATATCTTTGGCGCTTCCAAGTACCTGAGCACATTTGACCTCACTGCAGGGTATTGGCAAATAGCTCTAGCAGAACATGCCAAGGAGAAGACCGCATTCTCAACTCCAGAAGGCATTTACCAGTTCAGGGTAATGCCATTTGGATTGAAGAATGCACCCAACACTTTTCAGAGGCTTGTGAATCATGTCCTTAATGGGTTGAATGAATTCTGCCTTGCGTATCTGGATGAGATAGCAGTTTTCAGTGCCACCTGGGAGGATCATGTGAGACACCTTAGAATTGTGCTGCAGGCTCTTCAGAAGGCCCACTTGACCATCAAGGTCACCAAGTGCCAGATCGGTCAAGGATCAATGGTCTACCTTGGGCATGAAGTAGGTGAAAGGAGGATTCAGCCTCTACCCAGTAAAGTACAAGCAGTACAATACTGGCGTACCCCCATCACTCAAGGTCTCACTGGGTATTACAGAAACCTTATGGCAGACTATGGCACCATAGCTGCCCCTCTGACTGCTCTCACAGCTCCAAAGGAACTCAAGAACGTCTCTTGTTCTGAGGAGTGTGGGAAGGCCTTCAATGGCTTACAATACTCCTTGTGCCAGGCCCTTGTTCTCAGGGCCCCTGACTACAAAATACCTTTTATTGTGCAGACTGATGCCTCTGACACTGGGATAGGTGCTGTATTCTTTGTTGTGTAGGCAGGCTGTGCTGAACCACCTCTCCCTGTGCTGCACTCCCATTGGTTGCTGAGTGTTTTCGTCCATCCAATCAGGGACCTTCAGGCTTTAGCCTGCCCTCTCAGCAAAGGCCCCTGTCTGCTCCCTGTCCACTTCCGGAACGCTAATTGGGGTCCTCCTTGCACCTTAACCACAGTGATGCTGCTACCTCACTCCTCTAAGAAATCCGGACTGCCTTGACTTTGCCTCCTCCAGAACTATGGGTTAGCTCCCTCCTTATGGACTCACTCCTACCGCCTTTGACTATCAGTGTTCTTTCTGCTTGTTAATCCCATGTTGTCATCCTGATGCGTAGTGCTTCCTAAAACCCTTTGCTAACATCTGATTCCAAGATTGAAAAGTCAAGTCTTGCTGTTTTTGCTTTGTGCTAAAAAGTCAAATCTTACTGTTTTTGCTTTGTGCTAAAAAGTAAAATCTTGCTGCCCATTGTGAAATTTCTGTATTTTGCTTGTATACTGTTGCTTCTCTGTAACTTGCCAGCCCAGTGACCTCACTGCTCTCGTTTGTCCCATACCTACCTGCCTTAGCACCCCCCAGTATCTCCATCCTCTCCTTGCTTCCACCCCCACGGCGCTTTCTGTTTCTCCTATCTTTTCCAACTGCTTCTCCATGGACTATCCTTCCCTTCTCACTAATTCTGGTAGGAAGAAGTTCAAAAAGGATATCCTGGCTTGTAACCCTGGTCTTCCTATCGCCGACACCTACTCCAATGCTTCTTCCAGACAGACCCTCACGACATCCTCTTTGTTGTTCTTTCGCCAGATCTATGGACTCTTCATATGGTCTCTGTGCTCTGCCCTATTTCCTCCTCTCCCATTAATGGTGGCACTCGCTGGGAAGTTCTCATGGCTTCCTAAAACTCCTCTAAAGTCATCATTAATGTCTACCTAAATAGCACTGTCATGGTCCAAGGCCCTCAGGCCAATCTCCTCCTCTTTGATAGGTGCTTCCCTCGCCTCATCAATTTCTTTTCATCTCCTGCTGTCCCCTCCTCTCCCCCTTTGGCTACCTTGCCCTCTCTCTCCTCCTCCTCCTCTGCCCCTCCTAGGGCTCTTTCTCCTCCACAGGGCATACCTCTTATCTGTCCCCCTCCCCGGAAGGTCTTTAAGGCTGGCAACCTTCTTCATATTGCCACTCTCAACTCTCGCTCTGCTGTCAAACACTCCTCTGACATCTGCCACCTCCTTGAAGAACTAGACCTTCATGTCCTTGGTCTTACTGAGACATGGTTCACGGCCAGCTCTGTTACACGCTTTGACACTCTCCTCCCTGATGGCTACAAGATCCTCTCAGCACCCAGATCCTCCCGGTCCGGTGGGGGGGTAGCCCTGATCTTTCCTGAGTGGATTCCTGCCTCTATCATTCCCACTCACACCTACTCCTCTTTTGAATGCCTTGTCTGTAGGCTTTCTCTCTCGCGTACCCATTCTCTTACTGTGGCTACCATCTACTGGCCTCCTGGTCAAATCACCTCATTTCTCTCTGAGTGGGCGGACCTCTTCTCCTCCCACCCGGCCTCTACCACTCCACTCCTCCTCCTCGGTGACCTCAACATACATTTAGACTCTCTTGCTCCTCCTCTGTACTCTTCCATGACCTTTGCGACTCCCTCTACCTGTCCATCCTCCCCTCTGGCCTGACTCACTCTGCAGGGCACACACTCAATGTCTTGATCTCCTCTAACCTCCCCCTCTCCTTCTCTCTGACCACTTCTATCTCCTGGAGCGATCACTCCCTCCTCTCCTCTCATCTCTCCCTCTTCCCCCAAGCTAAGCCTACCCCAACACTGCCATCTACCTTCTCGGACATCCTGCCCATGAAGCGTGTGTCAGTTGAGTCTTTTGCCGCCACTTTGTCCCCCCCTCCTCCTTTGGCTGTCTCACATCCTGACACAGCCCGGTCTCTGCTCTACTCTTTAATTTCTGATACTCTTGATGCTCTTGCCGCTGTCATGAGGATCTGTTTGAAGTCCAAAGCCAAGTGCAATTCCTGGTATGACTCTGACATAGCGACACTTAAACGTAAATGTAGGGCGGCTGAGAGGAAATGGAGGACTTCCTGTTCATCCTCTGACAAACTGGCCTGTCGCCTGCTACAAAGGCAATACCGACTCTCTGTCCTCACCACGAAGAGAGTCCACATTCAAGCTTGTGTCTCTACGGCATCTAACAACTTGGCCGAACTCTTTAAAATCTGCAAGGAGCTGGCCAACCCTGCTGAAGTCTCTACCCCTCCTGTTGCCTCCCAGGCTCTTTGCAATGCCCTTGCCTCTCACTTAATTTAAAAAACCCAGGACATCCTGTCCACCCTCTCCACCCACACCCCTCCTCTCCCTTCTCCATCTGTGCTTGCTGACCCTCCTTTAGCCACCCCCCACCATCCTTCTCCTTTCCTCTTTTCTCCCCAGACGAGGTCGCTAGACAGGTCCGATCTATGAAAGCCTCATCAAAACAGGTTCATCCCTTTTCCTCTAAAACCATCAAGGACCACATTGACACCCTCGCTCCGGCCATTGCTTATTTTTGCAACCACTCCTTTGCCCCAGGATCCTTCCCCTCCCCTCTGAAGCACTCTGTGCATCCTCTTCTCAAGAAATCCACAGCTGATCCTTCGTGTGCAGCTAACTATCGCCCAATTTCCATTACTCCCTTTCTGGGCAAACTCCTGGAAAAGTTGACCACCAGTCTGGCTGCAGAGCTGCCAGAAGCACGGAAACTGCTTTCCTGAACATCCATGAAGATCTGCTTTCCAACCTTGACTCTAACATTCCCTCTGTCCTCATCCTCCTCGATCTCTCTTCTGTCTTCGACACTTTCAACCATACCATCCTGCTCAACCGTCTCCGTGAAAACCTGGGTATCACTGATCAGGCTCTGGCCTGGCTGACCTCTTTCCTCTCAGATCGACCCTCCCAGGTCCAACTTGGGTCCTTCCTTTATTCTATCTTCCTCTCTACCTGTGGTGTTCCCCAGGTGTCTAACTTCTTGCCCTGGGTTTTCAACCAATACCTGGCAACTCTCGCCCACTGCATTGCCATTTTCCGCTCAAATTTCCAGTGCTACGCTGATGACACTGAACTCATTTTCGGGCTGCCCTCTGCCACCTCCTCTCCCTCTCTCATCTCTGATTGCCTAACTGCCATTCAAGGTTGTTGTGTCACCAATGATCTTTGTCTGAATGCCAGCAAGACGGAGATCCTCCTCTTTCGCACACCTTCACCATCCTTTCCCCCTCACTCTCTGGCCGGCCTCCCTTGGCCCTCCTCCTAGCCCCACCTGCGAGGCTAGGAACCTTGGGGTCATCTTTGATTACACCCTTTCCTTCTCTGCCCACATCTCTGAGGTCTCTAAAAAGTCAAATTTCCTACTGCACCTCCTCAGGGGTACTCTGCCTTTCCTCTCCTTCCCCCAGAAGCTCATGGTATCCCAAGCTCTGGTTCTCTCGAGGTTGGACTATTGTAACAGCCTCTTTCTAAATCTACCTACCTCTACTCTCCACCCTCTGAAACGAATCCAGAACAGGACTGCAAGTCTTGTCCTTGGCCTCAAGCCCTGGGGTTGTATCTTTCCAGCTCTGAAATCTCTCCATTAGCTCCCAGTGGATGCAAGGATTAAATTCAAAACACTCTGCACTGTCCACAAGGCTTTCTGGAGCCTGGGTCTAAAATAACTTCAGCTATCCCTCTGCATATACCTCCCCTCTCGAGCACATTCGCTCCTTTACCTCCAACTCCCTCAGGGTCAGTCGTTTTTCAAAGAGATGAGCTGGGGGTAGATCTCTGTCTTCGGCTGGGGTCTCCCTCTTTAGCAGCCTCCCTGCCACTTTAAAACTTGAGGAGAACCATCTCCGGTTCCGGAAGCACCTCAAGACCTTCCTCTTTTCTTCTGCCTTCGCTCCCCCTCTCCCTGCTGATCTGTTCTCTCTTGGCACTGTGTACCTGGCCACCCTCTGTCCTCCGGGCCCAGGTATCTGCTCACCCCACCCGCCCCCCCTTTTCTTCCTGCACTTATCAGGCCTACCCTTTCTGCTGCCTTAAACCTAGCACTTGCAAATTGCTGGCTGCACTACCACTGTTTGTTGCCTTTATTATTTATTTATTGTTATTTATCTGTTTCTCCTCTGCTTCTCACTTTCCACTTCTCCCCCCTTCCATGCACTTTTCCCCTCCCCCTCTCCCATGCACTTGCGCGTTCTCAATGTCACTGGGCCTAGTAAGATCGCTGTTTTGTTCTCCCCTGTTCCCCTCCTTTGCCTTGTCCCGCTCTGAAACACTTGTCTACAAGCGCAATAGAAATAAAATATCAATATCAATATCAATTCTCACAGATAGATGAGAAAGGCAAGGAACACACAATTGGATTCATCAGTCTCCAGCTTAAGGACAGAGAGCTCAGGTGGTCCACAGTGAGAATGAATGTTTCTCTGTTGTGTGGGCCCTAAGGAAGCCGAGGCCCTACCTCTATGGGACCAACTTCACTGTGCAAACTGATCATAAGCCCTTAAAGTGGTTCATTAACATAAAGGGAGAGAATCCAAAGTTGCTCAGGTGGTCCCAGTGCCTTAAGTGGCAATACAAAATGAGCCGGGGCCCATCAAGGGGGCGTGGCCTAATGGCGGGGGTCGCCTGATGGCTCATTAGGCCACGCCTCCTTGACGAGCCTCGGCTCAATGGGCTACTGGCACCCCTGCCAGGCAGCTTTTTGTAGAGATCAGCACCTTCTCCCCCTAGGGAAGAGCGTACTGATCTCTGCCTTTATTTTCTAAAGGATTGCCTGGCAGGGGCCAGCGCCTCGCCTATTCAGCCTTAATGGTGGCGCTGGCCCTCGCCAGGTGGGGAGGGGCAGCGTCACCATTAAGGCTGAATGGGTGAGGACCACTGGAAACTGAGGCCGTTTCCTGAAGACTGAAACTCCCGCGAATACGCGGGAGCTTCAGGATTTGGAAAACAAGGCCTCTGCTTCCAGCGGCCTCACGTTTTATCCATAATGGTGGCGTCGACCCACGGGCATCTCTTGTTGAAGGGATGCCTCGTAGGTGCGGCGCCACCATTACGGCATTTATTTCTGAAGGCTGAAGCTTTCGCACACGCGCAAGAGATTCAGCTTTAGAAAAAAAGCCTTTTCGTGTAGTGACTGGAGCTGCCAGGACACATTAGTGGGCCCTGCCTCAAAACGAGATTTCGGAGACTGCCGGGGCCCAGCCCCAGCAGGCCCCGGCCCACATAAAGCCCTGGGTGGTCCATAAGCCTGCAAGGGTTTGAGTTCACCATTTAGCATAGGCCAGGTGTCCAACATAGCAATGCTGATGGGTTGTCCAGAATGTTTAGTGGACCTGAACAAGAGGCCCATCAAGGGGTGGATTAGTTTGTCCTTGGTCTGGGAGGGGCGAGTATTAGGAAAGATTTCCATTTATGTGTAATTTTCTAGTTGCGAACCTCTCCAACTTCTTGATTTTGTCTGACCATCCTAGCCTGTCTTTTACCAATGGAGCCCAGCCTTCTGATGTTCTCCGCTGGGCTTTTGCTCATCTTGTTATGTGGAAACTGACATATCCTTCAGACTGTCAGTACTGGGAGACTTTGTTTCCCTTAGTCTTTTACTTGTACCTTCCAGTACAGTGCGCTGGGGTCTCTTTTTCATTTTTAAGGCCCTAGACACTCTCAAAGATTTTTTCGTGAACGGACCAGGGTGCCCAGGACAGAGCTCGTGGCAGCAGTTACTTTTAAAACATTTTAGACTCTTTTCTATGGTGCAAAACACATTTACTGCGTTTGGCCCAGGACTGTGGCCAGTGCCTAAAATGGCCATGCCACAAAGTCCTTTGTTCTGTCCTTTGGCCGTTTTGTCCCTTTGCCTTCCCAAGGTCGAGCAGACCCAGGAAATTCCTTATTTGGTTATGCAGGAACCCGTGCAAACTGAATCTTTCGCTGGCTTCTGCATGCCTTGTGTCTGTGTGCCCAGGATGTGGGCTGGACCTTTCTAGTTCCAATACACATCCAGGGTGCCAGGATGTCTGGTGTGCTGGGATGACTGGGGCCACTGTGGTCCGTGACTGGTCCACTTCTGGGATGGTTGAATGTGAGCAGATCTTCCATTGGATGCCCTCCATTTTGGCGCAAGGCAAACTTTGGATAAGAGAAGGCACTCTACACCAATTCCAGGTCGATCTTCTGAGTTCTCACCAAACTTAGTAAAGGACAGGGACGTCATTTAGGGGTCGGCAGGGGTCTCCTGTGCAACCCCTGTGGTCTCCCATGCTACCCCTGTGGTCTCCCTTGCTACCCCTAAAAATAAAAACAAATAAAAATGTCTTTTTTCTTTTTTTTTTACAAATTGAAGCTCCTTGGCTGTGGCCAATGCCATGTGCCTTTTTGTTTCTAGAGTGGATGGTTTTCTTGTTCAGGCCTCTTAAAAACAGGGTGTTCCACAAGTGTAACACTTTGAGCAGTGACCCTAAATAAGAAAGAATAGGAATGACACATAATTTGTCTTTCTGGAATTATAAATAATAATTGCTAGAATCATTAAAGGTTTATTTCAGGCACACTTCAGGGGGCGAGTCACTGTTTTGTTTGTTCTTAAACAACTCAAATTCACAATGCAGACAAAATCCTCCAAAAAGCATTTAGAGTAGTAAGCATCCATTTCGGACTATGTATTTTGCTTTTCACATGTTGCCGTTGTAGCGTGTTTTTTTCTGCTGATACATATGGTGATCCATTCTTGCACGAAATGTATATCACATTACAGTAATATTGTAACCATATTTTTCATAGTGTGCTTAGAAACAATGCTGTGTGATGCCACTTCCTTTGTGGGCTCAAATGACATCACTTCCTGTGATGTCACCAGAGGTCAAGCGTTATTTGATGCTACTTCCGCTACCCCAGGCATTTTGGTGAAATTACACCCCTGGTAAAGGAGCCAAGTATCCTGAACTGAAGAAACAGATCTGTGGAACCGCTGGTGATCCGCTGGAAGGTTTGGCACCCTGACCCAGCTGTTGTCCTGTCGGAGCCCTTGTTTTTCATCAATCATAGAACTCCTGCAAATGAGCCCCTTAGAAAGTGTTCCTGGACCACCCAGTGAACTGACCAGCTCATACAGGACCTTTGATCTGGAATCGCTGCCATCTTGGGTTTTGACTTGAGACTTTGGGAACCATAAGCTCTTGGTAGAAGGCACTCTCCTGCCGATTTTCGTACAGCTAGCATTCCTATGTCTGGAATTAGGAGAGTCCACCAGAACCCGAGCCTACACTGTACCCGTGTCTCTCCGCTGTGGTGATGAGCTTCGTGAGTGCCTTGCTGCTGTGCCCTCCTGTGGCCTGTGGCCGGAACGCAGTCCCTGAAAGCCAGAGAGATGCGCAACTGCAGGACTCGAACCTGCAGTCAAACTGGACTTGACTGGCGAAGTTTGGTCCAGACTGTGTCGAGGGTTGGTGAGTACTTGCAACACCGGTGGCCCCTGGGCGCATCCATAGACTTTTATTCACAAGTGTCCCACAAGGGCCACTCCCCTTTGTTAGGGTAACCTGTGCTACCATCCTATTCCCGATTCCTGGAAATCGCTCTGCCCTCTTGTGGAGACCCTCCTTGAATATTCATCGCCTCACTCCCCTTCCTGAGACACTAGAGCCCCTTGAAGAAGGACCGTTTTGTACTTTAACGCACGATCGAGTGCTGCTCCGCTAAACATACTTTGAGCACAAGGCTCCACACTTCGTAGGGATTGGAGTGCCTATGAGTTAGAGTTGTGATCCTTGAAGAACTGCCTAAAGTATATTTGCATTGTCTGACCCTCTTCTGTTACAGGTTGTGGATCCATACTTGTTTAATATTACTTTAGACCAACAGTTAATGTATATATGTTCCCTAGTGTATGGTTGTGTTAGAATTGTTAATATATGCCGAGTTTTATCGTGTTTGACTTAAAAGGCTTTTAATTAATGTATATGTATTTTTGATATATACACCTGACTGAGAGTAATTTGTGGTGTCGTTTGCTGTGTGTGCTTGTTGTGGATCTTCGATCACCCTCACCCCTCCTGAGACCTAGTCTTGACTGCCGCCAATGCTACCTTGATTGGTCTGGCTTGCCCAGAAGGTTGCTCCGTTCCAAGAAACTAGATTGGTCCACCAGGTCAGAGTTCAGAAATCCATCCTAACAATCTCCCAGAGAACAGAGGGAGATACTGAATCCAGAGGACCCACCAGCAGCTTCAAAACCAAAACCTAGCCAGCCTACAGCGTGCTCTGCTAGGCTCTGCAAGAAAGCTTCCTAAGTATGACGTGCCAGTGAGTGTCTGAACAAAACTAAGGCCAAGGCCGGTGCCTGCAACACTCTCCTCAGCTTTCGGCCTACTGCCTTAAAGGACTACACAAGCCCAGTGACAAAGCTAGGAGAAGTGCATCGACAAGCATCAACCAGCGTCTGCCTTAAAGGATATTTTCAAGCCTGTCGAGCCCTCGAGCTGCAACCGACTACATCACTGACTGTTGTCACTCTGCAGTCACTAACATCGTCCGAGATGCCTCGACCAGTGCTTCAGACCCGCCAACCAGCACAGAGACAACGATTCCTGACCCCAAGCTTCCGTGTAGACCAGCCTGCAGCCGTTCGTCCACCCTCACTCGACAAACTGCTTGCTGCCTGAGACCAGCAGCTGTCATCTGTCTTAAACTCTGTTGCAGAAGCAGTAAAGCACCCTTAAACTGACTCTACCCTGTCGAGCACCAAGAACCTCTACAAGCACAAGGTACATTGTAGTTCTGTCCCTCTGGTCCCTCTCCGAAGGCCCCTAGTGACATTTTATGACCCATTGCTCCCTTTGTGCTGAAACCAAGTATGCTTGAACTATTGCAATCAATTACTTTATCGACTACACTCCTGTCAGTATCCAGAGTGCATCCCCTTTCCTTCTTGAAAATGTCTGTCCTTTGCATTCCTTTGCAGGGTTGGTTGTATTTTGTAGTGTGCTAGAGCTGTCTGTTCTGATAATAATAAAGTATATATTTTTATACAACCATGACTGGACAGTCCCATTTTATCATTGGGTAATAATTGTATTTTTGCTGTGTTTCAAATAACCAATGACCCACAACCTTGCAGAGATAAGCCTGCCATTCCATCCATGTTACCAAAATTGGACAAGGAGGTTTATAATTTGCTTCTGTTTCCAATCTGTTCGGGTCCCTTCTGGTGTACTAGAGGTGTGGGGCCGATTGATGGTTTAGAAACTGATATTCATCCCTGGACCACTGGTGCCCCGGAAGTTGTTTTGTTACAAGCAGTCAGTCTTCACTCGAAGGAGGAAGACTGGCGGACCGGTACAGTTAGACCCAATAGAAAATAGAAGAGGACACTACAAATAAACTGAACAAAAAATATACCTTTAAAAATAAAGTTACACATAAAACACACAAAGTACTTGAGTTTCAATACCATAGATGAATATATATACTATAGTCACTGCACTATAGTTCATTTGAGTATAAAGTGGCGTAGGAAACCCACAAATTTAATTAGTAATAACTTTTGACTCGCATGACGGATTTGGCTGATACTTTGCAAACAAACCATTTGCCACCCTCCACCCCCAAGCAAAAAAAAGCTGTTTTCGTCCTACTCCCATTCAATTCCCCATAGAGAAAATGTCAACATTCCTGCAGAGCGCATCACAAAAGCCGCTGGACTAAATTGGACCCGGTACGAAACAACTTGGACACGAAGCGTTTACTCGATTTCTGGGAAGGGTCTGCAGTAATTCAGTCCAGTAGTTATTAAAATATTTAAAAGAGAAGGGGGTGCAAACTGTGCCACAGAAACATTGTGTGTGTAACCGGGACCGACCCTGCTTATCTTCAAAGCGAGGAAGGGGCTGGCCCCCTCAGTCCATGATTCCTAATAAAGTAGCACAAGTTCCAAGACCACTTCAGGAATCAAAATTAAAATTGGATAAGCAGGAGATAAAGGCAGCTCCTGGGTATCCAGCATTAACCAGTGACCAGGAGCTACCACTGGATAACCAGGAGCTAGTGTATAGTGTTCCACAAACCTAACTTCCACATAAGATGCAAACCTATAGTTGTGTCCATTATTTATGACTCCTTCTGCTTTATATGTCATAAAGATTTGTCCTAATATTTATTTGTAGATTGTCTCAAAGGTACAGAGTCAAATTCATAGGTGTATTTGTTTGGCATTAGTTGTCCCGGGGACCCAAAAGTAGCTCCTGGTAGCTGTTGGTGACAAGCTAACCAGACTCTAAGTTAGAAGCAGGAGCTAAATAACTCCAGTTCCCCTCAATTTTGAACACTGCCACTTAGAGCAACATGGCCTGAGGGGGCCACTCCCTTCCTCGCTTTGAAGCTAAACAGGGTTGGTCCCAGTTACTCCCAGTTACTGCTCGAATGGGAGGCAGTCCATAGTCCCAGATGCTGTGTGTTTTCTTAGTTTTAAATAATTCAGTAATTCAGTCCAGTAGTTATTAAAATATTTAAAAGAGAAGGGGGTGCCCCTTCTCTCAAAATTATAGCTATGTCTCCCATCGTGCTTTGCAGCAGAGAGGCTTTTTCGTAAATAAAAAAGCCGCAATTCTTTTTCGTTCGATCCGAGAGATAACTAGGTTTATTTCCAAAATAACCGGGGTTAAACGAAAACAAAAAGTGGAAAAAATGGCATTTGGAGGAGGAAAAAGGATGACATGGCATCTGGGGAGGGAGAAAGAGGACACCTTGTGAAACTGGGGGACTGTGGGGGCTGGAGACCAAGTACAGAGCTCAAACGTTTTCTCATAACCAGGGTTATTTTCGCATAACCAGGGTTATAGTAGAAAACGGGATCGGGAATGAAAGTGCATCATATGAATAACCGGGGATATTTTATGAATAACCTGGGTTCATTGTTGTACATTTCTAATATCATTGTTATACTAACTGCGGTTATGGGGAAATTATTTTTTTTAAAGTTATAAAAATGGAATTAATAAAAAAAGTGGAATGTTGAAGCTGCAGTAAAGTAGGGGGTAATGGGTATTCCTGAAGATGAAGGCTATTGAGTTACTTTAAGAGACCAAATAGTGGAATATGGAAAGTGGACACGGCCAAAGGCTGTGGCTAGTGGGACATGTTGCCCCAATGAAACCTTGTGGGGCAACATGTCAAGGGACCACAGCAAAAAGTCATGGCTAGTGTGCCCAAAAGGAACCTAGTGGCGTGGCCATGGCTGACGGCCATGCCTAGTGGGCCTGTTTAGAAAACTTATTGGAGCAATATTTAGACTGGACAGGGCCAAACGCCATGGCTAGTGGGACTGGACGAAAGCTTTTGGGGCAACATGTAAAGGACCAGGGCCAATGGTCATGGGTGTGAAGGCCATGGCTATTGAGAGCGAAAGAAAGGTACTGTTCTAAAAGATACAGTGGGCCGGGCCAGGGCCACAGGGCTTGCCTAGTGGGCTTGATAGACATGTAGCTAGTGGACCAAAAGAAACATATTGGGGGCACATGTATAGTGGACACTGCCGAAAGACCATGGCCTTCGTTAGTGGCCTGAAAAAAATGATGCTATAACAAAACCCTTGAAATTCACTGAAAAAACCTTAGTTAAGGTGCAGTTAAGTTGTGCAGATTTTAAGCAACAAAACCCTTGAAATTCAGTGGATGTGGGAAGTTCTGTTGCAAAGCCTATGAGCATATACATATTAAAAGAGAAGGAATTCACAATGACATACAAAATGGCATTATGGGGGACATAGCATTATGGGGGCATCAACAGGAGCGTGCCGAGGTAATCTGGTCATGACTTCCTACATCTGCTGAATTTTCAGGGTTTTGTAGCGTTAAATCTGCGCAACAACTTAACTGCACCTTATCTAAGGTTTCTTCAGTATACATATAGATATATATATATATATGTTATAGGGCGGCATTAGTTAAGGTAAAACGGAGTTACATAGGAAATTCAACCAAATTAATTACTAATAACCTTTTCCTCGTGTGATGGATTTGACTGAAAGTTTGCAAAACAAACATTTGTCAATGGCACCCTCCCACCCACAGATTGGAAACTTTCAGAAAGATTCTTTGAAAAATAAAAAAGTTATTAAGAAAACAAAAAAAACTTAGTTTCAGCTTTGTTACCATTATTTTTCCCATAGACAAAAAAGGTCAATTTTTGCTGGACCGTGCAGCCAAAACGCTGGACAGATTTGGATCAGGGCCGAAACAACTTGGGCACAAAGCGTTGACTCGTGATCCTTTTGTAGTCTGGGGTTTCTCCGTCTAGTACTTTTTAAAATATTTGACGGAGATGGGGGTGCCCGCTTCTCACAAATAGATAGCTATATCTCAGGTAAATTGCAAAGAAACCAGGTGTTTATAAATGAAACAGCCACTATCCTTTTTTTCTCAGTGAGAGTCATAGCTGCAGTTATAACCCAGGTTAAAACCGAGGGTTTCCGAAAATGAAACGCAGAAAAAACCCATTTGCAGGAGAAAAAACATGCAAATACCATCAGGATAGAGGTGGGGGGAGGCAAGAGAATACAAGGTAAACTGTGGGAGTTGTAGGGGGGCTAGGGACCAAGTTTGCAACACAAATAAAGCTCAAACATTTTTTTCATACCCTCGTCTATAACCTGGGTTTTATCAACGAATAGCCGATATCTCAAAGCAAACTGTGCCACAGAAACATTGTGTGTGTAACCGGGACCGACCCTGCTTATCTTCAAAGCGAGGAAGGGGCTGGCCCCCTCAGTCCATGATTCCTAATAAAGTAGCACAAGTTCCAAGACCACTTCAGGAATCAAAATTAAAATTGGATAAGCAGGAGATAAAGGCAGCTCCTGGGTATCCAGCATTAACCAGTGACCAGGAGCTACCACTGGATAACCAGGAGCTAGTGTATAGTGTTCCACAAACCTAACTTCCACATAAGATGCAAACCTATAGTTGTGTCCATTATTTATGACTCCTTCTGCTTTATATGTCATAAAGATTTGTCCTAATATTTATTTGTAGATTGTCTCAAAGGTACAGAGTCAAATTCATAGGTGTATTTGTTTGGCATTAGTTGTCCCGGGGACCCAAAAGTAGCTCCTGGTAGCTGTTGGTGACAAGCTAACCAGACTCTAAGTTAGAAGCAGGAGCTAAATAACTCCAGTTCCCCTCAATTTTGAACACTGCCACTTAGAGCAACATGGCCTGAGGGGGCCACTCCCTTCCTCGCTTTGAAGCTAAACAGGGTTGGTCCCAGTTACTCCCAGTTACTGCTCGAATGGGAGGCAGTCCATAGTCCCAGATGCTGTGTGTTTTCTTAGTTTTAAATATCTCATAGCACACCAAGAACACACACAGCATCTGCTTTATTTCATTGAAACCGTGCTACTGTCAGTCCTTGAAAGTATTACACTCTAAAGGGCAAGCTGCCACGAGGGCCACATGAAAAGAGCAGCTATCTCTGGGTAAGTAGCTGCTAATTCATGGAGAATTGCAACTCCAGCTTGCGCATGCAAGGCAAAGGCAAACTGGAAAATATATATATATATATATATATATATATTATATGCCCCACTATGGGTTAAAGATCTTCTATGTTCCCAGTGCTCTCTGAGAGACAATTTGTTTGCCTTTTGTAGAATTGCATTCTGGTATTTGTAGTCTCCCAGCCTAGATGGGGGGAATAATACCACACCTTTTGCATAACATAGTTCTATAAGGATTTATAGATTTGAGTGACACTATGGTATGTGTACCTTTCAAGTTCTCTTTCTAAAGCAGAGTATTGTTGAAAGCCAGACATTGGGGTGAGGAGAGGAACGGATGAGAGAGCAAGTCATGAGTATTTTCCTAGGATGTGGCAAGAGAGGTTGCAATCCTGGGCACTGGTGCAGTTATTCTCCTCTGATTGTGGCTGATTTTCGGGGCACAAGTAAAGGACACATGTGGGTGGACAGCGTAACTTTATTTCAGATGCCGGACAAAAACCCTTGCTCAAATATTTCGCTACCAGGATTTGTCTCAGGTTGTCATGTTGCCAGTGCAGACGCTTACCCACCAGACCACAAGCACTTGTGTAACCCACCCTGCCCCCTCCCGTGGGGGAAAAACAAAAAGAAAGGATCCCCGGCCCGTGACTCCATGCCAGGGATCCTGAAATGAAAAAAAGAGAAAGAGAATCGGATCCCCGGTACGAAAGCCTCGCCGGGGTCCACAGGGAAAATATGGTTAGAGTAAGGGTCCCTTTCCTCTAAAAAAGGGGAAAAAACCATCAGAAAACGAGCAGAGTGCCAGCTCAATGGTAAAATCCTTCAAGAGGGTTAGAAGTGCTCTGCTCCTGACACCACCACAGCACGGGCCTTCTAGCTGACGCTCCCCTGACTAGTCGGGAGTGCTTGTCAGCAGAGCCATCCACCAGGTGGCATTTTATCACCACAGCCAGTCCGGGCACCTTAATTGTACAGCGCTCCCCACAGCAGTGGAGCGCCCAATGATTTCAGCCTCCTTTGCTGAATTTAAATAAAGGGCCACCCCCTTATTAAAAGGTGGCCCACTGAGACATTGGCCACACCTGGCAAATGTGGCCCAGGCGTGATAAAGTTCTGTGGGTCTCTCCACGCTGCCTCTGAGTGCTGGGCTGCATTTGACATACGCAGCCCAGCTCATTTAAAGACTTTGGGGCCCCCATGCACTTTTGCTGTTGCTGCTGCTGCCTACTGTTGTCTGCCACAAGAGAGCGCAGAGAGGGCGGAAAATCGAGAGAGCAGCAGTCAGAGACCTTGAGACAGTCCTGGCAAGGTTGTTGTGGAAATAAGGATCTATATATAGTTTTTAAATACAGTGCACTGTATGAACTTTTTAAATATTTTTTTAACACTTTGGGCTCATCACGATGTGGCTGGTATCTCGGCGGGATTCCCGCTGAGCGGTATTTCCATTAACAATGCGATGTGTGGCGCAAACAACGCCACATCAAGAGTTGGCGTGCACACGGCTGTGCTATTAATGCAAAAAGAGTCTGGCGGTAACAGTGGCTGCAAACCCGAAAACCCAGCACACATTGCGTTACCGTCGGCGTCCTGCACTATTGGGACCGTGGGAAATGCGTCACCGCTGGAACGGGAAACAAAGTGGCAGCCATTTTGCAAATCACAATCTGCTAAAAATCGCAGCCCCTGGAAGCCATCCATCCACTGCTGAAAACACTCCAGGTCTGCCCTGGACAGGGTCAGAAAGCCCAAGTTCACTGAGTCAGAATTAACTATACCGGTGGAGGAGGTAATAGGCCATCCGGATGAGCTGTATGGCCCACAGCAGAGAAAGACCAGCACACAGCGGCGCACGCAGATCTGGAGAGCAATCAGCCAGAAGGTGACAGTGGTGGGCTGTGTGCCCAGGGATGCGAAGGACTGCCGCAAGCGGTTTGACTTGCGAGTCTGTGTTCAGGGGCTCCTGGCCCAGCACAGGTGTGAGACCATGGGGACTGGAGGAGGGTCACCACCACAGGAGCTCACACCATGGGAGCAGCAGATCACTGGGTATGATTGAAGGAGTGGGAGGAGCAGAGGCAGGCACTGGCACCCAGGAGGCTGTAGGTGAGTAACTCCCCCACCCCCGCTTGGAGAAGGCATTGTGTCTGGCCCACCCGTCCCACCCGGTGTGAATGGCTGACAACAAGGCACTGAGAGTGCATTGCAAGTGATGTACCATAGCCACCCATGAGTGGCCCCTTGTCATAGCTCTCAACCTTTTTTAACACCAAGGTGGGTGAAAAAACCCAATTTTCTTTTTTTTAAGAATCTTTTTTTTTTTGGGGGGTGGGTTGAGAGCCCATTGAAGTTTGTTTGTTTGTTTATTTTATTTCTAATGCGCACCAAACCCAGAGGTAACAGGGCACAGCAATAGGAAAATGCAAGGCTTACAAAGTTACAGGTAATTCACAATATGACCACATACATATACAGGTACAGATTACTTATAGTCAAGGGATAGGTAAAATGTAAAATGTTCAGCTTATATACAATTCAAAACTATACCGTACAATTCCAATAATTATTTACAGGATAGACACCGTCAAAGAAGTGTAGTGTATTGTAGGAGAAAGACTACCTAACCAACAGTCAAGTCGAGATGGGTGATATATCTCTTTCTAAAGAGTAAGTAAGGTTGGTCTACTCTCAGCTTGTGAGGCAAGGCGTTCCAAAGTTTAGCAACCTTCACGGGGAAGCTATTGCCACCAATTCTAGTGAGCCTAAACCTTGGTACCACAAGGCAATTAGTATTTTCAATTCTTATAGGCCTACTAGAGGTTCTTCACGTCAGTTTGTCTATTAAGTAGCTAGGTGCAACATTGTTTAAGGCTTTGTGAGCCAAGGAGGCCATTTGTAACTGTATTTTATTATAGGTGGAAAGCCACTTATATTGGTATCTGGTTGAGGCGATTTGAAGTCTTTTGTTCATGCCTAATGCAGCTCTCAGAGCATTATTTTGCAAAATGTGTAATCTCTGAATGATTACTTTATTGGCACCACTGTAGAGGGCATTACAGTAATCTAGCCTAGAGAGAATTAATGCTCTAGCCAAGATAATGCAACTTTCATTTGAGAGGAAAGGCTTGCCAGCTCTGATAAGCTTACATGTGTATGCAGTGGTAGAGGCTAGAAATTTAACTTGTTTAACTTGTTTATGACTTCATGGTGAAGTCAAGGTAGAAGCCAAGTGTTTTCACCTCCTTGCACACCTTAATAATATTTCCATCAATGGTAAATGAGGAATATTTATGACCTAATTTGTTGATGTTAGAATGAGTACCTAGAATTATCAACTCTGTCTCATCATCATTCAGACATAGACCGTGAGGGGCCATCCATGCCTGAATGATGAGGTATACCCTATTCACCAACGTCAAGTCCTTACAATAATCCCCAGAAAGCAGGAGGAGAATCTGTGTATCATCTGCATAGTTAGTGTAGGTGATACCCAGAAGGTCCAGATCATCGAACAAGGGCTTGGTAAATATATTGTATAGGGTAGGGGAAACGCAAGAGCTCTGAGGTACCCCACATAAGATCGGGGAGGGGTCCACCGCTGCCGATGGGGAGAACACCCTCATGGTTCTCTCACTCAGGAAGGATTCTATCCAATTGAAAGCCGGCGTGGAAAAGTGGGCTGCTGAGAGCAGGTGTCTGCAGAGGACCTTATGATCTACTAAGTCAAATGCAGCTGAGAGATCAAGAAGTGAATGGGTGTATAGGGGGCTTGGCAAGTGAGATGATTGTAAGGAGGGTGAAGTTTTTGTTACAAATTAATCTTGTATTATATTTATAAACTAAAACGTACTGTCTCACATGAGGCTAAATAAACACATCATAGAAAGTTGAAGCTTATCCTTGCTGACTCGGTAGACTTGAGTCTCTGTGGCTGTTCCCTCCATTTCCGTTTGACTTTCTTCTGTGCCCACAGCCCGCTGCACCGGCTCATTTAGTAAGACTGAGCCTGTGTGAGGTATGAACCAGTCTGTGGCTCCAAGGCAGGTGAAAAAGATGAGCCTGTCTGGATGCTTTTTGCGGGTGACACCACTAATGCCTTGTACCACTGCACCCTAGCACCCCCAGGTATCCAGAGTAGCCTGAAGTACCTCCTATGTATTAGTGTAAGCACCAAGGTACATGGATCCATGGCCTGGCCACAGCAACGTGATGTGTGTGTGTATATCAAAGCCCCCCTCACTCAGTGCCATGCGAGCTGTACATTCACATTAGACACCTGAAGATGCCACACCAACAAGTCTGAGCTGTGCCCCTCCAACCCCCCGTAGTACGTTCCAGCAATCCCAACATTGTGAATAACAAACATTTTATGGCCAAGCATGATACAAAATGTGCCCTCACCCCCTGTAAAGCATGAAATGTATGATACAAATATAAGTTGCCCTGTCCTCATACCAGACCCTATGTTCCCTACAGGCACGCAGCGATCATCAGAGGGCAACGTTGAAGAAGAGGAAGCAGGCCCATCCAGACACACGCCCAGATGTGCCTCCACCAGCACCACCATCCCGAGAAGGCACCGACATGACAAATCAAGGCATAGGACACACACCCCAGCTCACCCCACCACAGCACAGTCACACCACCTCAACGGCCCCAAGCCACCAGGGTGTCACCGACTCAAATGCCCCGAGCCATCAGGGAATCGCAGGATGTGGAGGTAGCCACCAGTGGAACCAACACAGAGGACGGCCACACATCCAGTGATGAACAGCATGGTGCACCAGTGTTGTCACCCATTCAGAGTCCCAATCAGGAAATGGCCACACCCCAAGGGTCCCCAGAGCAAGTACAAGTAGAAAGCCACACTCCTCATGTCCCAGCACGCGGACGTCATGCACACACACCATTGCCCGATGTGGACACCCCCTCATATGGCTCACCTGAAGGCAGCCCCTCCCTCCGCGGCAGCCCCATCAGACAGACAACAACGTCTAACAGCTCCCCTACCACCCCACGTAGACCTGGCTGGCCGATGAGCCCCACACGTGACTGAGCCCCACACGTGACAGACCCATAGCTCCGGGAGCAGCACTAATGGCACACCTGGACGTCATCGGCGAAATTGAGGACATGGCGTTTGCACACAACCACCACATTAAGGCGATAAGAAGTGCTATTCGTGGAGTCAGCCAAGACCATGGTGCGGGACAATGCATTGTCTTTGAGGGGTATATTGCGGCCCTCACTGGATTTGGGCAGATAGTCCGTGAACTCTGTGAGGTCCAATCAGCTCATGCAGAGCAAATGCAGAATGCCAATAGCCTCCTCCGCCAGCAGCTGAAATTGGCTGGATCAATTCCTTTGACCTTGATGACACCCACTGAGGGATCCCTGCAGGGTTCGCCCAGGCAACGTTCCTTGCGCCATCCCCAACAGTGCTCACCAGAAGGTGCCAGAGGTGTGAAGCGTCAACGTCCTTCATAGATGGACAGAGTACAATCTCAGGAGGATAGCTCAGGGGCAACGTGCTCGCCTTGGCAGCAAGACAACATGGAACAACCCAGGTTCGATCCTCGGGTCCGCGCTTCGAAACCTCTGGGTATTAAGCACGTTATAAATAGCCTATCATATCTTATCATATCACTGTTGGGCTGAAGGCCGGGCACATGGACCCACATGCACTGTGTTGGGTTGTTGGTGGGGGTAGTGGTGAATGTGTGCTGGGGTGTTGGTGGGAGTAGGGGGAAAATGTGTGCTGGTGTGTTAGGCAGGGGAATGTGTGCTGAGGTGTCAGTGGGGGACGGGGGAATCTGTGCTGTGGAGTTGGAGGGGGAGGAGGGAATGTGTGCTAGGGAGTTGGTGGGGGAGGGGGAAATGTGTGCTAGGGAGTTGGTGGGGAAGAGGGGTTTGTTCCACGCACAATAAATCCCGTTCGTACTGCATAGAAAGTTCATGATTGTGTTCAAGTGCTCTTTATTTGATAAGTGATGTTTGTGACATGTGCCCATCCACCAGATCCGAAATAATTGTTAATCAATGCCTGTCTGGCCATCCTCCCTTCCCTCACACCATCCCTGTGTCCATTGGGCTCGGCTACGGGCACATGCTCCTCGTCACTCCGATCACCAGGTAGTTGGCCATCAGCATCTGGGGGTAGTGGCACATGCCTGCAGCATCAGATGTTGTGCAGCATGGCACAGTTGAATGCAATTTTCCCCACTTTCTCTGGGGCATACATCAGTGCCCCTCCTGTACAGTCTAGGCACCGGAAACATGTCTTCAGCAAACCAAATGCTATTTCCACACAGATGCGTCTAGGCCTATGGGCAATGTTATATGCCAGCTCTGCTGGAGTTTGTGGATTACACACAGGGGTCATGAGCCAGGTCTACTGCGGGCATCCGGAATCACCTGCAGGGGACAAAATGTGCACATTAGGCCTAGGTTTGTTCAGTGGATGTGCAAGGGATACACAACAATTCCCTAAGCACTATTTGTATACATCCATCATCATCATCATCCTTAGGGTCATGTATGGGCTGACCCATACATACAGCCTGTGTAAATGAGTAAGGTGTTATGTGGCAGGTTAAAATTGCATGCACTTGGTGTCAATGTACATGCAGCAGTGTATCAAAGACTATGTTTATGGATTTGTGTGTGACACTCATGTTGAACAAGTACGGTCATGTTTCCATTTCTCCTTTGCTTATGGTGTCTTCGTGTGCATGGTGTGTGCTCTGCAATGTGCGCCATTTGCTTTATGGGGAATGTACTGCATGCACCACCCCCTGTTTCTCATTGCTACAGTGGTGCATCCCTAACTTCAGGATGAGGCTTCCGTCATATCTGCCTGTTCACATACTATAATTGTTGAGTGATAGGTTGTGGCTGTCTCTATGGCTGGTGTCGCGTTGGCTACATGGCACATTTTTGGCCAGGCATGTGAATGGCCATTCAGGGGTCACTATCTCAGGGATGTTCATGGTCATGCCTTCACCTGCTCAACTACATTGTGAATGTGTTTTCAATTGGACTCAGTTGGCACTCCTGTGTGGTGCCCAGGCTGATTTTGTATTTGGGTGTCAGGGTGAGTAGCAGCACTGCAATGCAGACTAGATGCATTGTGGTTGTTGTGTTTCCATATGTGATTGTGCATTCACAAGTGTGTGACATTCACCTTCTGTGTGTTCAACTGTGGGGAACCGGTGCAGGGGTCCTTCTGTGACACACATGCATGGAATTGGTGCTGTGCTATTGTTGGCTGTGTCTCCTGGTGGCATGCAAGGATTCCCGTGTGTTGCCCCCTACCTCTTCATCTGGTGAACGTTTATATGCATTTCATGCAGGATTTCTACACACCCAACATCCATGTGAGTTGGCCTTGGTGCCTCTCCATGTAGGCTGGCAGGGTACTGTTGTGCAGCACCATGGAATCGTGGGTAGATCCTGGGTAGCGGGCGCAGTAGTGGCTGAAAGTGAGGTTGGGGCTACAGGTCATCTGCGCGTAGAGGGAATGGAAACTCTTCCGGTTCCTGTAAGTTGCCTCATGGTCCCGGGGTGCTACAAGTGCAACATGTGTGCAGTCTAGGGCTGCAATCACGTTCAGGACTTGGGCAATGGCATGGCACTGTGCCTTGACTTGGTTGACCTGTGCCTGTGTGGCTGGCAATGCTATGCTCTCATTGACATGGAGCAGCAGTGCATCCAGCACCTGTCCCAGCATGGCACTGAAGGTGGGCTGGGCCATACCACACATCACAGCAACTGCGTGACGGAAGCTGCCAGTCTCAAGGTACTGTAGGAGGGACACAAGCTTCACAAGTGGGGGCACAGTGGTGCTGAAGGCTATCCAGCTGGCTATGTCACCCTGGATTGTGCCCAGCAACTTGGTGATGGTTGCCCTGTCCAGCTTGTACTCAGACACCAACTTCCCATCAGTTAGGGCCCAGGGTGTTGGCCTGACACTGGGTATGGCTGGCCGCCTTGCTGGTGCAAGTCTCACCCCCCGCACCTCCTTGTGCTCCCAAGGCCCTGGGCTGGTTGTCGGGCATCTGTAGCTCCAGGCGCAGCATGTGCATGTCCACATCAAGGCTCCTGGCTCCAAATGGAAACATGGTGTTGGCAAAGGTGTGTGGTGCATGGGTGGGTCTTTTGTAGGCCTCTTGTGTGCATTGTCTCCACGTAGGCCCTTAATGTTGTCTCCTCCCTGATACTAATGGCAACATGGTGTGGGGGAGGGTGTGTGATATGATATGATATGATATAGTATTTATAATGCGCCTATACACCGGTGTTTCAAGGCGCGACGAGGCAGGGAGGGGGAACAAAGGGAGGACAGACAACAATACTACTAGGCCAGGTATCATTCAGATCGCGCAAGCGCGCGGGAATGGGGAAAGGGACAGTGCAGTCCAAGGTACTAGATAATAACAATAAGTCATAGTAACGGCCAGAAGTGGCAAGTGCAGACATCCGGTGTCAGTGAGCTACCCCACCTCCAGGCAGCCACATAGGTTGAGAGGGCAGGAGGCCTTCTCCCTCGTGTGCCCCAGCGGACATCCCTGTACTCCAGGCGAGACCTCAGCCACAGCCACGACGACTGCAGCTTCCACACTGTTTCACCTGGAAGCACACTTGCAGCCCTAACAGCCCGTGCCCCCCAAGCAGATTTGACCCGCACTGCACACCTTCAGGCACCTGCAAGTATACAAACTCCCCAGATGGAAGACCGCGTTGCTGCCTGACCTTCCAAAATGGCCGGCACAACGCGGCATGAGAGCGAGGCTCTCGGTTGCTAAGCAACCATTATCAACATATTCAGGTCCGACCCACTGGCAGGCGGAAGCCGGCGGCGGAACAAGGCCAGGATAAAGGCCATCGCCCCCTGTTTGCCCCTGTTCGCTCCGGTACGCGAGTTGACTAAAGTCTGCCAGCGAAATGGCCCACCCCAGCTTCCTTCTCATCGCTGATCCTGAGCACCAATACGAAGGTGAGCGCCAATGTGTATTTCAGCCATCCCCTTACTCCAGGCATACGCGCTTACTATCGCGCTGCTACTCGATGTTGCAACCCAGCATCCCCACCTCCTTGTCATACCGCAATGGCCGTAATGGTACCAGGACCTCCTACCACCCCAACAAAATATCCTGCATGACCCAGCAGCCTAAAACTCACAAGGAGACACGCGATGAACGTCTCCCCCCCCCCCGCCACCAGTCATGCGCCAATTAGAGCCCTGCTCCTGCTGAGCATTACCTCGGAAGTCGCTCCCACAAAAGTAAGCCAATCCTATGACTTGTCTACTCCTGCCCACTCTACATTGCCACCCGTTATTACTATAGGAAATGTTTATACCGCCGCATCTTACCGCAATGTTGACAATTGTACCACTGCCAGCAAACATATTACTGCTGTAGGCACTGCTGATACTGCCGCATCATACCGCAATGTTGATAATTGTACCACTGCCAGCAAACCTATTACTGATGTAGGCACTGCTGATACCGCCGCATCTTACCGCAATGTTTATAATTGCACCACTGCCAGCAAACCTAGCCATCTTAAATGCTCACTCATTAACGCGCGCTCCATCAATGCCCATGCCCTAGACATCCACGACCTCATACCTACACAAGACCTTGATATCCTCATGATAACTGAATCCTGGCTTCATGAAGCCTCAGGCCCTGCATCTCTAGTCCTACCACCAGGATACACCATCATCAGGCAAGATCGCACCACCCTAGGTGGTGGAGTAGCCATTATAGCCAAAAATACCCTTGCAATCAGAAAGATAGACAAAGGTAACATCGACTACCTGCTTACCAAAATTAAACTGTCAGACCACTGCACCATCACATTGCACCTCGTCTAGCGACCACCTGGTCCCATAGGTGATTTCCAGACCACTCTCACTGGCCTCTTCTCCGATAACCTGAAACACACCACCAAAGCCATACTACTAGACAACCTCAACCTAGGTCTCTATGATGCCAACGATCATTCAGCCAAATCACTTAACACAGCACTCGAAACTCTCATGTTTATAAACACCATCACCACACCCACGCACATACAAGGTCGCTCCCTATACTGGATAGCTCAGCATAATTGTCCTTTCTCCGTCACCGCCAACACCCCCATCCCATGGTCAGACCACCATGCCATTCACTTTAACATCCCCATTACCAGGAATAACAAAACGCACGAGCCACCTCTGCCCAAAGCACTCACAAGAAGCTCTAGGCAGCTCACCAAGGATAACCATATCCTAGAGGTCTTAGCCTCGGCCTTGCTAAAACCATGTAATACATACCCAAGGAAATGGCTGAACTGTTTATTTAGCCATATGAGTGAGGCAAATGTAACAATAGAGCTGTTACTCCAGAACCCTGACCATGCTAAAGTAAAATTCTATTGCGCCGATTGGGCGGGGACTTTAGCGAAGTGCTCGCTCTATAAAGATTTCAATGTTTGGGTGTTTGGTCTCAAGCCTTACGGTATCATTGCTCAGTACCTGCTGAAATGTCCATCTCCAGCTATACGATCCAAATTCCAACGGTTTAGATGTAATCTATGGGGTACGAGAGATGTATTATCTAGATGAAAACTGATCCCGCAGGAACAAAACTATTGCAGATATTGCATTGATGTACAGCAAAAAGAAACTCTGCAACATCTGCTAGTGGATTGTCCGCCTTAAATGTTGGTGAGAGAAAGATACTTTCAGAACATTATCACCTTTCACACATGCACTTCAAGTGACTACAAATGGAAAAAGAGAAAAAGTACAGATCGCTATTGTCCAATACTTAAGAATGGTTTTGCCTGTTTTAGCTGCCTCAAATTCATTTTGTATGGGTTCCCATTGGTTCATGAGAGGCGTTTTGTTTGGTCATTTTATCCCTTATTATTATTATTTTTTTTTCTTTTGATATTGTATTCAAATCATCTGCAAGGTACAAGAAATGTAAAGCATTTTGTTTTTATTCATTGTTTGTGTATAATATGTTTATCTCTTGTACCCTGGTATTTTATTCTCTTTTCTCCTTTTTACTGCTTTTGTATAATTGTGTATTTTTGTATATATTTGAAAAGTTGTGTATCAACTAAATCAAATTAAAATAAAAAAAAACAATTCCTAATTCAGTACATATCTGCGCAATCACCCCTAGAACACGGGTATACAATACTATATTTTCAGCATCAATAGTCTTGCCACAATTATTCTTTTTGTTTAACTTTTGTTCGTTATGTAGTACAGGGTTCACTCACGTCTTCACAGAAAGAGCATAACATTAGATTTACAACTACCAATTTTTAGATTTGTCCTCCTTCAAGTGGCAAAGTTAAAGGTTTTCAAAACTTAATCACAAATAGGCATTTAAACAACAAAAGTCTTTTTGCAGTCCTTTTTTCTTCTTTCAACTGACAACAGCTGTCAAATTCCTTTGATCAGGGTGGGGGTCCAGAGGGAAGTTTCCTGCCCTCCCCTGAAGGGATAAGTGTTCAGCCTGCCATTGTCCTTGGCTGGGCCCCAGACAAATGTCTAAGGAGTTCTTTGTTGTAAATATGCGAGAACCTCCAGCAGCAATTAAGCCTTCCTGCCAGCAGTGGAGTGTCAACCTGAAGTGTCAATCTTTCCCAGGCTGGGCACTGTCAAATCAGAATTAATTATTGAATTAACTCCAGACTGGGTTACTCATCTAAATCTTTCATTTAAAACATATAAATGAACACAGTTTATAGGGGATATTGACATTTAAAGAATTAGGCCTTTCACAAAAAACATGCTTTTAAACAGGCGATTTTGCACTTCTTCATGGAAAAAGCACATTTAAACTGAATCCTTTACATCAGAGTTTCCTCTGCAGCACACACATTTTATTCAGCACCAGATCTTCTCTTAAGTGCTGAGATTTGTCTGCAGTCTGGATGTATGCATCCAGTCTTTGCATGGAGTTCTCTCTGCACAGCTGAAATTGTTACATGTTTTGCCATTTTTTGCCGCATTTTTCCTGTGGAACTGAAAGAAATGTTGCTGGGCTGCCTTTTTTATGAGATACATTTCTTAGCTGCTGTCAGTCAATGAGGCCCAGCTTCTCTGGCCACACTGGATGATCTGTAATTCTTTTACTCTCAATGATTCACTGAAAAATGAATGGATCTAGCGCCAAAACAGCACTTTGAAGATTGCAAAGCTGCATTTTAAAAAACATTTCCAGTTTTTAGCCCAATTCTGTGGTCTTGCTTCATGTTAAATGTACCCGCACCCACTGGCATGCTCCTGCAGTGAGTCCTGTTTTCACCCCCACTTTGACTGTGTGTGGCAGGGGCGTGCAGCATTTTGTGATTGTGACCCATGCGCAGTTTTGCTGATTTTTGCGCGCACCGGGGTCAGCGCATCCATTTTTGGTTGTTTCTTTCCACATTGGTAAAGTGGTGCAGTGGGGCACATCGGCATGGGTAAAAATATCCCACATGATACAATGCTTGCGTGTGTGACGTAGGCCCATGCACCATGGCAATTGCCAGCGTTGCAGGAAAGAAGTGGCTGATACGCGCTGTTTTCGCAGTAGAGGTGGATTAAGGCACGGAATCATGGCAGATACCCAGAGCTAAGTGCTTCTTAAATGATCTGATTAAGCTATGAACATGTCAATATTGAGTAGATATAAGCAGCAGTTCCAGAGTTACAGAGAAACGTGTATTATTTTATTAAGAGAAGCAGCGGTTACTAAGAGTAGTGTTATAGATTTCTGTCAAGGTTATTTCCATTTTACTGTCGGTTCAAGGAGGCAGCAGTGCTTAATAAAATGTTGTATTGAGAGTGTGACTCGCTCCGGCTAACAAAATGAATGCACAAGGCCTTAGAGAAAAGACCTATATGCATGTGACATTCGGGAGGCCTAGCGTTAGGTTTCCTTGGTTACCAACAGCTGTTGTGATCAGCGTGGCGATCGCGAGCCTTGAACAGACCACAGGGAGGCGCAGTGAGGTTCATTTTCAGAAGAAGCAAGCGTGGTACACTTGAAAAGGCGGTACAAGGCATGGGGAACACAGAGTTTAAGAATCTAAGGAAAAAGGGTTTCGCAGTTAGCGCGAGTACAGCACAAAGCGCAGGAAGCACGGTGGAAGAGAAAGTGACATTGTAATGCGCAGGAAGCACAGTGAATACAGGAAAGAAGCAAAAGAAGATGCAGCACGTTGAGAGCACAGAACAGTTTTTTCGAGCAGTGTTTTAGAACCTTTTCAAGAAACCGAAACCTTGTAAAAAGTTATTTGAAGACTTTTTTTCAGAAAAGCAGAGGAGCAGTGGAAGTACAGGAAGAGTCTGTCATGAGCACTGCTCCTGAGAAGCCAAGTCAAGCCCAGCATCCCCGGAAGCAGGCTCACGACCCTCGTCCCCGGCTCCAGCAAACCCCTATTGGGGCCCTTTGGACCATGTCCTGGCGCCTCTGGCACCAGGCTCATAAGGAACCTCAGTCCCGGCGCCAGGGGCGCCGGGCTCATAATTCTTGCAAAGGTGCTTGGGTGGACCTACCTGTAGCAGACCATGCTGCATACTCACCTTTGCAAATGCTGGCAGGATGAAGTCCCCAGCCTTCTGCTGGGAGGAACTATTCCCTGAACTGGGACTACTTTCTTACCTGGGTGGGGCTGGTGCCACTCCTTAGCTCTGGAACACAGGAACTCTTTTACCTGGGTGAGGCTGAGGAAGAAGACACCCAATCACTCCAACACTATTTAAACCACACCCGATTGGGAAAACGTGCTTCGCGTTATTCTGCATCTGCAGCAGGACGCTCACCGAGTCAACTCCAGCATTCCAATGACATCTCCAGCTTCAGCTCAGCAACCTGTGGAAGAAAGACACGAGAACTATACTTGCCATCCAGGAATCCAGACACCGGCAGAACCTGCAAGCAAAAGAAACATAAGGTTAGCAAGTTGCAACACGTTAGCAGCCGCCCTCGCTTATCTGATCCATCTGTGCTTTCACGGATTCTTCGCGGCCTTCTCTTCAGCAGCCTAACGGCACCTGTAAAGACAAAGAACATTGTTAAGTAGGAATCGGGTGAAGGCGGCCGCATTTACTTTTCTTACCTGCTTTTGTGCGCGTATTACGATCTCTTCAACCGCAGCAGCCCGGCACCTGAAAACAAGAAAAGACATTATTTAAGTGCCATTAAAGACTGCAAGAAAGCCTAACACTTACGTGTTTCCCCACGTGCATCCGCGACTGGGAAAACGCCCGCAAGGTCCCGACACCTGCAAATAAGAAAAGAACATTGTTAGAGGTGCTATAATAAGGTCACAGATCATTATACTCACGTACTTCGCACGTGCAACGGCAACGGACGAACAACGCCCGCAACATCTCAAGACCTGAAAACAGAAAACAAGGGACATTATTGAGGTGTCATTGAAATTCCCATACCTACGTACAACCGCACGTGTCGCGCTCTCAGAGACCATGCCCTCAGCATCCAGGCACCTGAAAAAGACAATGCAAAGACTTCATTAAAGGTGCCCATCTCTTCAAGACTATAAACTCTTTATACCTACTGGCATCCGCTCGTGCAGTAACGGCGGCATCACCTTTTGGCATCTCAGCACCTGTGCCACTTCTAAGCCCACAAAAGACTTTGAGGACCTCCAGTGACGTAACTGGAACCCACGCACCCCTGCATAAGTCACAGGATGGAGAGCCCAGCATTTATACGCCTAAGGTGAGAGCTCACCAGGACATTGGACTTTCGGAGAGTTGGCGATTAGTGAGGAGGAAGTCCAGCCAAACGGTCATTAACCCTTTTTTCTTCCGCCTGCAGAAACCTTACCCTGCAAGCCAGACGGTCAATAAGAGGAAGCCCAGTCCAGAGAGTCATCCAAGCTCTACGCTTCTCAATTGAAGAGACTATAACAGTTCAGCCGGGACCAGCGCCTCCGTGGGAATCAGGTGAGCGTTACAGAGTCTTAGTACTGACGCAATCCAGCTCAACTGTATGTCCAGCCTTCCAACACTTAGCAGAGGCTTTTAGTTAGTTAAGGGAGAAGCAGGGAGTGGGAGTAGCAAGCTTGAAGGGAAATCAATAACTATTGACAGTAATTTCTTGTAGATCCAGCAGCTGATCTCAGACTGTCAGGAAGGAGAAGGTTAGAAGTGGAAGAAGAAATTGAGAGCTTAGAGCTTAACCAGAAGCAGGCAATCCCAATCCCCTTTCCCCTATGAGGTGTCATTCCTTCAGTGTTGAAAATCACCTGGGGTGCAAACAGTTTTTCTTTTATTTCCATGGGTGAGCCGGGCTGTGCTCGAATTGCGCGAGCCAAATCTCTCATGGAAACAAAAAAAACATAAAGATGGACCCTGACTTTGTCCCTTTTCTATTTCCATGGAGGGCGCAGAGGACGGAAAGGAGTGATGGGACTCAAGCACAAAGCTCTGGACCAGCAGGTAAGTGGAGAGGGAGGAGTAGTGGGGAAAGGGTGCAGGTTTGCTCTGAGGGGTTGAGGAGGGTGAGGGCATGGGGAGGCAACAGGGAGAGGATCCCTGTTGCCTCTGCACAATCAAGGTGGTGCTACGCGGGGAAGGGCTTGGGTGGCTCGAAAATGTGGGCAGTACAAGGTGTGGTCTCACCTGCATTTCCTGCCAACTGATTGGCTGAGTGCCTTTCCCTGGGTGCAAATAATTGATGTACCTAGGATGATGACCAACTGTCCAGAAGTCTAAGCAGTGATGAGAAAGGCACCATGAGCAAATAGGAACTCAACCAAGAAAAGACTGGTAGCTAAGGAGGCCAAATGGGCAGCCAGCCAACAAATAATGGTCTCACTATGGGAGCATTGGTTGGTGGCTACCTGGGATGAGCCAAGACAGAGCTGGAGTAGAATAATGTCAGCCCACCACTCTTCTGAGCGGCAGCAGCCCAAAGAAACCTGGATAAGGGCCCACCCACTATAGCCAAGCATAAATCAGCAGCCCATCTTTGTGGAAATCCTCCAGCAGTTCAAGCTGTAAGGAAGGCATGGTATCAAACAGAGAAGACAGACACAAGTGATCACAGTTCAACACATCGGTATCAGGGCCTTCCGCCAAAGTCTGTTCTGCAATGACAGTCTCTTATTCTCACTGCAACTATGCAATGTATAATTTTGTATCATGCTACCATTGTACAATAGTGTCGCAAACAAGGATCACAGAGATTTAATCTGATATCTTGTGCCAAACTGCTTATGCATTGTATAATTTTGTATCTTGCTACTATTGTACAACAATGTAACAAATGTGGGTCACAAAAACCTAAGGGCTTAAGAATGAACAGCCATAACAAACTTAGTCTGTGAGCATATTGCCACAAACCAGAAATGAACGTTTAGATACTTCCTTTACAGATCTTTCTGAGACTACATGAATACATACATCGATGGGATTTAAACAATTTTTCTTTGATTCAACACACACTCTCTAAATGGTACACTACCCAATAACATAACGGGATATTTTACTCCTTTGTTAGTGGTGTCGATATTATAATGCATCAGAGAACAACAGTATGGAGTTTAAACTTAGATAAACATAATTGTCACGCGCGGACGTCATGACGTCACGCGCTGACGTTTTTAGTCCGTGACATCATCACGCTATTGCGTGATGATGTCACAGTATAAATAAACGGCCATTTTTGCATCTTAGCACGAACACTGCGAGGTGCTGAACAGCTTTTCACCGAGGTTGCACCTTGGATTTAAGAAAAGGTGAGTGAGAATATAGGTATTGAGATGCACTCATTGCATTATAGCCACTACTGAAACAACTGAAAAAATTTCACGGGATTAAGATCGTTTGACTCGGACATATTTTTTACAATTTCCACTAGATATTGTCACCTAAGAGGGACTTCTTTTCGTGGAACTAATACCACCTGATGCTGCAAAATAACAAATTTAGTATTGGTTTGAGCATGTGATCAACGCGAGATCGACAACAATTTGAACTCTATACCATCCAAGCTGGGACAGGGACCACAGACCCCGAGGTAATTAATATTTATAGATATTCCAAGTTAGCAAGTTAGTGACAGATTGTGGATCAACAGATCACTGATTCTTCGTTTTTTGCAATAAGAGACTTATACTTATACAAAATATTTAAAACAGTTAGCATGTTTTTTATGTGGTTTTTAGATTACTCACAAGTTATGACTATTGATACTCTGGGTCACCAAACTACAGATTAAATGATACCCCTAGAGATAAGCGATCATCTAAACGATCATTTCTGCAGAAGTGATTGTGACAATATGACAGATTAAAAATTATTATATTTTTTTTATTTTTCTTTATTTTGATACAGCTGAAATCAATCAACTTTTCAAAAATTACATATATGCAAACATATAAATACAAAATCACTTTCAATTACAATTTCAAATTGGGACATAACGAGACACAAAGGAGCAGTATAAAAAGAGACAAATTAAAATAAAAAGTGCAAAGTATAAAGTAGAAACTCAGCCAGAGCAGGTGGAATACAGATATATACAGTCCATGAGATGCCTTAATTCTAATGACATAATATCATTGAAATAACATCAGGTTTTTACAATATGGCTAAAGTTCTACTTGACTGTGAATTGATTTCAGTAGGTAAAATATTTTCCAAAACATGTACCAGGGCTTTTATCACCGAAAATCTGGGACTATTAAGTAAAATGCTCCAAGTCTCAATTTCATCCCTTTCCATATACAGGTTTATCAGGTTTAAGAAATATTTTTCTCTAATGACCCTCAGCTTAGGGCACGATACTACCGCATGTTGCAACGTTTCTCTTACAGTATGTGATTCACAAAATCGGCAAAAATGTAAGTCCGTGGGAACAATTTTGCGCCTCGCCAACAATTCCCACGTCGGCCATAGGTTCATCCTTAAACGCAAATATTGGTTCCTAATTTTTGCTGAGGGGCATTTCAAAAGATAGTTAGGCACATGACCCAAGCACTTGCTGCCAAAGATTCTAGTGTCAAAATCTCTATAATTTGAACAACGCTCATAGTTCTGAATCCTGACCCATTGGTAGAATTTTGTTTTAGCACTTAGTGGGCTATCAATTAGGAACTGTAAAGAAATGTTGGCCTCCACTAAGGTATTTAAGACAAAACTTCGCCATTTTGCAGGGAAAGTTAAAGTCGAGGAGGACAAATGACGGGCAACAGTACTCAGTATATTATTATTTTGTCGCACCCATCAAGCACTTGTGAAAAAAGGAGCACATTCTCCATTTAACCCTGCTTGCTAGTGAGTTTATACCCAATTCAAAACGCAGTATGGGCATAGGTACACAGTTTGGTAGATGTAACACCCTTTTCCAAAAAACGGCTTCCAATTTATCCCAGATTTGATCATTGATATACAGCTTTGATTCAATACCATATAGAAGCATAGGAATCACTTTTTGTTTGTAAAACATAAATAGATGCATAAATATATATTCTAATTATAGCATTATATGTTATAGGTGATTGAAAAAGAAACAAAGAGTGAAAGTGGGTGAACAACTCTTGAAGAAGGGGATTAACCTAAACCCCGAAACGTGTCGAGTGATTACTATGAACATTGTTCACTCATGAGGACCAAGAGGTTCAAAAAAGGACATTGTACAAATTTCACAAAATGCATTTTTCTAGTATGCCTTTAATACGGAAACAAATGTTTTGATGGACTGGATTGAAATGAACAGGTGGATTACAGCAACAATTAATTAGAAATACATAATGTTTTACTAAAAACTGGTTTCATAAGTCTTTTGTTCCCAATAATTATGGTAATTGTAATAAATATTGATTGTATATACAATTGAAAGGGTGTGCAGGGGACGGGAGAGTTCCATAAGTGTATGGACATCTGTTGTTTTCTTTTTTTTTTCATAGATTAATACAACCCAGTGTCAGGGTTGTTTTTCTCCCTGGCACCCCACAAATTATCCTTTAAACATCGAGAGAAATTGGACTATTAGGTGTGCGCTGTGCAAAAATAGGTTTTTGCTCTTATTGCAGGAGGCCTGATGTAGCAAATAAAACACAAAAGTTCCTTTTCTTTGTCAGGATCTTCACAGACATAAATTCATGATTAGTCTCCCTCCTCTGGCTCGACCATTGGTCCCTCTCATCCAGGCTCCGACCCTTTTTCTACAATGTTCACAATTCACAATTTGGTCTCCCTCATACGGGCTTGGACCATGATCCCCCTCATTTGGGCTCATATCCCTTTCCACACAATGTTCACAATTTGGTCTCCCTCATCCGGGCTTGGACCATGGATCCCCCTCTTCCGAGCTCAGATCCCTTTTTACACCTGAATCGAAGACTTTTGAATGTGCGATGGGTTTTGCTTAAACCCTCGGACGGAGGACCACTTCAATTCCTTCACACAATTGTACTTTACATCAATCTTCTACTTTCAATTCCCTTGTCAGGATACCGTACAGAGACTTTCGATTAAGCACATTCACGGTGCCGGACCACTCTGTCAACTGTATCGTATCTTTCCTTTTAAGTTCAAACATTCGCAAGCAATTTAGCGTTTCTCGCGTCTTTCATCATACACGTTTAACAATGTTTGTTTGTTTTACAATGTTGCCGCTTGCAATCTTGGCTTCAACAAAGATCGGCCTGACCTCGGGTTTCCCCAACTCACTGCCTGTGTTGTTCTGTCGTTTCTTTGCTCTTCGAGCCAAGGACGATACCAAGGAGTCTACTACTCCTCCCCTTCTTGGTCAGTTACTCAGGAGGGCCCTCAATATCTCTGACACACAATGCAGGATTCTTCAGCCTGGTTTCCTGGTCTTACGCTTTATGTCTTGAAGGTTTCTTGAAAGTAACGGCTTCCTGTCAAAAAGGGGAAGGGGGTTGCGCTTCTCACAAACCTCTCGTGCCTTGTTGTCTTTCTCCTCTCATTCAGCTGCCAACTCTAAACTGCTGTACCTTTGTGTGATTTGCCACGCTCAGAGCATGCTCTTGTGCTCCGCCTTTTATCCGTGTGGGGAAGTATAATGGAAGTCAGGTGTGAGCGATTGTCGATAGTTGCCTGACCTCTCTTGGCAATAGTATTGGGGCATGTCAGGTACACGGCTTGGGTGTGAGTCTGTTTTCTCCCAGAATGGGCTATCCATGTAAAAGTGTTTGTGCAGGAAAAGGTGTGGGGGTTGAGTTTCTAAATACCCCATTGGGTAAGATGGGATAAAGGTGTTACAGGGAAGAGATGGATATTGCGTCTTGCCATCCAGTGTCTCACTCCCACTTCCTGAAGACCCCTCACCCAGGTGATCCTCCTGCACTGGACCGCACTGGTCCACCCGCAGGGCCTGGATCCAAAGGCGATGGCCGTGCCCTGGCCACCTGAGAGAGAGAACAGCGAGGACTAGAGTTCTGATATTTTGATAAGTACCATATACTCTTCCCTGGTTTTTCACAGGGAATGCCATGACCAGGTAGTTTAAGTCTTCTTGCTTCTGTCTAGATAGTTCTTGGGGAATAAGTTCTGAGTTGTCTATCTCCTCCGGCATTAGACAAGATAATATCGAGGTGGAGGTGGAGGTGGTGGAAGGATTTTCTTTTAAGAGATTTACATGATAAAGGTGGGTCTTTTGCTTCTTTTCAGTTTGGGCTATTTTATAGGTACAGGTCCCTGATTGCTATAGTAGTTTATTTTCCAAGGTGGGTAAGAGGACTAACACCTTTTCTTACTGAAAAAGTTCTCAAGTTTACTTTCTTGTCATAGGTGGATTTTTGCTGGGCTTGTGCTTTTTTCATGTGAGTGTAAACTAGATTCCGGACATGGTTCATATGCTCTCATAATCTGGTAGCTGTTTGTAAAAGGGGAATAGGTTCCTCTTCCCTTTCTTCCGAGGTCTCTGAAGCATGTCTAAGACATCCCTTGGTTCCCGACCATAAAGCAGTTCAAAAGGAGAAAAAACGGTGGATGCCTGAGGGGTCTTTCTTACTGCAAATAGGGCCCAGGGGATGAGGCTGTCCCAGTATTTCCCATCCTGATCTACCAACTTAATCAAAATCATCTTATGGGTTTAATTGAATCTCTCAACCAGCGCGTCTCTTTGGGGGTGGTAAACTGAGGTTCTTAAGGTGGAGATATGAAGTATTTCCTTGACTTCACTTGTCAGTTTGCTCCTAAAGTTGTATCCCTGATCAGTTAGAATTTCCTTGGGGAAACCAACCCTTGAAAATAATGGTAAATGATGTTTTAAGATCTGTTGGGTTGTATTGTTCCGCATGGGGAATGACTCTGGGTATCGGGTAGCGTAATCAACGATTACAAGAACATATTTATTACCCAGTCTAGAGGTTTCCTACGGTCCAATTATATCCATTCCTATTCTGGAGAAAGGGACTTCAATGATTGGTAAAGGGTTTAGAGGGGCAGGTAAAGGAATATGTGCACTTGTTTTGTGGCATATTTCACATGTCAGGATGAAGTTCTTTATGTCTGCATTGATACCAGGCCAGTAGAACTTCCCACTGATGTGAGCTTGGGTCTTAGATTGTCCTAAATGTCCCCCTGTCAAATGAGAATGTGCAATCTCTAACACGATCTTATGATTAGTATTGGGGATTACTAATTGAACTTTACCTAGACCTTCTGTGGAGGTTTCCTTTCTGTACAGTAATCCCTGTTGCGGGAAGAAAAATGGGCTTCCCTTTTCTTGTCCTTCTCCTTTAGGAGTTACCTGTACAAAAGCGGCTGCGAGGGCAGGATCATTTTGCTGAGCGCAGGCTTAATCAGGAAGGAGGGTAGGTTCTTCTTCACTCTTTGCCTCAATGATGGGTGGTTCATTAGCCTCTCCAAAGCCTAATCTACCTCTCTGTTTCTTTTGTTTCACCTTCTTCTTTAAAACGGGAAAATAGAGCCTTCTCAAGAACTCCCTATACAATTTGGTTGCCACAATGTACTTCAAATGGAGTCTCGCCATGATTCTGTAGGATTCTGTAGAAGATTCTGTTATATGTTTCCCCGGAAGTCGGGATCTGAGGCACTTGCTAGGACATCCAGACCAAATGTCCAGGCCAGGCCATATTTTCGGGCCAATCATATGTAACAACCCTCAGGGGGAATTAGGACTAAGTCTGTGGGAACCATCCCTCTTTTCCCTGGAGGGATAGTAGTATCTCTGCTACTACAGATGTCAAAGCCTATGGATTCTTTTATGGCGGTAGAGAGTTCTGAGGTTCCGTGACAACGTTTCTGGAATTTGGGGGTCCCCCAATCTGTCTCATTTGAGTCACATCCCACTTCTGACACCACATGTAAGGAGGGCATGTTATGAAACAGTGAAGACAGACACAAGTAATCACAGTTCAAGGGTGTTTATTGAACTTTAAATGGGTTGGTTGAACACCTATCTAAATCTAAAGCTAAGGATGAGAGAAAGCTATGACCATCAAATAATAATAACTCAGTACCAGTGGAGTCTATCAAAATAAAAGGGCATATTGCCAATCCTTACATCTAAATACGTAGTAGTGTGGGATAAAAATGTATGCAAAAGAAAAGTGTTCAAGAAATTATGTGTCAGGATAGTTGAGCAGGTTGCTTCCCTTGCCCATGTTTTGCAGCACGGGTCATTCCAACCTTGGAGGACCCAGTAAGTCCCCATTGTGAGAACCATTCCCCATTCCCATTTGAGCCCCCATAGGGCTCAATGGGAATGGTGAAGTAGCTAATAACGGTACCGCAATTTGCGGTACCGTTATTAGCTCTGAAGTCCCTTAGCGGGTCCCGTCCTTAACACCTGGTCAGACCAGGGGTAAAAGGAAGGGACCCGCTAAGGGACCTCGGAATATGGAGGTAAGAGAATACCGGCACCGGCACCCTTACCGGTGCCGGTAATCCCTTACCTCCTACCGCGTAATGAGGCCCAATCTCTTATTGCAGAGGGCCTGATGTAGCAACAAAACACAAATGTTCCTTTCCTTTGTCGGGATATTCACATTCATAAGTTCACGATTGGGCTCCCTCCTTCGGGCCCGGACCATGGGTCACCCTCATCCGGGCTCAGACACCTTTTCTACAATGTTCACAATTCACAATTTGGTCGCCCTCATCCGGGCTCAGATCCCTTTTCTCACAATGTTCACAATTTGGTCTCCCTCATCTGGGCTCTCTCTCCCTTTCTTTTTACTTTCCACTTTCTTTCTTGCTTTCCGCTTCGTGCCACTTGCAAATTCTGCCTTTTCTCCCTCCCTGCTCAAGCTAGCCGCATGCTCCAGAGTTTCTCCCACTTTCCCCTTGAAACTCACTGGGTAGCGTTACACTGGTCAGCAGTCCTATCAGGGCATATGGGATAGAGGACAGGGTCTCACCACCTGCCCTTCCGACCCCGTTGGCACTGGCACACATCCCAAGGGAACGACCACTCTTCCACATGCCAACAGCAGGACACGGGTTGCCTCAATCTGGCTCCCTGGAGACACAGCTCACTAGCCACACTACAGCCCTTCACAGGCACAGGCCAGAGTCACGACACGACACTCTCCTCTGGATCCTCCAGGCTTCCCCCCTTCAGCTTCCTGCTCCTTGGCTTCTCGGATTCCTTCAGGATTCACAGTTTGCTGTCCTGATTGTGCAAAGCCACACCTTTTATACTTCAACTAAGAATCAAGTTGTCAGGAATCCGCAGTACCCTCCCTGGTCCCTGTGGTCTCGATGGGTGAGGCATCGCAATTGTTACTCATTATTCCTCCCAAGATGGCGGTGTGCTGCTCCTGGATCCTATACTGCTTCACACGTTCTAGTTACTTCTCAAGATGGTGGCCTGCCGGTACCGAAGATCGAAGTTGAAGACAGGTCCGGCTTATACGGGCCCTCACAACTGTAAGCAGATGCATTGCTTCTTTATTGTGGCACTAACGCTTGTCTATCCTGTGTCTTTCTATCTTTTTCTCAGTACACTAAGCCTGTGTTTCCCTTTGGTTC